>NC_134366.1:12998945-13301267 GCF_035582795.1 Mycteria americana
CTTCACGCTGCCAATGAAAAAGCCAAATTATATAAAACCTTCCTCCTTTTGTGTGCTGCATACCCAGGGAAACAAAAGTGAAAAATGTATATACATAAAATCCAGCCTATATCCAGTTACTGTCTGCTCAAAATAAAGCACTTCCCAAATTTCTTCTCAAAATTCTTTGGGGTCAAAGGGGAATGTTACTTACTTGGTGTCCATATAACAAGGAAGTCTTGTGCACATTTTCCCCCCATATACAATATCATATGATCACTAAAGAAAAAGACAAAACATCAAAAAATAATTTTAAATCTACCAGCTACATTTACCTGTGATTACATTTCTCCACTGCTTTATTAATATCCAAATTAATTTATTATGAAAAAGGATTTTCACCATATTTATAATTTTACACTTTGTGACTGGCCAATAACATTTGAGCAATCTTCTGTTTCAATGTAAGCACCTTCCCTGTTGCAAACTCCACTGCTGACCTTAATGTCATACAATATTATCTGCTCAGCAAATTGCACCGATAGTCTCATTGTATTTTTTAGCACACAAGCTTATCAGGAAAAGTCAGGAAGAGAAAAATTCACAGTTCTTTGGAAAAGAAACTGAAGTAATAAAACAAAGATAGTATTATTAACAAGTCTAAGTTTGAATACAGTTGTGTTAGCAGCAGGAACCAGAGCTGCTTGTTAGTCCTTTAAACAATGTCTTATTAAAAGAAGTCCCAAATGCTGGTAAGTCAGCCACGCTTTTCTCCTTGCCCTCTGTTCCCACTCTTACTTCACCACGGATCCCAGCTTCAGGAACATAAGAACTTGGACAAATTCAACTTCTTGGTATTATGAGCATCACTCACTACTCAGAAGCATAAAATTATCATACACAGGGACAAACTATAAAGCTGACATTCTTATATTAAAGAAACAAAACCTTTCTTTTTCCCCTGCCAGGATTACATACCTCAGCACTACCCTGCACAAATGGATGCCTGATACGAAGTGCTAGCAAGGTCGGTGAATGAGGCAAGGAAGTAGAAATGTATTTGCCACATATAGGTTTCTAGTATTTTCTCGTCCTGAGCAAAAGAAATCAAAATATTCTTATGGATTGCCTGTACAGAGCATATTTTGAGAAAGAGGAAGTCTGTTGTGCAAAGAAGTTTTATGATGGTATGTAAAGCTTTGACTCTTACCAAAATGTGAAGAGCCAACAAGTCAACCAATGCACTCGGTTCTTGAGTTGATCCTGAATGGGACAAATGGCAAACCAGGACCTTGTTGCACCGCTGTGGGATGTAATCCTGTAATAGGGATAAATTGGTCTGTGTCTGTTAGCAGCTAGTACTCACATTGCAATAGGCCTTGTCAGATATATCTTACTGGGAAGGGTAAGCCCACTGGAAAAGCTGGTGAAGATGGGTCAAACTGTAGATTGAGCACATGGAAATGGGAGGACGGGAGGCCATATTACAGAAGGACTTGGGAGTGCAACACAGTTAGCATTTGACTTTTGCAGCTCATGTTAGACCATACCAAGCCTCAGTTTAGTTCAAGTACTGACTTTGCACATGTGACAGCAGAGAGCTCAGGGCAGATTCGGAGCTGCTGTACGGCACAGAGCTTCCAGAGGAGCCTTCTGCCAAGGAGGAGGAGGAGATGATCTGCCTGCGTGATTTGTCACACAGATTCATCCACAATGCTCCTTCAGTCCCAGGTGGAAAGCATCCCACCACCACTTCAGCCTGGCAAAATACTTCTGGGTTTCCCAGCTGTCAGATGCTTTGCTACAACCAGCAGACATCTTCCCCAGGAGAAAGCAGAGCTTTTGGAAAGCTTGGCTGGCAGAGGGAGCTGGCCCACAGGAGTGAGGCAGGGTCTCTCTATATATAGCATCTTTTCTGAAGTACTCGCTGTTATTTTATCCCTTTTAGATGTAACTAGCTTTTGACATCAGTAAAGTGCCTGTCAGGGAATAGCTATATAGCTGTAGGATACTGTAGCCATAAGAGTATTATTTCCTTGAGGGGGCGCAACCCGCTGCAAGGAGAACAGAAAATCAGGGCTGAAGGAGTGTCAGTCTGTGTGAACTCACGTATGGATGGAAGCAAAAAAAAAAAAAAAAAAAAAAAATTGCTGAATCAGCACAATGTGCCTTTCCATCCCATGCTGCTAACTGCAGCAGCTCCCTCATTAAGGTATCCATTTTAAACCTAGAAGTCTGAGTTTTCAGTGTTTAAATAGATAGCCAGCCTCCTCCCCAGATTTAATGATTTGGTGAGTCTGTAAACACAGTGCAAAACACAAATTATTTTCCATAGAAAAATTAATAATTTCCAGCAGTTACAATTCTTTAACATGTGAAATATGCACATAAACACACACACGGAGCATGATATAACTGTTGGAAAATGTGGATTTTTTAATAGGTGACCTTTGTAATCCCACATAGAAGATGTGTCCTGGATATTAAATTCATATTGCACCTAATTTCACCCAGAGTCTCAATTCCATAGTTCAATATTTTTCATTTATTTCAGGTTTTCATGGTTTGTTTGTACAATGCTAGAAAGCCATTTAAGTTATTCTTCATGCTACAGTTCTCATTTTGGTATTCATGAAAAACTTCTTTTCCAAACAAAAAACAAAAACCCCAAATCCTAATCTGCTTTTTGCCCCTCCAGGGTGTGAAGAGGAGAATTCTAAAAAAAAGCATTTGCAACTCAGAAAAGCCCACATCTGTAGAAGCACATAAACTGAAGGGAGAAAATATCCTTCATTAAGTCGGGGCAGATGTATTTTGTATTCTAGCCATTTAAATAGAACAGGATTATACTTCAGCACTAAATAAGAGGTAAAGTAATACTTGGTAAAGTATATATTATCTTCTTAAATGTAATCTTATAATCAGATGTAGCAGCATCTTAAACAAATGCATTCCTCAATAGGTGATGTTATACCATGCAAAGCAGGGGAATCATTTCACAGGAATTTGATACACTGTTATTGCTTTTATCTTGTTCCTAAGACATATCATTGTTTGGGCATTAAAAGGATATTAAGTTCAAAGTTGCAAAATGCAGTTTGTAGCCTGTTTTAGTGTTGTTTGTTATGTTCTACATATTTTGGTTTACAATCCCTTGTGATAGATTTGAAAAAAAGAATGAACAAAATCCCAATGACAGAGCACAGTTTATTTTGCCTCTTCTTATTAAGCTACTACACGTTTTCTTCTGTTACAGGGAGTAATTTTTTCCAGGGTTAAGGCCGAGCATGAAGAAAGCGAGGCAGACCATGGGTAACCAGACATATACAAGGAAATCATATTTTTTGAATAAAACCTGGGGGACACAGTTGAGGCAGTTTTCTAGGATGTGAAATACTTTTGCAATTCACTAAAGTATGTAAGAAATGTGTTATGCCATCACAACTGCTGTCTTTGACTCCACGGTATCATGGACACATTTTCAGAGAAAAATTATGTACATTAAGTGTCTTCAGTAAATTTGTCATCAAACATTGAACAACTGGTTCACAGCAATGATACTTTGGCAGTATCTGCTCATTTGCCTTTTCATGCCAAATGTTCTTCATCCAACTGACATCTTACACAAGACTATCTCTTCCCATTAAGCACAAAGCAAACTTGCTACATTGACATGCCTTGTACATTTTGTGTTAGTGCAAAGTTATATATCTCAACTGATTAAATAAGAAAACTTGAACATTTGAAGCTTTTTTAAAGAAAATCTTGGAACACTGTATGAAAAATACCAAGCTCATCTCAGGAACTTCGAGAATCCTTGGCTTGTTGTGTATGGCACACGGTGGCCATGACTTTGTGGTTTAAAGTATACAGCTGAGGAAGTATCCAAGTACCTTAAATATGGCCAGTTTGAGGTTACCTGTGGAAACTTTGGCTATTATGTAAAAGAAACAGAAATGAAAACAAAACAAAACAAACAAAAACCCCCACCAAACACCACAAAACTGCAGTAATCCACTCTCCATATCCACATGCGTGTAACTCATAAAGTGCTCTTTAAATCCCTCTCTCCCATTTACCCCACAGCCAGGAGTACACTGATCGCTCCTTTACAAATCATTCCAAGAGTAAGAAAAAGATTGGTTTCTGCAGTTTACATTCTTTTCTTCAGAATAAAATCCACACAGTTCTTCCCCACTTAGTGGTCTCAGAGTACAGTTGACATTTTTGTATTTTCTCCACTTGCACACAAAACTATGAGCAAGGTAGGTGCAGGTCAACGTTTGCTAGTGGTTCCTTGTACAAAGCCTCAAATACTCACCATGGCATACACGGAGTAGCACCAGAAATCTCTTCTAAATTTGCAAGGTAAATATACTCAGTGAGGTGATGTTAAACTATCTTGCTGGTAATGGTCATCGCATCAACAAGCTGCAGAGTGCCCAGGATTTTGGATCTCCTATGATGAGAACGAATGTTCTGAGGCAGAGCAATGACACTTATAGACAGCTATCGACAGCTATAAGAACTGAAACTGAGGGGAGAGCACAGGAGAAAGCTTGAAAACGGAGAGGAACATATTAGTATGTATGAACAACTACTTTCAAATCATAGTGGTGTTATTCCCTGTTAGATTCTGGGAGTTACTTTGTATTTTTAAAATCTGAATACTATCATAACAAGACAGAAATTTGTTAACCAATATATGGTTGGTTTCTTTCACTGTTTTTAAATTACTGACCCCCTCCCCCCCAGTATAGAAAATGCATGTGCTTTTCAATCTTGATTCATGTACATTCTTATTTTGATTAGGGCTTTCTTCAGATAAAGACAGGTAAATACAGTTACAGGTAAATACAAAACCTACTGCTGTGCAAGTTAGAAGGCAACACAGGCTTTCTATGGAGAAATATTGTAATTAAGACCCCTATTTTGCTAACACTTACAATCTGGTTTAATTTTAAACATACAGTTCTCCCATCAATGTCAGCGGGATTACTCTCATGCCTAAAGATATGCAGATGCTTAAGTGTTTGCAGGATTGGCTGTTTAGTTAGTAGTTAGCAGTTAATTGATTCCACCAACTAACTAATAAAGGAGGCAACATTGCATTTCCTATTTCAAAATCTAGTCCTGAAGGTTACTCTGTTAAAGGATTAATGAGATTTGTACTGGCAATTCCATATGCTTATCCTTGTTCCAGTGCAATGGTTTCTTCCCAAAAGGAGCTACATCTTAGAAGTAAGGATAATTTTAGAACCACAAAATCTGGGAATAGAAAGGTGTGCACATGGAGAAGACAAAGTCTTGCTTTTATTTTTTTCCAGTCTATAAAGAATCAGTTTTAATTTAAGGAAAAACCCATTTCTGTAGAAGAAGGGTCAATAAGAAGATAAACAAGAGATTTTGCCATGTAAATAAAGGTTTGTAAAGAATAGCAACCATTGTCAAGACTATTCTCACTGACTTAGAGGAGCTCTATACACAGAACATCTGCAATTTGGGCTAAGTGTCTAATTCCTTATCAAACAGCACTAACCTGTTTCCCTGTCAATATCTTCTGGCTGCAAATTCTACAGCTTATAGCTGTGTTCATTTCTCATCCACTTTAAATTTGCAGAGGATTAATTTAATTGACTGTTTCATTAGCCTTATGATACAGGAAAGGATAAAAAGTAATCCCTAGCTGCCAAAAGATCATTGCAATATAAAATGCACTTGCACTCAAATAAATATATATATATTATAAACACATGAGTATATTCATGCTGTTAAGGAGAGATTTTTGTATCAGGAGCCCTGTTCACATAGCATTTAATTTCTCTCTGTCATTCCCCATGGTTTGCCCACCTTTACTAGTCAATGGAGGAGGAGTGCAGTGCTTAGCTGAGATGTTCCAAACTGCAGAGCAGGGGATGGTGAGCAGCATCTGCTCTGCTGCTTTGAATGTGTATCTATCTGGTGACTGACTTTACTTGCCCTGTAAAGTTCTCATTTGCAGATGTTCATCTCAAAAACTAGAAGAGCTAATTATTTAAAAATTAGGCAGCACTTTCATCAGTCAGTCAGTAGCTTAAGAAGTGCGATGTTTCTGAAATATGTTCATTTGTCTAGACTACATCAAAGGCATAAACCCAATTTTTTAAAAACTTGATGTGTGTGACAATTGCATATTGTTCCTCAGATTCCCTTTTCAGATTGAAAATCACTCCATGGTTCAAAAGAAAGATTCAAAAAACAACTGAAGTATAAAGGGATAAATTAAGATTCTATGTAAAGATTCCCAATGCAGTTAGCGGGTTTTGAAAAAGCATACATTTCAAATGACTTGCTAAACATTCTGTCTGCCAAAAGTAATAAAATAATAATTTGCACTGGTGAAATATCTTTCATCAAAGAATCACAGAATGTGCTATAAAGCTGGCAGTAAACTTATTTTGACTAGGAAGAAATTAAGATACACAGAGGTTTAGGCCCAAATATCTGTCACTGTCACTGATGTGATTTTATTCTGTGCTAGGATGGAAGAGGTGGACCCTCTTTACACCTTCATGAAATGACAGGCTTCCCCTTCTTTCTGATGCTTTGTGTTGGTTGACAGGAAATTCTCCTCTTGGTCTAGGTGATCCTTAGGTCGGTGTCCCCTGTTGCAATGCAAAACATATTCCTCAAAGTCACAGCGTATCTACAGTCTTTGTTTCCGTTCAAACAAAAATATTTAGGCATCATCTACACTCATAATCACAGCTAGAAAGAGGGCAAGGGAAAAACAAAGAACTCTGCTCTGCAGCATCCTCAGCCTCCCTGGGAAGGAGAAAAATCTCTGGACTCTGCAGTCACAACAGCAAGCCTTCCTCCACAGATGTGGAGTATAAGTCTGTAGGCACCTGATCCATAACATTTATGGAGCAAAGGGTGGGAGGCAGGTGGGTGCCAGTTAGGAATTGGCGGGTGTATATGCACTGAGGTGAGGTCGTGTTGGCCCATTCCTCTGGCAGGCCTGGGTCCCTCTGACCAGCATCACTACCTTCTCCTCGGCCATACCCCAGGCACTAGTCACGGACCTGCCAGCCAGCTGCCCCTAAGCCCCGGGAAACAAAGGCAAAAGCACGCTGCTGCTCATGTGCAAGATGCGCAGTGCGGCTGAGGGAACCTCCAAATGGGAGTTAAAAATCAGGAGTGCCACATTTACCCCCTGATGGCTTAGCAGAGCTCCGCCTGCGTGGAAAGGAGCTCCCACCCACGGAGGCAGCGCAGGGCAGACTCCAAGGCTGTTTTCTGTAATGAGGTCCAGCAACCAGAAGCAGTGAGATACCACGTAAGACTCTGTCAAGTAAGATAAAATGTATCCCCCCACCAAGTCTTCCAGAAGAGAAAAAAAGAAAACCTTTTGCTTTTATTTAAAAAATAGGTTTCTTCTGATGAATCTTTGCTTGAAACAAATCCAAAACCTGTCTTGCTTTCGCAAACATTCCTGGATGCACCTAACTGTACAAAACATAGGAATCGGAAATCTTAGATATCACCGATCAGAAATGAATCTGAACCAAATTGCTTTTCCAGGGGCTCACTTTCATCCGAGCAGAAGGCTGCAGTTGGCAGCTCTTCCTGATAAACCTGAGCAAAACCCTGGGATCAGGCAACCTTTGCTGTGTAGATTCAAGCGTCATCATCTCTAATTGTGACGTTGTAAACACTTGGTGGAACAAGCTAGAAGAAAATAATTTAGCACTGGACTAAAAGAAAATAATTTAACACTGGATGCTGCAAGATTACCAGGTCCACTGACCTTTAGTACTTGTGCTAATCATCTCTATTCACTGTGAGTTCATTTTGCAAAGAATACGATGCATCATATGCTAATTTATTCTCAAGTACCACCTTTCACAAGTAGGGCAATGTAAAAACTGTCTTCATAAGAGTAAATGTCCTTTAAGCTGTTGCTTGTCAGAGCTCGAGAGCTGAGGTTGCCAGCAAAATAATTGTGCCAAACAAATGGCGCTGGTCTTTTCCACTTCTCTCATCTTGGAAATCTAAATTAAAACCCACTGCAGGACAGTTTTCTTTCTGTGTGGCTCCTACCAGCCAAATTCAAGTCCTGTTGAAGTCTGTCTACCACTACCACCAAAGTCCTGCCAATTTGTCTTTGGAGAAGCTCAGTGCCTAATGAGAGGGAGGTGGCTGGTTCAGGTAGCAAGAGGAAAAAGCAGTTGTGTTTCCAATGAACTTAAACCCAAAATAAGGGCAGCTCAGAAGGCAGGAGGGAAGAGACACCAGGGAGGTGAAATGGTTGCCATGAGATCACATGGGGGTCAGCAATGGAGTTAAGCAGAGAGCCCAGGCTCTTAGCCTAAAGTGAAGCTCTACAAGGCTACATTTACAGGCTTAATTGTCACCAACTAGGTTTGGAAGGGGCAGTTTCCCACAACGCGCTGTGCTATCGCAGCACGGCTGGATGGAGAGCAGAAAACAAGCCAAAGCATGCATCTCCCTCTCCGCACACTTTCTATAGGTGCCAGAGCACTCTGCAGTAGCCACAGCACTGCCCATGTACCGTGTTGCTGTATGTAAAGGTGTTTTTAAAACACTGTAAAATGAAATCTTCTCATAAATGTGTAACACTGGTTCCGAAGAGTGCTTTAACATAAGAGGTGGGAAGTTGTTCAGGAATTTGTGCCTTTAGGTATTTGTTCATGGGGACGGGAGAGACAAGCAACCCTATACAGTGAAATCTAATGTAAATACAATGCTAAGCTCCAATTAACTAATGCTTGGACATTTAAAATTAGGAGTAAAACCTCATGTTTAGGAACCTTGATTTGATTTTTAGAGAAAAACAAATTTACTGAAAGCTGTGAATATGAAGGGTGTCTGAAAATCAAGCCTTTGCTGCTGTCAAAATACATCAGTGTCTTTCTATAAAACCCTGAGCTTAGGAAATCTGAATTAAAAGTAGCAAATGCAATACACACACACACACAAAACGCAAAACCCTGCCTGTAATTGGAATACCTTTATCTAATTTTTATATCACCTGAGTATTCCAGTTAAAGATGGCTTTACAACTTTACTGGCATTACAGTATCTTTTTTCCTATATTGTGTCTATTCAAGTCAAAATTCATTTATTTGCAAATACTGGCCTAACGTTCTTCTTAAATAATGAGAATCTCATAAATAAACTGAAAACATAACTGCAGGCATTACAGGAATAAAACAGAAATGCAACTAGCTCTCCGAATGTCCTGTGCAAAATTAGCAAGACACAGGCTATTTACATTTCACTCCTAGGTTGCTTTTTCCTCTGTTTGATATTGTTATTTTTAGACTACTTTTTTGCAAGTCATGAGAATATAGGAATTTTTTACTCAGTCGTCTAAAAACTCTGATGCATCACCCATGTGGGAATCCTGGTGGTACTTTGTAATGGAAGGGAAAACAAGAATTAGGAAGAGAAAAATCAATTTAGCCACCAAGCATAAGGGTCACAGCCAAATTAGTTTCAGTACTGATGGAAAGGTACTATGATTTGAAATGGAAGCCTGATAAAGTAAGAAAGAGGTAATAGTCAGCAATGTTTTAAATCATCTAGAAATAACGTGGGCCATGACACAGCACCACTGCATTGCACGAGCACTACAGGTGCTCTATTTTTCTATCACAGCTTCACATTTCTTTCAGAAAATAGGTAGACTGAATGTTTAAAGACCTGAGTGCAAGGGAAATATGTCACACAGCAAGACATCTGCCAACTTTGTGTTTCATAGCATTACCATAGAAGAGGACTTGATTTGAGATAGAGCAGAATGAGACAAGAGGCCAAAGAGAGAACATGACCATGGCAATGAGACATCATTTATTCATACTTTTACTGCCAGAAGTAAATAAAGTTAGGCTTGTAATTATTGCAGCCTATGTGGAACTAGAAGGAAAACTGCTGAAGCTTTATTGTCCAAATAGCACTTAAAGGTAGTTAATTTATACACAGACACACTAAAGAAACAGTACCCATTATCACTGCTGTCCACTCTAACACATTCCATCTTCAGCCAGATTTAATTTAACAAGAAGAGCCTCAATCTGCCACTGCTGCAGTCTCTCCCTTCTGCACTTCACAGCTTCTTTTATGTGTCTGGAGAGAGAAGGAGGCACTGTAATTAGCTGCTGATATTAACAGGCTTTCCTTTGCTTTATGAAGTTGGAAATAAATGGTCACATTACTGAGCAGACTGCTGGATGCTCATCATATTTTGTTTTAAAGAGTTATTTAAACCGGTCGTGAGTGCTGTTGTTTCTGTGCTGCTTGCACAGAGTTGCTTCCTGCCTTCATGTAGTGGAGTTTTTCATTCTGTATCAAAGCAAATTGGGGTCCCAGTTCTGTTTATGTTAACAGCATTGCTCCAGCCAAGGAGATTACAATCTCGAACATGAGAATGTGAGGAGGAGCAGACAGCACAGCAGCACAGAGATGTGTACAGATATCTTCTTCAGGAATTTACAAATCTGAGTCTGAAACAGGGTTTTTTTCCTATTGTTTTGTCTAGTACAAAATCAGATAAAGCTTTCTAGAAAGCAAGATATTCTCAGAAGTGCATGGCAGAAGTTTCATAAAAGTGTCATATTGTCACTGCTTTTCACAGTACTTGTAGGAACTTAATTTTCTCCAACCACTATCTCCAAGTTGGTTGAAATTGGCCAGAGGGCTAAAAAATTATTGGACAGGTCAGGAATACAGGAAAAGGTGGGCAGAGGAGTGAATTTAGTGGTGGAGAGCTCACTTTAATCCTCAAAACAGTGCAGAAAGCAGCACACCTGGCTGAGTTACAGAAGTCTCAGCAGCCAGAGGCTCACGCCACGGACAGATTTCTGTTAAATGGGCAGAACAGTCAAAGAAGAAGCTCCACCAAAGACAAAATTTCTCCTTTACTCATACAATATCAGCTTTTCCTGAAGCTTCATGAAACACTTGCCACTGCTCTCCTCTTAACAATAGCACCAGCATATTTTCCATCAAGGATTTTTTCTCTTTTCCTCTCCACATTTTTTTATTTAAAGAGAGAGAACTGCTATGATTTAAGCCACAGGAAATGTTTCTATAACATTAAACGACAAACAAATCTTCTAGCCTAACTGTTGGCTATCTCATTTACATAATGGCTGATTTTTGTGTTTCAGTGAAGGCATTGGCAGAGATCAGGAGAGAGACATTAGCACTCATTCTAAAACATACATTTGCACCAATGTTTGCTTACACTAAGTACCTGGGGAAGCTCCTTCAGAGATTTGTTGAACCATAAGCACCGTAACCTTTCAGGCTGAATCTCTGCAGCGGGAACCTTAGGGACAATATTAACTGACTTAATGGATTCTTGCATTTGCTATAACATATATGCTTTTCTAACCCACTTTCACTCTTGCACAAATTAAACTCAAACTCTCTTTTTAATGCTTAAGTTTTCTCTCTTGTTCATACTGTGGGTATTTTATCCTGCTATCCACTCATTTTAAGCCCTCGATAAGCAATACTTGATAGAACAGCTTCCACTGCAAACCATTTGGGAAGCTGCAAACTCTGGGCAGCGCCGCTTCCTTTTACCAGCCCATCAGTGAAATCTCTCCATATCCCTGCTTGCCTATGGTTTCTGGATGTGGGAGTGGCAGCAAAAACGTGAGTTTGCTGCAAGCATAGAATAACACTATCTACAGAAATTTTTAATGGACTGAGTCTCTGTACATCCCTGCTTTTTCAATAAATGATAGACATCTTTTGAAACCCCAATTTTTATCCTTAGCTATACGGCAGTACTCCAGCTGATGATATCATCTACCCTTTCTCAAGCATATATTCTGTGCTAGAATGAAGAGCATGATTAGTTTAAAATTGAAGATCCTTATTTTACATAATTATATGTAAAGGCAGGAAATGTATTTCTGTCATTTATTGAAGCTTTGTACAAGAATTCTTCCCTGAATTCTGAAGGAAAGTACATTTTATATGTATAGAAAACACCAGCAGTAGCAGTCAAGAATAGTTATGGTAACAAGTCTAAGAGATTTTGACTCATATCATAGTCAGTGAATAAAATCCCTTTATGTGAAATATCCCTGAAGACTTTTTCTGAACAAAATTATACAACTGTTTTTCCCAGAGTGTGATGGTGTATCACACAGCTGACAAGACCTAGGAAACTGGTACACTGCTGAGGGCTCTTTTCCCAACACATGCTTAGCAATGTGTATGCACACAGGATCTAAATTCACTGCATGGCTAACAAAAAGTGTTGCTTTATTTAAAGGAAATTTATTTTATAAGTAATCTTCCTTTAGAAATTACAGGTAAAATCTTGAAAAGGAAATTAAAAAGACCACAGAAAACACCTTTGCATAGAAAGTTGCTTTTAAACTGGGATCAAAAAATAGAATATCATGTTTATTTTACATGCAAGATGAAGAGTACAGATCCTCGTTATTGCAATATTAGTGAATTTCAACATTCAACATTGTTCTCATGCTCAAATCATTGCTGTAATTCAGAATCGTAAGAAAAACATTTTACTTGATATTATGGACAGTTTGCACTTCAAGGTCATCTATTCTAGGATTCAACAGGGACACAATCCATTGTTGAAATGTCTATGGAAATTATTACTAAGTAAGCCAATGAGGAATTTTATAACAATACGGCAATGATAGTTTTTTATCATCAGTCTGTTTACAAATAGTTTCATTTGAAGTTAAACAAATTGTTTGTTACATTCAGATAATGTCTCAAAGAGTGAAAATCTGTGCTTTTACTGACCGGTGTACTTGTGCTTTATTGGAGACTTAAATACTTCTATGTCTGTAAACGGGTTACTTTCACTTCTGCCAAGTTTCACTGGTGAGTGAAACCTGAACTAATGGCAGCCTACACATATGGCTTCGCCTCTGTTCACTTGACATTCTTTCAACTTATTTCCTTAGGGATTTGCAACTTCAACCACTCAAGTCTCTGTAACAGAGTTGTCTTAAAAAAGAAATAAGCATCATCACATACTGCACTTCCTATCAAATGTCAGAAAATGAGAACTTGCCAGCAACAAAAGTTTTAATCCAAGGCCTGCTTTTAGTAGGAGATATAGCAACACTGTGACTGTTTACTTAACCTGCATTTAGAAAGCCGTAATGCACTTTGGATGCTCCCATGATTTGTGCTGTGATATGAGTAGCCCAGGAGGCAAGTAGTCAGATACATTCTGAGTTTTTCTCCTGCTTAACAGAGGATCTGTCATAGTATGTCACCTGCAAAATACATCTCTAGGTCCTGTTTCTGACAGTGACTGGCAGGTGATTCTTTTCTGAGGAAGAGAAACCTTCATTTGCTCCTGGTTCCTAGTCCAAGAGAGATCACTCTCAAGTGATCCCATAAAGTAACACCAGCAATCAGTGGAGAAAGAGAAACATTGTCCGGCCAGATACCTTCAGACTGCATTTTGAATACATCATCAACACTCTTGATTTCCACAGCTTTTGACCCATCTAAACACCAAAAAACAAGGCATCTTATTACCAAAAAGGCTAAAAACCATCTTCCTTAGGTAGATTTTATTTCAGTTTAATTCTACAGTCTTCCATTGGAAGATTTTCCCCTGGGTCAGTGGAAATTCATTGCACTTTTCTGGTCCATTTTGTAGCAAGCCGAAAAACTGCTTACTTCTGTTCTCTGCACCAGACTGCAGCCCTCTTCTATCTCCTCTGGATATTCTGCTATTCTGGCTCAACTTTTTTCTGCATCTTTCTGCTTACAGATTCTCCCAGAACATCAAAGGACTTGTCTCTTTTATCTCCTTCTGACTGTAGCCATGAGGAGGGAACTTAATGGGGAGGTTTCAGTCTAATTCTGGTCCTCAGTAATATCATATCACTTTGCATAGCTCTGTTGGGTGGCACTCACAGGATCCTCAGATGCTCTCAGGGAGTGCTGTGTAGCCAGGGGTACTCTGCTCAATGTAGATACCAGCTGTCCCTGCTGGTTCCTTCTTCTAAACCTCCCTTCTGCCTTTTTCTTCATCTGTTGTTGTGCATATTTGTATCAACTCTTAGTTCTGAGCCCCAACCCCTTTTCAAGGGCTCTTTGTTATTCGGTATGGATTCCCTCCAACTCTTTCTATGTATTCTTCAATAAAGATGCTTAGAAGAAGAATGTCAGAACTGGGAAGACACACAGCAGCACCTTCTCAACCCTGCTCCCACTAGCCTGAGTCTTGGATGGATCCTGAGCCAATATTACATTTCATCACTCTGTTTCTATCTCACTTACGAAGGTGAATAATATACAAACTGCCTTTGAATTCTAGGAGAAAAAAAAAAAAAACCCACAAAAACCCCAACTGTATAGAGAATTTAATGTGCTTTGATGTATCATCATGCAGATACTTCACTTCTTTAAAACTCAAGAACAAAATTGTTCTGGATTATGATTGCTGACCTCATTAAAACTTGTGGAGATTAGAATCTCTCAAAAAGATCTCTGGGAAATTCTGTCTTTGAAGCTACAGTTTATCACTTTGTCCCAACTGTTGCTGCCCTAGACAATTTTTCGCTTTGGTTGTGTCGAGCCAACCACATTTCCAGACCTGCTGTGGTAGGTTTTTCTTCCAGATGGACAGAGCCACACCAAGATAGATACATTCTACAAAGCCATAAAGGTCTGATAGGACAAGCTGAAAATACCTTACAGTTCAGCCATAGGAACTATAATTGTCTTATGTTTGGGCAGTTTAAGATGCATGTCCTATTCCATCCTCCCCTTTCCTTTATCTTTCCAAAACAAGAACAGAGAGGATTAATTCTTCATTTCCATCTGCCAGTTACATGTTACTTTCATCTAACTCTTGAGGAGTATTGCCAGAAAGCCAGAAAGCAACATTTAGTATGATGTAGGACAGGCTGACTGGCTTATGTGACAGAAAAGTAACCCATGACGAATATATTTCAGTTCTGTCCTGCAGTCTTCTAATTACTGCATCCAATGCAAGGACAACAAGACTGTGTGATTAGCAGAGAACGGAGCAGCCCCTTTTGGCAGCAGTATACCTCAGATGTAAAATGAAACTACACACACATTTCAGTGAGCAGAGTTATATTTGTGTAATAGATGACAGTATTTGATGTTAGCTCCTCACATGCATCACACAGTGAAAATTATGTTCTATTTTTTTTGCATAACAGATGTACAGTATAAAGCCTCCTATTCAAATCATTGATCAAATTATAGCCATAAATAAAACTATGAGTTCAAAGTAAAGAGGAATTTGGCCCAGGGATGGATTTTGTCTGGGAGATAGATTTATCATGTAGAATTTGATCATGCCAAATCCTTAACAGTAAAATAAGTAGTTCAGACTTACCAACCGGTATTAAAAAATAATCTGGATTTCACTATTCTTCACGCACAAGTTTTCTTTGCCTCTATGCAGCTACACATTTGAGTTAAATGTCAGTGAAAATCACCAGTACAAATATAAAATGTGTCAGTGTGCATCATATCACTAAATTTATGTAGTAATTGACACTGGCACAAGCTTCATCTCGTTCTTGTATGACCCAGTGTATTTTGGGCAGTCATTTCTTCCACCCAGTTTCCTGAGAATTATGTACATATTTACTCCTCTAACTGTCACCTTTAAAGCTTCTGGGATTCTTTGGCCAATTTCAGCCAAAGCTAATGGGCAGAAATTTCAAAGATATTCTATACCTACATATTTTATGGAAAAAGGTGACCACTACAGATCAAAGACCTTACTACTGTGCTCGCAAGGGAAAGGCAGCAATATGAGCCCTTTATTACACAACAGAATATATTTGTGACCATGAGTCACAGACCCACAGGAAGTCAAATTTTTACTTTGTTTGATGTGTTCACACAATGGTTCAAAACCAGTAAGGATTACCTGTGTCACACGGTGGGCTACTATGTTGAAATTCCACCATTGCATTTCATTTTTCCAAGTCTTTATTGATGATTATTATAGGGTCTTCATTTATAATTATCACGTAGAAAAAAAAGTTAGATGCCTGTATTATAAAACTTTTTTTCTTTAAGAAAAATCTGATTATCTTGTTAAATACCTATTCATACATTCAATTGAAAATGATAATATCGAATGCTTGTTTTTGAAATACCTTTTCATTAAAGCAACCAATCCAATACAATTTGTTCTGCTGCTTACAGACTTACTTCTGTATGTGTCTTTCCAACCCATTTTAAGTAGGGACATGTATGGTATGGCAGGATAGATAAAGGCCAGATTCTGATTTTAAAGAAACACATCCAAGTTTGTCTAAGGAAAGGATTGGTTCAGCTTGTCTTGCTTTTTAAAGTAACATTATGGACCCTGTGTATTGGGTTGTTTATAAAATCCATTCCTATTACAGAACAGTTCATTGGAGTCTGAGATAGCTAAAATCAAATTAAGTGCATTTAACTGACCTTGCCAGTCTTCAAGATTACAGACTGGTTTGTGTTTGTTCTGACATACAGATGTCCAGCTTTTGAGTAGAAATCACTCTTATTTGCAGGCCATGCAATTTTCCACTAGAGAGGAAATTCACCCAATTGAAAAGGATGAATTAATACAGGGGTCAAAGAATGTCATAACCTAAGGAATCACTTTCTTTGTTAATTCCACTCACAGCCCCCCATGAGTTTTCTGTCTTTTTCAGGGTTACACAACTCTAAAGGCTTCTTAATGAGTGGTTTTAAGAATTCTGTAGTCAGCTCACTATTTGCAGATGGGTTTGTCACATCATGTAGTTCTATTTCCAAAAATATATGTTTTCTGATATAGAAAGAATGGAAGTATTAGCAGTGATTCAATACAGAGAAGGAACTACGAAGTATCTGACATCAGGTCCAGATCCTATGATATGATATAAAGTATGAAATGTATCCAGTTACATTTCAGTGGGCAAAACTTTGATTGAAGAAAAAAGGCTGACAGAAGAGCAGCCCATATATCTTTTCTACCAGTTAATACCTCACCATTACCGATCTGTCTCAGAGAGGAAGGAGCTAGGTGAGAGGCTCCATATATTGAGATTTTTAAGCAAAACCAGTTCTGGAGCCCAAGATGGCTCATATACAACAAAAGCACTATCCTGAGTCAAAGTCCACTGAAGACCATTTACTTCCCCAAGCATTTGATTAGATTAAGGTCATCTGTGCAGCACTATTTACTGCTGGGCTGTTGCCCATATCTTAATGGAAACGGAAAAGTGAATTCCTGTAGGAGACCCAGGTATTTATACAGCTACTTAATCTGAGCCTTGTGGCTCTCCCATATGTGCCCTGTGCACAGAAGAAGTGGCACCAGGGCTTCATCTCGTCTCTGTTGCTGAGCACTCAAAAGGCACACAAAGGGAGCAGGCTCTGTCAGGAACTGATGGGGACTGAACCGCCACCTGAACCTAACAGGGACCGAACAGGCAAAAACTTGTTGTGCTTTACGTAGGATCGTCATCTGAGTCGCACTCGGCAACAGACATGAATAACATTATCTGCATTTACCCACAAGGAGACACTTTTGCAGAAAGCCTTGTTCTTAAATTACAAAGACTAAAGCATCATTTTCCACAAAACCAGATACAATAGTTCTGCAAGATCCCAATGATTTCATATTTACTCAAAGAAACCTTTCTGACTTCAATGCGGTTCCTTTGTACAAAAACATACTAGTAAATGTGAGTATCTGCAGAATGGGATGCCAAATTAGCAGAAGCTGGCTCTTGCACTGAAACACAGAGCAACAATCTCAAGATGCTGTTGATAAGACTGTCATTGGCTGCATGATTACATATGCATGTGTTTCCATGCAACCTATATATTTATTTAGATTCTTTCCATTAATGTCAGGAAATTGCTTAGCAATGAGCAACCATGCCATCCTGTAGGACAAGTAGCAATATTTATGACAGTGGTGAAGAAAGGGAACAGTGCATAATTAAGTGTCATAACTGCTTTTAAAAAAATAAAAGAAAAAAGAAAAGCGTAGATTAATTTGTCAACTACGTTTGCTGTGTAAGCATAATGGTCCAAAACCAATAAGCACTACATATGTCATGTTCTGGGTCTCTATAATGAAATTTTCTGTTGCATTTAGTTGTCCCACATCTTTATTGATGATTATGGATCCTCATGTAATAATCATACCAGACTGCATTAGGA
Source organism: Mycteria americana (assembly GCF_035582795.1). Classification (NCBI taxonomy): domain Eukaryota; kingdom Metazoa; phylum Chordata; class Aves; order Ciconiiformes; family Ciconiidae; genus Mycteria; species Mycteria americana. The sequence continues at coordinate 13,017,129 of NC_134366.1, forward strand.
AACTACCTTACTCTCTGAACAAAAACTCATTGTCTAACTTAACTCCTATTCCCATTTCCAAATGCAATATGATAATATTGAAAATGATAATATTGAACACTTCTGAAGTAAACAGTCTTTTGTTTAAGTAAACAAAGTAAACTTGTCTCCATTTTATCACTAAACTATAAAATAAACTACCTTTTCCTCACAGTTGTTTATCTAATGTAGGAATGGACTTTATCCAACAAGAACCTGTTCAGTTTGGTATTATAGCCAAGTGTCGTGGTTTAACCCCAGCCAGCAACTGAGACCCACCCAGCCGCTCGCTCACTCCCCCCCCGGTGGGATGGGGCAGAGAATCAGAAGAGTAAAAGTGAGAAAACTCGTGGGTTGACATAAAGACCCTTTAATAGAGAAAGCAAAAGCCGCGCACGCAAGCAAAGCAAAGCAAGGAATTCATTCACTGCTTCCCATGGGCAGGCAGGTGTTCAGCCATCTCCAGGAAAGCAGGGCTCCATCACACGTAATGGTTACTTGGGAAGACAAACGCCATCACTCCAAATGTCCCCCCTTCCTTCTTCTTCCCCAGCTTTATATACTGAGCATGACGTCATGTGGTATGGAATAGCCCTTTGGGCAGTTTGGATCAACTGTCCTGGCTGTGTCCCCTCCCAGCTTCTTCTGCACCTGGCAGAGCACGGGAAGCTGAAAAGTCCTTGACCAGTGCAGCAACAACTAAAACATCTCTGTATTATCAACACTGTTTTCAGCACAAATCCAAAACATAGCCCTATACCAGCCACTGTAAAGAAAATTAACTCTATCTCAGCTGAAATGAGGACACCAAGAGAAGTCTTTCATAATCTAGCAGCTCAGCACCACTGAGACCATCCTCACTAGAGAGCTAGTACCTCAGATGCCTTCATTACACAACAGCTGGGATTACTACATGAAACACAGAGCTACGTTCAATAAAAACAGGAAAAAAGTGGAAGCACAGAAAGTTAATGTAATTTATGTTTAGAGACTGGAAAGAAATTTATTTGACTTCTGTAATCCCTCTACTATGCTATAGCACTCTGTTTCTGGCATCCTCTAAAACAATTCTGGAAGAAAGGTTTTCTTTGAAGACTTAAGGGATGTAAATAGATTTTTCAGCTTAAAAACAAACCAACAAACAAATATACTAAGCGGCAAATCCATATACTAGATCCTCTTGTCTGCAACACCCCCAGCAGTTCTAGAGAGCAAAAAATCCCTATGGCACTACCATTTCTTTATTTTACAAAATGTTTTGTTTTAAAAAAACATCTTGCTATTTTTTTCTATAGTGGCTACCACAAGCATTCTGTTTCCAGTGAAAATTCTCCTTAAGAGTAATAAGAGACCTTGTCCCAGTTGGGCTTGGCCTCCCTCAGAGCAAACACTGTTCTGGTGCCAGGTCTGTGGGGAGGAATCCAACGTTAACTGCCTGAAATAAGATGTATAACAGCCCTGCAACTGGACTTGCCTTTTTGTTTTCCCAAGGAACAAAAACATTTATAAATTCCTCACAAGACGTACAAGCTAGCAATTTCTTTAATTAAACAAGCCATGCCCATTGGTGATTTGCTTAGGGAAACTGCATTCAGATATAAAAGAAGCAAATGGAACTATAAATTATTGACCCTTGTATTTACTCAGGAACTTTAATTTTACTAAACATACCATGCTATATAGAGATATTAATCTGAGGGCAGAGTATGTTCTACATTTTTAACAGAAGTGCATTCAGGGTTTTATTCAGTTAGTCCACTTCAAATTCAAATCCGCAGATAATATGGCTTTGCTTTGTAGGATATCACCATAGAGGCAAACCTCACTTCACCCTTGAAACTTCTCTTTTTTTTCCTTTCGCAAATACTGCCTTTCCTTACCCAGACTTTTCCTGCTTAAATTTGATGGAGCTTTTTGCTCACTCACTCATCCTGTCCAGCTCCCAGTATCACTTTAAGCATTTCACATGGTTTCTCAGTACTTGTTAGCATACAGCCTTATTGGCTTCAACTTTTATTCCTTGCTGGGTTCATGCTTAGAGCTTACCTCACTCCCATCATCCATCGGGTTGAAAGTCTCTGCTCTTCCATCTTTAGCGGTGAAACGGGTATTATATTCTTTTCAACAATGTCTTCCATATCATTTCATTCTCCAACTTTGTACCAATATCACAACCCCGACTGAAATTATTACTTTGTCATTTCATCAGCAGAACATTAAATGATGGGGAACTTTTCTCTTCTTGACAACCTTTACCTTAACCTTCAACGACTCTATTAGAAGGCAATGATCATTGCTACAGAATTTTTATCACATATATTTATATCTTATGCTGACTTCCAACTTTCTCTTTTCCCCTTAACTTGACTTAAAGTGCTAAATATGAATTACTTTATGGCAATCTGTAACTAAATGAGGGTAAATAGACAGTTCGTGTTTTAAATCAGTACCTTGCCTGTGTAAAGGAATTTCATGTAGATTTCCATCAGAGATGTTTCTGTTCAGGAGATGAGATTTTAATGGAAATGTTCTATATAGACTTTCATTAGATATTTTGAAATTACCCAATGGGATTAATTAAATCTTAATATTGGTACGAGTGACCTGGGCAAACATGGGCATGTATGTATATATCCCTGGAATCTTTTCTTTATCGAGATTTTAATTAATTAAGAAAAAAACCAGCATAAGTAATGTGTATTTTAGTAGAATTTCTCATCGTTCTCCCTCTTCTTGTCTGTTTTATCTACTGCAAACTACACTGACCTATGACTGCTATACAAACATAGCTAGTAACTAATTTTTCCTCTGCCTCAGTTGTTGCTAAACCTGTTGCACTGAATAGATCATCTCCACCTTCAGATTCTTCAGTTATCCACATTAATCAGACATGTTTTATTTTTAAAGAAATAAATTCCTTTTGCCAATATTAACGCAAACACTTCTGCTTAGTACAAAAATGAGAAACTCACTAGGACTGGTGGGTCAGATCTTGTATGTACGAAAAGTTACAGAGAGAGGAGCTCCAGGACTGAAGCTATTACACAATTTAGAGTGAAACTGTCCTCATTTAGAAATGTTTGGAAGGAGATCTGTATTTGTGGCCTTCAGGTAGGAGGTGAGATGGACAACACATTTGATTTTCACTGATCTTTACTAAAGTCTACAATAGTTGTACTGACAGTACTTGAATCATGGGGAGAATGGATATTTTTGCCTTCATTTCAAGCTTGGATTTGGGTTTTAAGAGACTGCAACAATACAAAAAAGGAAAAGTTCATTCAAGGGAGACAGAGGCTGATAAGGTAATCAGAATATGTACAAACCTATGCAGGCTTTTCAGGGTGCCAAAGGATAAATCAATTCTTTTATTTTAATTTTTAAAACCCACACCTCTTTTCATTTTGGAGATTACTTCAAGATGTGAGACCACTGTCAAGGAATTCTTTTTTTCCCAAAAGCAAAAATAAAAATAATAAATGAAATCACAGGCTTTTGCATTTCCAGGCGTTCTTATTAGATGCATTCCCTTCTATGTAGTAACCAAGTGTGACACTAAATACTTCAGCATAGATTTAATGTCACTGATAATTCCCAGATTTTCAGTTCTCAGCATTCCTCTGTTATGCCATCATTCATGAAGAGGACAATGTGCTTAACACTTGTTTTTTGCTGCCATCCCCTCCAGGAAGCCTCCTGGTGCTCTGTCATCTCGCTGCACTCTTTGCCTTCTACCTCTGTGGTCCTGGGGAAGGAAGTCCCGCTCATGAGGATGCTCCTCACCGATATACCTGGGGGACCATGTAGGAGGAGGAGATGTCACTTGTCCCTGCCTTTGGTCCCAATGGAAGTTGTATTGTTCCTTGCAGAGCTCCTTACAGACAGCTGGGCAAAACTAATTTTGCATTTCACAGGGGCAGTCTTCCCTCCCATTTTGGAAGGAATCATAGAATGGTTTGGGTTGGAAGGGACCTTTAAAGGTCATCTAGTCCAACCCCCCTGCAATGAGCAAGGAAAATAGAAGGAAGGAAACATGAACTGATCTAAACCTTGCACTTCCAATGGACAGACATTATAAAATCTACAGGTTTCTCACAGTCACATTATATATATAGAACTACCATAGGTTACAGTTACACCAATTATGTGATTCAATCAACAGTTCATTAAGTTGCATTTAATCACACTAAGCCACAGTCTACTCTCAGGAACAGCTGAGGTAGCAAACTTATTTCAACTAGGGCTGCCCACTTGTTCATCAAGATTGTGGAAACAGAGCTCCACCTCTTCAGTAACATTTACCCTTGCAAAATAAAATGCAAAGTATTCTACTCCAAAAGTTATTCTGCACAGCAAAGAGGATATAGAGCTTGTAGTTGTTTATTAATGCTTTAAATGAAGAGAAAATGGGAAATCTTATAGTCAGTATTCACATGTAGATATTAACAGTTAGAGTTGTTAAATTTTTTTTAAGATTTCCAAACCTTGGATAATTAGCCCATCATTACCTAGAGAAAGTAAAATCCTGAGTCTTTAAATGGAATAATAGTTATGATGGTACCGCATGCAATCTTCTTGTAGTAAACAAAACCTGACTGTGACAAACCCCATTGTCAAAGCCTGAGGTCCACAATTTTTGCTCAAAAGAATCACTTAAGCCAACAAGGGATTTTGGTGGGGTTTTTTGTTTGTTTTGGTTTGGTTTTGTTTTTTTCTGTAATTTCAAAAAAATCTTCAGAATTTACTGGCTAGAAAAAACAAAATCAAGAAAATTAAATGGTCCTTTGAATTTGCCTAAATGTTAAAGGTTTATGGAAAATTTAAAAAAGCTTTCTATTCCATAACGCAAAACTGGAAATAGAGTATCCCTTAGCTCTGAATTTTATTCGTACTTTAAGTTTTTAAGGAAAGGCTCAATTTAAAAAATGAAATAAATATTGCTTGAATCTCTGCCAGGTAGCAGCCACCCTCTGTGATTAGGATTCTATTCACTGTTGCCTTTTTGCAGGTATTGTAATTATAGCTTGCAAACTGAGAGCACAAGATAATCATTATCTGCACATGTTTACAAGTTAAAAGAAATGCTGAAATATATTTTATTGCTCCACACTGAAAGTGTGAATGTTCTCACACATTTGGTATCCCACTATATTATAGCGATACTTAGTGTTGCTGCACAGCCTCCTATCCAAACTTATTCTTGTGCAATTTCTTGAAAAATCAGATGATGCTTCTAAATACGTAGGTAACAAAAAGCCATGCTATAGATTGTTACAGCTTTTTCTACATGCTGTTCTGTCTGGCTTTGAAGCAGGGGCAAATCCTAACAGTTCTAGCTGGTGTTTTCAAATACATGTAATTTGAAACATGCTTCGGTTTAACACACAGTAGTTGAAAGAAAAAACATCTCTAGAAATAGCACCCAGTTGCCCATGTCCCCCATTACTGTCTACTGACAAAAATTCTAAAAATCCTCATGTGTATGAGCCTATGCATTGATTAGAGTTGCCAGAATCCTACAAGATGCATTTTTTCTAACCTTTGAAACAACAAAAAATGTATTTTTTTTTACCAGTGTATTTGCAAAATAATATGTGAGCTCCTCCAAAAGTGGCTCCAAATTCCAGTCTCCTCCAAAAGTGGCTCCTAATTCTCCTGTTTGCTGAATACCTGTCCTATGCAAAATCCAGACAGGAACAGAGAGAAAACTTGGTGATTCCTTCCTTCCCACCCCTGCCCCCCAAAAAGTAAGGAAGTCTTGATCCTCCAAAGCAGAACAGCTGTGCAAAAAGTAGCAGTCAGTAATGTCAAAACACGGTTAGACCTCTAATTTTAATGCCATAAGGTGACAATTCCAAGGGCTACTCATCCATCATTGTTCCCCACAGAAACATGCTCAAACAGTAAGCTGCTAACACACTTTCTCAGCTGCAGAACCATCTATTTTCTGGAGGGATGTGTTTGTGTGCGTGGCGATTTCTTTTTCAGAGGCATATGAACATATGTCTACTTAAATCAACTGCAGAGACAATATATTCTGCGGTTCTGTTTATGTCACCTGTACACTTATGCAAGGGCTGCATTCCACAATGAGCTGAGGCATCAGGGGCAAATTCACCTCAAGATTTGCTGTTTTCAAAAGTGAAGATTGAGTTGATCCAAGGTAAGTAAAACTTCATTGTAGTGTTTGACTGATATAGTTGAAAACTGGCAAATTTTTAATATCTCCGAGGCTGTTACAAATGTGCAGTCAGTAGGCTGCAGCTATGCTCGTGGACCTTTTGCGGAGACCTTTGCAGATAGCTTTTGGAAATGAAGGCACTTACCACCATTAGAATAGCAGTCTTAATGCTTTGGGAAATACTTTCAACTAATGTTCCTGCTGGCAAATTGACTATCCATTTCTTCTCAAAGATGTCTAAGATGTAAATGGTCTTTTTCAGAGTACGGAGGCTGTGCGTCGAAACCTGCTGTTCAACAATCCCAGCTGCATGCGTGTTATTATCCCAGCACTGATTACAAGATCCCATTGACCACAAGCTGCCTGTCTGCCTGTCTAGATGGCGTGATTAGTGTATAATCAATCTTTAATCCAATCAGAAAACTCTCTGCCTGCAACTGATAAAGGTCTCAGCAGGGTACTGATGAGGCCAGAGCCTTGGTATCTCTAAGGGGACACCTGCAGCATGTGAGGTGCAGAAGCTAAGCAGGCTGATCTAAGAGAAAGGAATTAAGGTGGTCTGTAAAAAATCTGATAAACAGCATTCAAACAGAACAAAACGGATAGCTAAAGTGGGGGGCTCAACAGCCTCACAGCCCGTGAAGCGCTGCTCTTCTAAATCCTAACACATGGAGAGGATCACCTTTTAGCTCGGGAAGACCATTCAAGACATAACATTTATTTTCTGGTCATTAAAAGAAGTAGCCAACAAAATAATTTATCTGATTGTATTATTGCCTCCAGTGCACTAATTCCTCTGTGCTACTTCAGCTTTGTACTTCATTGTCTGCATTGTCTTCACAGGATACTGGAATGGAATATGACTGTGACTTTCCAAATCATAGTGCCAGGAAATAATTGCCTTTTCTTTGCTTTTTCTTTTTTAATTTCTTGACCCAAATTTAATTTTTTTCTGTCTTCATCTCAGTATTATTTCTTAATTCTGCAGATGGGATACTTATAATTACAGCTCATATTAAAGCTGTTGAAAAATAGCACATTATTATGTGATAAACCTACGTGCTTTATATTAATCCCCATTGTTCTGCTTCAGGGCAAACAGTTTCTCATAACTTCCTTTCTATGATATGACCTGCTCCTATTACATTAACATTCAAAATTAAGAGAGAATCCCGACTAACTACCTTATTGAAAGCTAAAGAACTTGCGATGTTCCTCTTTTGTAACCATATAAACATTTCTTAACTGTTTAAATGGAAACCATTATTTTTATCAGTTGTATAATTATTTTAAACACAGTTCTATGGCAGAGTTATCTTTATTTCTATAAATACAGATTATTTCCACACTCCCCATGGATTTACTCTTCTTTGTGACTTCTGGGTGAGCTGCACTCCTACTTTCATGCTTTCCAGGGTATCTATCACCCATCTAAGACACCTGCAGCAAAGCTTACATTTATCTGTGTTCACAATAAGCTTAAGATCAAAAGAAACAAAATTATTCTCTCTAAGAAGTCTTTTTTATCTAAATGACCATTTCAGATTTAATAATTTCTCTGATTTCAAAGACTCTCTCTAATCGGTAAACAATGAACAGCACCACAGTGAAATAATCTAATTGTCACAGCTCTGACTTCCAAAAAAAGCTTTCAAAACTACTTTAAACTTCACAATTTAGGCAAAACCTATTGTTACAATGTTAATAGAGCCACAGTGCCTACAAAAAGAGCAACGATCGGGTACGTACAGGTATTTGAAATGTGCACTTCAAATTCGATATGGACTACTGTAAACAGTCTTATATCAAGCTCAGAGCATAGTTTTAAGATTCACTGTGAACTAAAATAGCTTATACCCAATAGGACTGATTGTGCCTTTAAAGATATATGGAAATATCTGCTCTTCATAGAATATGACCTTCATAACTCAATTTATGGGTCATTCCCTCACTTGTGGGATATTTTCAATATCCTAATTGTAAAAAGAGAAAGAAAGGAGGAAAAATGTTCAGTTATTCATTTTGCAGGGCCTTTTTATTAAAAGCAGAAATAACATTAGATGAAAATCATTTTGGTGATAATTTTAATGAAATATGAAGTGCTTTGAATATATTTTATTGCAGGCAATATAGAAAAAAGGCACTGTCTGCTTAATGTGTCATTTAATGAATGGATTCCACATTGCTTTACTTTGCCACATTTGGAAGTGAGGGCCGTGCAAAGATGATAGCAAGTGCTTTCAAAAGGGGGCTTCTTCCCGCATTTTTAAATTACACTTCACCTAATGGCAAGTGCGAAGTATAATGCAGCAGAAATGAGGCTGAACCAAAACACTGGAGCTAAATACCTTAACAAATCTCACTGAATTTCATCCTGTAAGCCCATCTCTAATATGGAAAAAAACCTGATGTAGATAATGTCCTAGCATGCTGAAGGTCAGGCTGCTGTCAGAAGGATCCCACAAAACCAGAAATCTCATCTATAATTTGCAATCAGCTAACATTGCAGTTGCTTGGTTAGCCCAGCTGAAGGTGAGGAACCAGGGTGGAAGCTCTGCCTATAGGAATACGAGAGTCGTTACAGGGAAGGCTGGTAGGTGTCATTTATTTACACCTTTTTCCCTTTTAATGTCAGCTCAGAGAAAATCAAATGAAATTACCAGTGCTATAGAAATACACCTTAATCTGCCTGGTTTTTTTTAACAGAGACATGGCTCTGACCCACCAAGTTTCCCGTTCTTAACCCCAAACTACCTTAGGTTTTCTCTGTTAATAGCTAACAGCTTTCACCTCTGGCTTTTTTTTCCCGTAAGATGCAGATTCATTAGCTGTGTCTAAAATGAGTAAAACACAAATGATAACCATTCACTGGCCTTGAGACCAGCTAGCACTGGCTGGCTGGGTCTGCACTCCGTAGCGCCTGTCCGTGGGTCTGTCCCTTCAGAGCCCGCTGTCCTCTGGGCACGCTGTCCTCCTGGCTGCCTAGGAGTGGTGAAGGGGGGCCAACCTCTGACTCAGAAATGCTAACACTTAAGCAATAAGTGGTCTGGGACCCAGAGCTCAGGCTTATTCCCTGACACTTTTATTTAACAGTGCAGGCATACCTATTGGTCCACTGAAAGAAGCCCTCCACAGCCACAAAGGCTGGCTTTTAAACTAGCAAAGAAAAATTGCAGAAATCATTCAGAAAACATGCAATAGGAAATTTCATCATGCATTACAAGCAGGCATCTTGCTTACTGGGCATAATACTCCGTTAGATTAGAGACTAGAGTTTATTTGAAAAAATAAGGCGTAAAGAAGGTCTGAAGCTGGCATTATAAATGAATGCTATTCTTCACACTCTGGAGAAACTTCCACATGAAGCCTGAGGAGGATTCCACATGTATTTTGTGGTCATGAACATAGTATACAGGACGAAGGTGAAAACTGTCCCAGATATTCAGCATGGGTTAGGGAAGTGGCATTTTAATCCCAAAATATCATTTCCATTAATTTGGACACAACACAAATGGATGCAACACTGCAGGTTTTCACCACAGTCCTAATTGCAAGAACGATGGTGGGCCAGCGAGCAAAGGCATGTTGGAGGTCTTGGGGGTGTGACTGCAAAATCAAGGGCTGAAAACCTCACCGTTTCTCTTACATCATTGTACCTGGCATGGTTGTCCACAAAAGAATTGATAAACTGCAAAGAGGAAAATGAAGACAGCAAAAAAACCCCAGCAACGCAAGGGGTCATGTAGGTAATTCTTAACCTTCCCGGTTCTACTACAAAGTATTTTGTGTATCAAAGAACTTAAGGTGGAAGTGAGAAATGGGCTGTAGATTTTTCATTGGAAATATTTTAATTGGCCTCATTCTAACTCTAATAAAAAAAAAAATCCCTTTTAATCTTATTACTACTTTCTGCTGTGAGTACTAGTCAACCTCGTGTAGATACAAATCTCAGATTCACATCCCCACCACTATAAAGCTCTAGAATTACCAGAATGGTGAATACTTATCTCAGAAGCTCATGAGATATGGCATAGTAAAAGCAATCAATGTTCTTTTGGTAATGATGCTCAGGCAGTTTCCCAGCAAATACATCAAATCCGATTCATAACTCTCGGATAACTTTAAAGGAGGTCCCATGCACACACACATGCAGGGGGCTAGTTTCAGTCAGGTCTGGAGGGATGCTGACACCACATCTGCTAAAGCCCTGCGTCAGAGAGGAGGCATATCTCCTCTGCTGCACAGGATGCTAGGAAATGGATAAATGGCAGGAGATCCAGAATAGAAAGAAGGGTGTCTCTGGCCTGCGGATGTAAGAAGCAGAGACAGAGAACAAACTTTCACCCTGAGATGTTTTCCACATTTACCTTTCTGATGTCCAAGATCCGTTGCCAAGTTACTGACTCCATATTAATATCCATGAATGATGGAAATACTAAAAAGGCTGTATGTAACAGACACTGCTTGTTAACACGAAGAACACCTTTTTTTCAACGCATGGTAATGAGAAGGAAAGCATACGTGTAGTAATATAATCCCCCTTTTTAAATTGTTTTAAAATAGCTTTATCTCAACACAAAATCTGCAAGTTTAACACCATATGGTCTTAGAACCTAAATCAGTTACATGCAAGTGTCAAGTATTGTTAGAGATCACATTATCATACAGATCCATAAACAAACAGCTGCATAATTTCTCAAACAATTATCACCCTTGTACACCTGGTGTGTATGTTCTGTATAAAAAATTAACAAACAAAAGTGAGAATTTTACTATAAGGCAGTGCCGTCATGGCAAATTGCACCATCAAAATCCAATTGCACAACACAGCTTTAGGCATCAGTATGACGAGAGAACTGCAGTATATAACCGTAGAGACAGTGCTCCATTAAATAAGATGTGAAACAGGCCAGCGTGGAGCCTGAAAAATGCAGGAGGTGCTGAAGGCAATGTAATAGGACCCCATGGTCAACAGTATCAAAGGCTGCTGATAAATCAAGACACTGAAAGAAGGAGCTTCTCAGCTAGCTTGAAGCAACAGATCCTCATTACAAACCCTCACAAGAGCAGTTCCAACGCAGTGGCAATATCTGAAACAAGACTGAAATTTATTAGAAAGATTTTGTGTATTGATGCCAGTCTGTAATGTCAGAACAGCTCTACCCAGTGCGAAGAAAAAGGACGCGGAAACAAGGTAAGCTGAGAAATTGCCAGTAATTACACTTTTTAATCTAGTGCAATTAAGAAAAAGATTGTTTTGGCAGTGTTTCACTCCTCAAAAATATTTTCTTCTGGCTATCCAGCTTCTGCTTTGGTCTCAGCTACTGTCATGGTTTTGGCTGGGATAGAGTTAATTTTCTTTCTAGTAGCTGGTGTAGTGCTGTGCTTTGGATTTAGGATGAGAATAATGTTGATAACACAGGGATGTTTTATTATTGCTGAGCAGTGCTTAACAGAGTCAAAGCCTTTTCTGCTTCTCACCCCACCCCACCAGCGAGGAGGCTGGGGCTGCACAAGAAGCTGGGAGGGGACACGGCTGGGACAGCTGACCCCAACTGACCAAAGGGACATTCCATACCATATGGCGTCATGCTCAGAACATAAACTAGGGGAAAAGCTGGCCTGGGGTCTGCTGCTCAGGGACTGGCTGGGCATCGGTCAGCGGGGGGTGTGCAATTGCATTGTGCATCACTTGTTTTGTATATTCTTTTATCATTATTATTATTTTTCCTTTCTTTTCTGTCCTATTAAATTGCCTTTATCTCAGCCCATGAGTTTTACCTTTTTTTTTGTCGATTGTCTCCCCCATCCCACTGGGGCAGAGTGAGCGAACGGCTGTGTAGTGCTTAGCTGCCTGCCAGATGAAACCACAACAGCTACTAGACAGGAATTGCCATGTAGAAAAAAACTAAACGCCATCTCCAAAACACCCAAAAGATTCAGGGACAGTGTGACATAAAAAGAGTGATGAGATGGTATTCACTATGTGTCTTTCCTCTTGATCTCAAAGTTCCCTCAATGCCTACCTGTTTTCTTTGGGATCTACAAGCTTACTCTAAGTAAAGAAGCTATGGGCTCTGTATGCCTCTGTATCTCACTGGGATGCAGAAGGGAAGTGTAAAGGGGCCGACGTGCTTTCAGGCTCAGTCTGGCACACACAAGCAGAGTCAGACCTCATCATAACTGCTCTTGAAAAGACAGCTGGAAGACAAAAGTATAGACCTACTAGACAGAGTCTTCACCAAAAGACAGGAGATATACAGGTCTCCAAAGACTGAGGTACACAATCTCCCTCATGGAGAGCAGTTTTTACCAAAAAGTAAATAGTGCTGGAAACAGAAATTGAACCCAGAACTCCCCCGGCACTACCTTATCTGCTGGGCTGCAGATTTTTCTTCCTCTTAAGGGTCCTTCCTGAATTTCCCACAGCACCTTGGTTTCAATAGGACAGGTCAGATTAAGCAGTAAAGGCAGTTTCCTGGGCAGTGAATGCCATGGATTTGAAAGCTCTCAGGGTCCAGATCCCAGCCCTCCACCTTCTATGGTTAGAATAACAAAAATCACAAAAATACCCTGTTGAGTTCTCACCCCAACAAGTCAACATCATTCTCAGATATCTTCAAAGGAAAAATGAATTCTGAAACTTAAGCAGAACAGCATAATGGAAGGAAAACAAGTGGAACCAGAAGACCCAAGGACACCACTCTTTATTCCATCCTCCATACTTTTCATGAGCACTGTTCCAATTTGGGAATCTCTGAAGATGACAACGGCACTTCTGGAGCGCTGGAGCTTAGGTCCCAAATCATTTAGGGCATCACACACAAAAAAGTATCATAAACCTGTACCATAAAATACAAAGTGATGCTAGTGTGAGATCTGAGATGCTAGATGTATTCATAACTACGTACAATAATAAGGGACAGGACAAGGCATACCTCCAGTTTCCGATATTAGAGCAAGTCTTAAGTTTAACTTCTACAATGAATTTTTTAGCTTAGGATATCAACTTTTTTAAATGGCTGTTGTAAGAACTTTTGAACTCTTAAATACAAATCACCTCTCTGAAGATTAGTTTAATTTTTCCATAGGAATTGATAGCAATTTAGTATAAAAATTAAAACTAAGTGTTCACAATGAATCCAACTGAAACATATGGTAAGAATGAATTATAAATCCGTAAGGCAGGGAAATACAGAGTCATAGACTAAATTCAAATCCTCTGGTAGTATGAGTTACTTAGTGATAATGTTCAAATGGGGCTCCATTGTGCCTGCACAGTTTAAATTTGGAGCAGTATCCCACAACAGGCTTCACAGCACACAAGTTGCTAAACACCCTCAGCTTCACTGTGTAAATATAGGCTGGTGGTAATAATTTTGACAAAAGATGAGGAAAAGGCTGAGGTACTTAATGCCTTCTTTGCCTCAGTCTTTAATAGCAGGGCCAATTGTTCTCTGGGTACCCAGCCCCCCAAGTTGGAAGATAGGGACGGGAACCAGAATGGAGCCCCCATAATCCAGGGGGAAATGGTGAGTGACCTGCTGCACCACTTAGACATTCACAAGTCTATGGGGCCTGATGAGATCCACCCGAGAGTACTGAAGGAACTGGAAGAAGTGCTCACCAAGCCCCTTTCCATCATTTACCAGCAGTCCTGGCTAACTGGGGAGGTCCCTGCTGACTGGAGATTAGCAAATGCGACGCCCATCTCCAAGAAGGGCCGGAAGGAGGACCCGGGGAACTACAGGCCTGTCAGCCTGACCTCGGTACCAGGGAAGCTGATGGAGCAGATCATCCTGAGTGCTATCACACGGCATGTAGAGAATAACCAAGGGATCAAGCCCAGCCAGCATGGGTTCAGGAAAGGCAGGTCCTGCTTGACCAACCTGATCTCCTTCTACAACAAGGTGACCCACCTAATGGATGAGGGGAAGGCTGTGGATGTTGTCTATCTAGACTTCAGTAAAGCCTTTGTCACGGTTTCCCACAGCATTCTCCTGGAGAAACTGGCTGCTCATGGCTTGGACGGGTGTACTCTTCACTGGGTAAAGAACTGGCTGGATGGCTGGGCCCAAAGAGTGGTGGTGAATGGAGTTTACTCCAGTTGGCGGCCGGTCACAAGCGGTGTTCCCCAGGGCTCTGTGTTGGGGCCAGTTCTGTTTAACATCTTTATCAATGATCTGGGCGAAGGGATCGAGTGCACTCTCAGTAAGTTTTCAGACGACACCAAGTTGTGCGGGAGTGTTGATCTGCTTGAGGGGAGGAAGGCTCTGCAGAGGGACCTGGACAGGCTGGATCAATGGGCTGAGGTCAATTGCATGAGGTTTAACAAGGCCAAGTGCAAGGTCACTTGGGCCACAGCAACCCCATGCAACGCTACAGGCTTGGGGAAGAGTGGCTGGAAAGCTGCCTGGCAGAGAAGGACCTGGGGGTGTTTGTTGACAGCCGCCTGAATATGAGCCAGCAGTGTGCCCAGGTGGCCAAGAAAGCCAATGGCATCCTGGCTTGTATCAAAAATAACGTGGCCAGCAGGACTAGGGAAGTGATCGTCCCCTGTACTCGGCACTGGTGAGGCCGCACCTCGAATACTGTGTTCGGTTTTGGGCCCCTCATTACAAGAGAGACGTTGAGGGGCTGGAGCGTGTCCAGAGAAGGGCAACGAAGCTGGTGAAGGGTCTGGAGTACAAGTGTTATGAGGAGCGGCTGAGGGAACTGGGGTTGTTTAGTCAACCCCTGTTGTTAGTTGTTTAGTCAACTGGGCCTGGAGAAAAGGAGGCTGAGGGGAGACCTCATCGCTCTCTACAACTACCTGAAAGGAGGTTGTAGCGAGGTGGGGCTCGGTCTCTTCTCCCAGGTAACAAGTGATAGGACAAGAGGAAATGGCCTCAAGTTGCGCCAGGGGAGGTTTAGACTGGATATTAGGAAATTTTACTTCACTGAAAGGGTTATCAAGCATTGGAACAGGCTGCCCAGGGAAGTGGTTGAGTCGCCATCCCTGGAGGTATTTAAGAGATGTTTGGATGAGGTGCTTATGGACATGGTGTAGTGGTGGTCTTGGTAGTGTTAGGTTTATGGTTGGACTTGATGATCTTAAAGGTCTTTTCCAACCTATATCATTCTGTGCTTCTGTGATTTACTTTCTGTGAGAGTGCTCTTTAACGTGAAGGATTGGCCTTATGCTCCTACAACTATGCATTTCCAAGGATTTGTGAGTTTGTCATAAGCATTACGTGGTAAATATAAACTAAAGGTAATATAGAAATTATACCATAGATATTATTTTTGAAAATATTTCTCACTCTAAAGCTTGCAATGGTTCAGAATTTATCAAGCAGCAAATTAAATCACATTTCAATTGTACTTCAGTTAGAGCTATTGCCAATAGCCTTAGTTCAAAAGATCTAGGTACCGTGTATGATTTTATGGATTGGGATATACTCACATTATAAATAAACCTGAAAGAACATTACTATACTTTTATTTGCTGTCATATCAACACAGAAATATATTTACTCCAGCATATTTTGTATATTCTAAAATCGTGTCCTGTATTCAGCTCTTCTGTTGTTTGCCTTACTCAGCTATAATTCAGTTATTTCAACTGATGCAGCAAATGGCCTAAAATGCCCCTCTTCATGCCTGTCTAGCCTTAGCATAAAAATACTAATGTTCTGATTATGAAAACAACCTCTAGCATTCCAAAATAAACAAAGTTTACATGTTTCTTTGAAAGTGGAATAGCAAATTTTTCACAATAGGCCAGATCCTGATAACTTTCATTCAGTTTTTATTCACTGCCCAGAGAAATGCCAGAAAATTATTTTCTTAATTTGGAATTTTGTAAAAACTTGTCAAGCACGTTGAAAAAGAAAATATTCAGAAGACCTGACTAATAACAGTCCTATGCTGTTAACAGAAAATGGATGCAATGCACCTTTCTGTTCCTCATATCCTCTATTCACACATAAACAAGTAGCCTCAGTTTATATTAAACTAATCTACGAGACTAAGTTGTGGCAGCTAAAGTGATACCCTTACAAATGCTCTGCTGATTGGAGGGCACTGAAGAGCACTGCTGGATAGTCCTCTCCTCTCTTATGAGATGCTCTTCTCTGCTGGGGACTGCATGTACTAAGTCATTTTTCTGGATACAAACCAGAAATCGCTTAAGCAATGCAAAGATAAATGTGTTGAAAGCTAGGACATGTGACCAGAAGCTTATTTCTTAAACAACAACAACAAAAGGACAAAAACCAAGCCCACCTTTCTTTGTCCTTAAAAGCAAATTAAGTAAGTGACATGACCCCATGCTCTGAAATGTCATCCATCAAAAGTTTGTAACATTTTTTTGAAGCAGTAATGATCGAACCTGCTGTGACATCTTCATTGCCTCTAGGGTGCCAGAAATTCTGCTGCTTTCCCAAACTGACAATCATATAACTATTTAGAAACTCTCCAGGGAGGTCAGCATTAAAACAGGCTGGAATGAGCCAAAGTAGCATATTCTTGAATTGAAAAATCTGTTCAAACCAGTGTATGCATAAAATCCTAATTTTCAGTGTGCAAAAGCAATTATTCTTAGCAATAGTGTATGAATAGTGTTACTCAGTTGGTTAACTGAGGGCGTGTTTAGTAGGCAAAGGATACGAGTCCGCAGTCTTCCTCACATTCACTGGGCAGTCACAGGGCAGTCACTGGGCAAAGAGTATGCAGTGCAATACACGACACTCAGCTTTCAGCTGGTTGTTAAGTCTTAGTGGTTCTGTGAAATTCAAAGGTTTGTCACTCAGTGGAAACAGTTAATTCTTAGGTACACATGGAACATCTTAGGAACACATGGAAAAGTACATACCATTCACCAGGACTCTGAACTCCTCAAAGAGAAACAGCTTGGTAGATATATGTAAACAACTTCACAAGGACAATAGTCTGGTCTGAATTCTTCAGACCACTTGACTTGATAATATGCCAATTGACAGTTCATCTCTAAGTCTGATTTTCACATGCCAATAAACGTTTTTGATTCCACAAAAGTTTTAAGTAAGAGTGCAAGAGACCATTTTTTAAAAATTACTTTCAGATTTTTTCAAGGTGAAACCTTGGACAATACATTGATCAGCATCTTTTATTACATTGTTCTATTTGAAATGCAACTTTTTATATTTTCAAGTTAATTCAAGATGGTTTGCCTGTGAATCCAACCTGTTTTGTCATTTTACCATCTTTATTTTAAAGAGATAGTAATGTTAAAAAGACAGACTTCTGGAGCAAAAAGACGCCTTTACCACAGCCCAGCTCTATATAGGCCAGTGAAGGTCTTTTGTAAGACACTAGAAATTTCTGTTTAATTTTGGGAATCATAATCAAGATCAATTTTTTTTACCAGAAACCATCCAGGCAGAAGAGTCTGTCAAGGTACTAACAGCAGGATGTGTGCATTTCTTTTCTCTCCTATAGAATTCAAGAGCAAACTTCAGCATGGACTTGTTCTGAAGAGCAGTTGCTGATGTCTTGCAAAGGCAGGAACAGGTAAATAACAAGACACTATCATATGGAATAGATGCACTACTGTAGTTATCTGTGACAGCAGAAAAAGCACTAATATATCTAATCAGATTTTCTGTACTTCTACAATATTATTTTCTATGCTTAGGCAGATGTATCAGAACAAAACAGACAGGCAGCAACTGTAAAATAAAATTCAGATTCTTCTCACACTTGTGCCTGATTGACTGCTACACACTGACTTATCAGAGGAACCAGAGAAAGATGTGTCACATATATACATCCCATTGTGAAAAGCAGTCAGTTAGTTGTGATAGATAAACAGAAATGAAACATCACGGGCAAGAGCTGAGTGAAACCTTACACTTAAATTAATAGGATCATGCTATGCTGTTGTTACACGCTAAACTTGGAAAGGCCAGTTGTGAGATTCTGGGAACGTCATAAACATCAGCCAGCACAAGCTTAATGCTGGTGGTGCTCCGTCTGAAAAGCTCTATTTGGAAGACAGTCGCTGCCCTCCACACTACAGGCTGGGGAGAAGTTTCACCACCCCGTGCTACAGCCAAGGGATGTGCAACCAGCAGCAGCAGCAGCAGAACTTCCTACAGGGAGGGATTACCTGCAGCTTGCTGTCTGGCAAAAATAAAAGACTTAGGTAAGCTGGTGACCAAGAATAGGGAAGGAAGGGTCTGGGGAGTGAAGTGGAGGAGCAATAGCCTGGGGTGCAGGCACAAATGCGAGTCAGGAGTAGCAGCAGGAAGGTGGAGGAGAGGGCAGTTGCATGGGAGGGAGGAAGAGGCTGGGAGGAGAGCAAGCTGGGGCACAGTCGAATTGCAGGGACAGATCTGGGGTTACAGCTAAGTGTGGGCTAAGGGTGGCACTCTCACAGGACTGAGGACTGTGTAATGGCTATGTGAAGGAAGTATGGACGACGAGCTAGATGACCAGGTGCATTAGCAGAGAGCTAGAATCATAGAGAATAAGGACAGGGGAGGTAAAACACCTGTGTGAGGTGTGAAGATGAGAATGAGGTTGGGGAGGAGAGCACCCAGAAATTTTTGTGTTAAGAATGGGATGGGATCAATGTTATGGGGCAGAAAGATATGGAGGTCATGTCAAAATCATCAAAAGAAAGGTGAGGAAATCCTTGTGAGGTTAGGGAGAATGGAGCACAAGAAGTTGTGGTGTGTGATGTTCTCAGGCCTACAGGAGCTACAAAATGTCTCATATCCCACAAAAACAAGTGTGTCTGATTTTTCTTGGCCCAGACAGCTCCAATCTGCTCTTGTCTTGCACGTACTACTCACTTCAAACTCACAATATCTCCAGAAGTGCAGATGGCCCTGTAAGTAATTGAGGATCCCTGCAGAGTGAATGCTAATGGAAAAATACCCCACTTTTATCCTTTATCTTAAGCCATGCAAAGTATTCTTTACCACCTAATCCTGCTTTCATCTGTTACTTAAAGTAATATTGCAGTAAAACCCATACAACTGGAGACCATTTGACTGTCAGGTTACATTTAACATGTTTAATGAAAATTTAATGTTCCTACAATTGATTTTTCTCTCAATGGCACTGAATTACTTATGAATTACTTATGAATAACCTCATCTCTACTTAAACAAAACATGCTCCTCTAATGAGGTACAGCCAAACGGAGATCAAAATGATCTATAATACAGCATCTAACTGGCAACACTCTGAACCAAGCTCCTTCATATTCTGGGGACAAGCAAGCTCCAGAAGAGGTGGACAAGGGAGAAGGAAGATGAAAGCGGCTCCCATCCTGGAGGGCAGAAAAGAGAAGTGGCTGGGCTTGACAGGAAAGCCTTGGCAAGTGCTCATGCTAGAACTGGGGACTGCTTTCACTTGTGCTTCCTTGTCCCTTCTCCAATCTGCATTTTCTTTTCTCCAGTGTCCTTTTTCTTTCTCTTAATTTTCTTTATTATCCCTGAATAGTCATGAAATGAATGAAAGAGCCAAAGCATGGGCTCTGTTCCTTTGGAAAGAGAGTATGTACCTGTTCCCATGCCTTCCATTCACGAACTGTTTTTAACATGACTGTGCGGTAGAATGGACTTATTTCGCAGGGTGGAAAGGGGATCCAGCAAATATATATTAAAGGATGGGGTATCCTGACTTGCACTGATAAATAGCTTGTGTTCTCAGCCCTTTACAGGCAAAAGGGACACACCCCCACTCCACTTCTTAGGGGCTTTAAATCTCCTACTGGCATGGCTTCTACATCCTTGGGGGGTTTGGAGGCACCAAGGACACGTTAATATTGATTCCATTAAAGTTGCTTCCTAGACATGGTTTCTGTTAGAAAGCTGCCTTAATCTAAGGATATATAACAATGAAGAAATAAATTGCTCTTTGAGTCTTCCCTGAGGCTGTTGATTCCCGCCCCAGGGAGCTGCCACCTCCTCGCCATACTGCATGCCCATCAGAGGACCACTCCAGGCCAGTAGGAAAGTAGTCATTTTAGAGAGTACTACACAGATGCCAATTGGTTAAAAGTACTAAAATGGAGGTTTACTTTAAGGCAGGTCATTATGAAACACCAATCTGAATGCTAAAGATGAAGAGGGAACAAAAATTAGAAATCATGTATCTATAGTAAAAAATAAGACAAAGCTAAGTCAATCAGACAATAAGCATCATTAGGGCAGAAGTTAGTATGCACACAGAGTGCTCGGACAGAGTTGTTTACATTTTTCGTAATGAGCTAGTTTCAGAAGATGAAACATGTCTTTCACTGCTGGATTAATTAGGGTTCACTTCACATAGGAATGCGAAAGCCAGCAGTTATTGTAATACACCCAGAGAACCAGCATTCACTAAGCAAAATCCTCCCCTGAGACAGAACAACCCATTCTCCGCTAGTGTCGCTGATCATTCATGATGCACAAAGTAGGACAACTGTGCCAACCACTTCAGAAGTGGCTCAAATAACTCAGGTTTCAGTCAAGTACTCAATTGTGTAACAAATAATGAGAAAAGGGAAGAGTGATGAAGTAAAGAATTAGTTTATAAAAAAAGAAATTTAATGAAAAAGTTTCTTATAAAAATTGTCTTTCCCATTTAAAGCAGAACAGCACTGCATCATATTTTTCAGAACCATCAACCTTAAATTCTGATATATGAAGGTAAAATTCTGAACTGTGATTTCTGCACCGGTGAATATCAATCCATTATATAATGACTAATGAAACTTCCTGGCACTTAGGTCCTTGTGATAAGCTTATTAAATAATAATTTGCTGAAGTGTGATGCTTTATGGATCATCAAAGATAAAAACAGCTCTTTAAAGTATTGTTCTAACAGCTGATTACAGAAACAGAAGACAATGAGATAGGAATTCCATTGAAGAACAAAAAGTCAAAGTGTTTTCCATGACCTTTTTAATACATCAATATGCATTTTATAATTTCATAATTGTGCAAAATAAAACAATTATATATTAATATTATAATTATGGAATTGCTTCAAATTTTGATTTTATAATTTATCCTACTATCTCACAGATTAAACATAGAATGGAGAATCTAAAATAAGAAAAAAGGAATGAAAGAATGGTATTTTTTGAGATTTGTCTACAAAAAGGTATTTTATTAGAAAATGATGGTATGAACAAAATAGCAGAATAATTGTACCAGAAAATCTTTACTGCAAATTAAACATATCTGCGGTACCACCTACTCACACTTTCAGTTCAGAATGACATCTCCAAGAAACAAAACTTCTGTAGTAGTTTAGCATAACAAAAATATTTGCTGGATCGACTGTGTTTTGCCTGCAAGATCTTAAGAAATATTAAATGTTCACCAAAATGCCAAAAAAAGTGGTTATTAGGCTACCTCAGAGATTATCATTACTTCCAAAATGCAAAATAAAAAGTCAAGCTCTGAATTGCAATTATTGAAGAAGAGTTGCATAAATTGATGTTAAAGGAGAAAATAGAAGAATGTGGGAATGAATGAGTCCTGCATTGGCATCTTTACTGCTGTGATTTAGCTCTAGCTGAAGGACATTTAGTTTAAAAATATGACAGTGCACATACTTTTTCAGGAAGTATCACAACAGACACTACTGGAATAGAAAGCTTTCCAAGAACTGCGGCACGTATTGTTCATGAAAATGCAGGTGTGTTTGACTCAGTTTGACACCAAAAGTTAACGTGATCTACAGATTAACTACTACTGTCTGAAGAAAGGTTGTTTTGATGTTCTACTGCTAAAAAGAATGCAATTCTCTATTGCAAACTTAAGAGCTAACTAAGGAATTATTAAAACTAACTCAGAAAGTTCTTCCAGAATTGAGAAAGGATAACATCTGTAAACAATAAAAGATACTCCATTTCAGCCCATTTCTGAATGCAATGTATTCAAATGCATATCAAAAGTCGTAAGACCACATCATACTATTAATTAGCTCTTCAGTGTTCTTATTACAACTTCATCAGTGTCACTGCTCAGAATTAGAAGTATGTCAGTTTCCTTGCCTGACATGGAAATTAATGAAATCCTGATGAAAGTGCACAGGTTTTAACACAGTTCAAAAAATAAGTTTGCAATATTTTGTAAAACTGGCGATTCTACACAGAATGAGCACCAACCTCTAATGTTTATCAAGGATCTTAAAAAAAGTTCACACTGGACAGATGAAGTTGCAGTAGAATGAATTTCAAGCATGTTTTTAAGAAAAGCACATTTAAAAATGCTGTGTATGCCAGTTGTCTCTCTGAAATCTAAGAACTACACTGATTCAAAACTACATTAATTTTTTTTAAAAATATATTTAAGCCTGTATTGATGCCATTTTCCCAGACAACCTTCTCTCTAGAACTTTGCTATTGAATTATTTACTCTTATGCTATATTATGCTACAATATTATTTCTAAATTGAACTCTTGTATATGTACCAGTGAGTGAATGTTTGGCATAGTCAGTCAGGGGCACACGGCTTCTCACTGGAGAGTGGGAACTGTGCAACCCAGGGAACATTTCCAACGTAAAGGCACCATATATTCAGTTCAATTATTCAAACTGATATTCTGTGGTCTGAACAGTAACAGAGTCTGACAACATGTTAAGACCCAAAACTTTACTGAGGCAGTAGGAAAGATGATCAACAACATGCCCGTAAGGCGACTCACCCAATCACCGATGGCAAACACAGGATCATAAGCCATGCGGTGGCTGCGGTGGACTGCCTGGGACACTTGGTGTCTGGGTCATCTGGCAGCAACTGCCAGTAATGCAAATGCCTTTTGAACGCAGGTAAGAGTCGTGATGCTCCTTGGCTCCACTGATGGTGGTGTGATTTGAAAGAACCATATCATACATGAATATGCCGATGTTGGTCAGGGTCCGGGTGTCAGCAGTCTGTCTATGCTGCCGATATTGGTCAAGGGACAGGATGTCAGGAAGCAGGGTGTCATACTCCTGTCAGCATGTCTTCTACAATTTTCTGTGGATAACCAACTGGACAAAGACAACCATTGCTGCCAAAATCACTAACAAAGTACTACCCATGATTTCAGATAATAATTTGTAATGAAAAATCTCTATTGCAGAAGTGCAAAGTGACTTTATATGCTAAACTAAAATACTGCAACATTTCTAATACTAATCTGGAATCTGTAAAGACAGTTTTGATTTCCTCTGCTGCAAAAACTTTGTGTATCATCTCAGGGACAAGTAATGTTTCTCCCTGATTTAGACCTCTCAGTCCTCAGCTGTAAAACTGAATAGCACTGTGTATCAGCGCTCTGAAACACCTATATTTAATAGTGTAAGAAATTACACACAACACAAAGGAAGAAGGAGAGGTCGCTCACATGAACGCTTTAGAAAAACATGGGCTTAACTCATTCTATCTATAGTCTCATTATTATTTTTACAAGAGGAAATTCAATTCAAACCATGTAAAGTTTTCATCAGACAAAGTACAGGATCAGAATTTTAATGCTCCAGTGAAGGATGAGGAACTTAAAAGCTTGTTCACTGAGTCATAACTACAAAACCAGAAATTAAGTACATTTTGGCTATTAAGAAAATGCTTAATAATGAGGCCTATTGGACCACAGACATGTCTCCTATGAGAAACGAAAGCTCTGTGCACTGATACATTTCAAAACCACATGAAAAAATATGCAAGAAAAAAAAGATTGTTTTTTGTTAGCATGAAGAATATGGGGTGGATGAGATTGTTCAGCTTTGAATTTTGTTTTCAGAATACTGTCTTCACAATAAGCATTGACAAGAATCACAAAGAGACATTGGAGAAGAAAGAAAATGATCAAAGCTGTTTAATTTTGTGAAAGGGTGGTTGCCAGAACAAAGTCTGGAAGAGGTGAAGAATTCTTCAAAACTTTTGCAGAAAGTCAGAATTTTGTTATGGACAGTTGTGAAGACAGCCACACATGAATGGGAGACTGTCACCAACTGTACTTTGCAGCACATCTCCTCTGTAGTAGCAGGAGGGAATGCTAACTTCCTTTAATTAGACACTTAAAAGTTTTAGGCAGACTTTTTCTGTATTTCAAGAAAACCAACAGGAATGCCCTGTGCTGTTCACTGACTGTAACCAACCCATCTTTATACATATATACAACTCTCTATATAATAGAAAGCACTAGGAGAATGGAGTTAATTCAGGAGTTCTGCTTGCAGAAGCTAAAACAAAAGCTTCAGTGTGAGCATCTTCTCCCTCTAACAGCATAGAGCAGAAAGGTATCAGCCACCCTTTTCTTTTAAAGAACTAAGAATCATACAAAGTATGTAAGTCTTTCTTTCTCCTGATTGTAGAGTGTTAACAGACTAAAAACATTTTCTTCTGTTGTTTGTTTCTTTTTGTGGAAAGGTCATTTTCACTTCATGGGAAAAACTTTTCATGCAGGTCCCAGAATGAAAATACTCCTGCTTCACATGCAAATTGGATAATCCTAGACACTAGATTAACAAAACCACAGTGTTAAGTCAAGCAGGAAATGGATTTATAGTTCTGAGGTCATTGTTTCAATGAAAGATTTCCCTAATGCAAGAAGAGAAGAAAGTTTGGGATGAGTATATGTTATACAATGATGTCCCAATACACAACCCCAGATTTTGCTGAGAGCTACAGCTTGTGCAAAAATCAACAGCCTGCAGTTGCATTCTCTGTGAACATCTTCCATGTGTACACAGCACTGTTCTCTCCATTTTTGTGATGTGCAAACATCAACAATTTGACAAACAAAGCTCTTAATTATGAAAAATCAGAGCATTTGATATCATAAACAGAACTACAGAATTCCTCTTCATATGATAAAAACAGAAATTAAGCAAACATCATGGAATAAATAATAGTTTCTCAGTGCAAAATTTTCATTTAATAAGAAGGGTTTTAAAGTTGAATGCTTGTAAATTTGTCATTCTAGACTGAGTGATGCCGTGCAATTTTGTTTCCCTCTAGAAACACAGCATGGGAATCATCTTGCAAAGGGATGAAGGACAAAAGGATAAATTATACAGTGTTAGACCAAAGAATGAATGGGGCCAGCAGCCATCACATTTATGCTTAGGAAGTAACCCCTATTACGCACCCTGTTTCCTTCCTCCATTTCCTTCCTCCATGGATTCATA
Source organism: Mycteria americana (assembly GCF_035582795.1). Classification (NCBI taxonomy): domain Eukaryota; kingdom Metazoa; phylum Chordata; class Aves; order Ciconiiformes; family Ciconiidae; genus Mycteria; species Mycteria americana. The sequence continues at coordinate 13,042,470 of NC_134366.1, forward strand.
CCTACTTGAAAATAGGTCATTATCCTGTAAGGTTTAGTTCTTATGCTGTTAAAAGCAGAGTAAATAATCCAAAAACATGGAACAGAACAGGGACAGTTGAAGGGACTCACCTTTTAGGTATTCTGCCAGCAACTGTGCCTGCCACTGCTGTCCTATGTGTGCTCTGCAGCGTGCAGTCAGCCTTACAGAATGGCTGGCACGGCTCTGCAAACAGTTTGAGAGCCAGTCCTGAGGCCACTGAGGTCTGTAGTTGGTCAGGTAGTCATGGGATGGAAATGATAAACAGCTGTTCTAGTTCTTGGGCCACAGAAATGAGACACCAAATGAATGTTTTGCTCTTCTCCTTACAGCAATGACCTCCTCTCTCATCTCCTGTTTTCTTCATCCTGCCCTGTAAAGAAAACTCTGCTGTTATGCTCCAAAACAATCACCTTTTTTTTTTTTTTCCCCTCAGTTATCATTGTATGTATTAATAGATTCATCAAAAAACCAGCATCATTTTTGCTCCCAGTGTCTGGCAAGGATGGACTGAGGGGCTACAAAAGGAGTGGGGAAAAACCTTGGTCTTCCTTCATGGCTTAGGAAGCCGTCAAATTCTCAGGCTGCCCCAGTGGGACAGAAATATACCACATGCTAGCTGAAACAAGTAATGCAAGAGAAAATTGAGAAATGTTACCAGGCCATTCACCAGTGAGGATGAAAAGACTCAAGGGAGAGAGTTCTTTCAGATTTAATACAGAAGTTGTTCACATTTTACAGCAAGTTTTCACTGAAACTCCTACTAAGCCTCAAGTTAAAACTATAATGTGAAACCAGCCACAAAAACCAGCTTCTTCCCTTTTGTCTTTATGTTACAACACAAGAAGTCCCTTGCCACTGTCAGTGAGGTTGTATCATCACAACTTTCCTCTGCACACAAAGGACATTCTCCATATCCCCCATTTCAGAAGAGTTTTGTTATGGGGAGTGAAAGGGACCACAAACAACAGGCAGGACTTGTGAGCAGACATTGTTTTGTGCTGGGTAGCCCTGTTAGGAGTGGATTTTACAGCCTAGCACAGCATCTTCTTTTAGTAAAAATGTCTCAGTGCCACCGGCACTGGTATGGAAGGAGCGGTTTCATCCCTTGGTGTGCACAACTCATTTGTAGCCTTGAGTGTCCTTACAACTTTGGGCAGTCAGGTTCCTTCTGGTTAGCAGTGCCTGAGGGGACATGTGGTTTATAAAATAATAATGATCGTAAATGTGAAAGGGTGCCAAACCAGTATTGCCTGGGCTGGTAGGCCTGGGCTTCTTCGTCTCAGTTTCTTTCTGTCTTGGGGAAGCAGCACAGTCCGGAAACTCAGCAGTGAAAATACTAGAAAGCAACATCAGTCCCGAGTAAAAGGCTGCAGTGAAGTTGAACAGAAAAAAGCAGGGGAGAAACCATCATATGAAGAAGAAATAATGGAAAACAATCTCCATAGAGCAACGTCAAGATGGAGAAAAGGCAAGAGCTGCAGAGTCTTCAGAACTCAGTCAAAGATTAATCTGGGGGCTTGTACAGTAGGCTGCAATGGGAAATCCAGCTGATATCTCTTTGTGTGATGCCCATATATTGGTAATCGTGATAGCTTTGCAGAGTAACTAAAGGGACCTAACACCAATCAAACAAAGTCTGGCTGTCTTTGGCCTGACTGGACAAACATACAAATCTGGCCTGACCCATGCAAATTGTTACAGACAGTGTAAGTCTTGCATTTTAAAGGCTAAAGCTCCAAATTAAATTTGGGAAAGGAAGCATTATTACATGACCAGAGATGAAGAGAGAGGGTAGAAAATCAGAGTTGATAAATTTTTCTGTCTTCATGTGGTTGAAACCATGACTAGTTTAAATACGGGATGGGAGATCTCTAGCTCCTCTGACTTCTCTTGCCAGTTTTGATTTAACCACATATTGTGTCCTATAAGAATAAAATCTGAGGGCACTGGGACAGTGACTGTCCTGTTGGGGATGTCATGCAAGGCTCAGACTTATGTGTTTGTCTGCACATTGTCCTGATAGGCTTCTTGAATTAGTAACAGTAATAAAGCAAATGGGTAGCTCATAGATTTTTGTCATTTTCAGAGTCAATTTCCAGACAATTGAAGAATATGAAAGGCTTTCCCACTTTTATGATATTTCATTTTTCCCTGTCAAATATCCATTTCCTTGAGTCCAAACAAGGATTTAAAAATAGTTGCTTTCACAACTCTTCCTTCACTAGTGACTTTCCCCATTGGAAGAAGGGTTCATATGCTCTCCAGAAAGAGCTCTTTCACAGAAAACCAGCAAGGAAGGGTGACTGGGGACCAGCACCAATCAGTGTGTGTTGGTCCTGAACACAGCTGGTTTCTAGGAACTACAGCTTCCCCATGGGCCACTTTTTTAGTCCAGGCTTTGTGGCCCTGTCACTGAGCTGCAAAAATCAATGTCTCTGATGCATAAGTGACTTCACCTTGCATCTGCATGAAATTGCATCTGCACGAAGTTATTCCAGCAGAGGAACTCTTGGCCCCAAACCTCCCTGAATATGGCATTCCACATCTGAATCTGAGATTTTCCTGCAGGAGAATACCAAAACCAGAATTTTTTAAATAATTTAACAAGGGACTGGTTTTTCCTGTGTCCAAATTTCACTGGTGTGAGAACCGCAGACACAGGATGTATCTTCCTTTTCTGAGAGAGTTAAATACACTATATATTTTAACAGGTGCTGCAAAGTGGCTAATTTTTCATTTGGAAAGTAAGTTCTCAGTGGTTGCTGATATTTGCTAATTAGGGCTGCTACTATGTCAATCGCACCAGCAATTTCTGAACTGCATGAACTACTTCAGTCTGAACCCTGTAGATGGCAATTGCAAGAGAAATCTTTTCTGGAGTGACACAGAGGGCTGTGAGCCCCCCAAACTGACAATAAGCCACATACTTCTTCCCAAATGGTGCCTGTCCCACCCGCCTGAGCCCTGTGCCGGCTCACCCCTGGGACACCTCTGTACACCAAATGCCACCTTCTTGAGCAGAGTGCGAAGCATAGAGGAAAACTGGATGTGGTTGTGAGCTGGAGAATTTTAGACTGTGGTGACAATAAACTCACAACCCTTGGTACAAACCATACTTGTAATGCAAATTCACCAGATGCTTACAAAATGAGAGACTCCTGCTGTAAATTTGAAATCCAAAACTGAAATTGAAAAACGCTGTTAAGATGCCTGTACATAAATATGGGGAATATGTTCAAATAAAAGTTACTCAAATTCCAGAGAGGTTTCTATTTCATCAATAATTCATGAATTTGTAAATTCATCATTTGAAATACTTAAATGCTTCCTTGAAACTAAGTAGCTTTCATGTCTCTAGTTAAATATAGTGAGTGCAGGTTATTGCAAAGCTCTCTGGGATTCTATATTGACCCTTATTTCTTTATAATTGCTGCATATTTATAGAAGAACAGCTGAACTACATCTTTCAATTTTGATTTGAAGCTTTGGAGCCACAGTAACAGCTTTAGGATTTAAATCCTCAGATGATGCCCATAATAAAATGGGTGAAATGTCAGGGGCAAAATGAAAAACTTATGACAGAATGAGGGATTTGCTAAACAATTGGAGAGCATAAAATATGCAACATTGTTAAGAATGAGGCCCTTGTCTTCCATGAATTTAAGTTGGCTGGAGAAAGGCAATTAATAAAAGAGCAAACTGGAATCTTTTGAGCAATGCCTAACCTATCTCTGAGTTACACCAGAAAAAGGAAGAGCAGTCCCAGGAATCTAGCTGGCATCAGGTGGTGCTGCTCACTGAAAGCCTGAAAGCTTTACGAGCCTTTTGGTGATGTGACAACACCAGAAATATCCTGCCAATCATTTTTATACAGCTTGTGGTTTTGCCTTTCTGTCAGCTGCCATGACCTATTTGATGTTGTTCTTAACATGAATTTTGCATTTCCAATAGAAAAAGGGATCAATCCTGCAGGCACTTTGGCTGAAATCTTGCAAAGTGCTAAAGGAGGAGGCAAGCTTAAAGCTAGGCAAGCATGTAAGCCTGGGCTGGCACAAAGTCAAATGCTAAGCACCTGGTGGGGTTGGCTTCACGGAGGAATAGAGCCTACATGACACACAGATCTGCAGTAACAGGGCTTCTGTCAGACTCAATTGCCTTCAACTTCCCTATTACTCTCCTTATGTCATCTGACATAAGGTCAGATCTTCAGTTGGTAAAAAACTTCATCTCCCATGAAGTTAATGGAACAACTTCATCAACTTCTACTGAACTACAGATTATAGTTTTGGTTGCTGTCCTCAGCTGGAGAGAAGAAGAAACACAAATACAGTAATCATTTCCATTGTTTAAATCCTTTCACTGAACATTTCAGTGGAAGGCAAACATACAATGACCATGTGATGGTATCTTAAGAGTTTGCTAGCCTGCAGGTAGGCTGTGAGCACACCTGCAGTGGAAAATTACTATTAAGAAGTTATTCTCATAAAATCTTGCAGTTCTGTTTCTGCATCGTAGTCCATCCAAATCTCTTTTCTTTAGAGGATGGTGATGTACTTAAGATAGGTTCAGATACTTTGAGTTGCACTGATGACACCATGCACTCATGTAGTCCTGCACGTTTCCCAAGGCATTGGGAGATGTGAATGGATGTTTTTCATTCTGGGAAAGTACTTCTTGTTGAGCTGGTTTCAGTAGTCTGTCTCCCTACTCAAAATATATGTTAGAATTCAAGAGACCTCTTTCATAGTTCTGGATCAGCTTTGCCATACTTACAAAAAAGAAAATAAAAAATTTAAACCCTTTTTTAATGACAAAAAATTAACATCTGGGAATATTTCAGTATCCTCGCTTGTCTGAGTTTTTGTCAGATCAAGACTGGTGTTACTGACTGTAGTAAGTCCTCAGGGTGACAGAATCGCTCAGTTTTATTTCATGGTTTTCATGCTTTAAGAACATAAGATTTTTAATCTGACAAGAGACACTGAAGCACATCCAAAGAGTTAGAATAGATTTTTGAAAATCCAGAGAAATTTAATCTGTCACTTTGCTTTTTGGCAGCAATTCAGCAGCATATGTTAAAAAAAAATCTAGCAAATTTACTATGGAGGAATTTGTGGAATTCTCATTGCTCTAATTTTTCTCTAATTGTTTTTTCTAGTGTACTACTTTCAGCTTTTGAAGATTAATAATAATATAGGTATCGGTCTTATTAGAACGGGCAGGAGACTCATTTGTTGTAGGCATGTATGTGCATAATTTATTCCCCAAGAAAGTGGGAGATGTGGTGTCAAGTCATCATTCCCTTCATTGTGACTGGTGTTAGACTGCCTTTGCATTAGTTTATTTTCTGGTAAAATGTTCCAAACAGAAACTAGGCATTTTGTTACGAGATGAAAAATACCCATGACACCAAGTATTTTTATTTTTTTAGATTTTATTTTTGATACAGAAAATCCACAGACATTTCATAGTGGTTTTGATAAACATATTAGCAATATATTCAACAAAATAGTTAAAATACATACTAGGGTTACACAAGAAGAAGACTTATGACACTTTTATCATACTTGCTTTTTTACATCAATTCTCTAGTGTCTAATAAGAATTGCATTCTTACTGCAGGCTTTCAAGCACTGAAGGTCTCTCTTCTCTCCCTGATTTCAGAGAGATTTTAGGAGCTTAGCTTCACCAAGATTTTTGTTATATTCGATCACAGTTGTGTAAAAAATATGGGAGGAAAGAGCAGACAAATTGTCAACGTAAGTAAATAGTCTTTATTCCTCCAGAAGACAGGCTAAAACCAAAATCAGCCAAACAGAAAATTCAGACACAAAATTGTAACACAAAATCAAAGTTTCAGAATCTATGCAGGAGAAATCAAGATCACTCCTCTAATTTACCTAGCCTAGCAAAGAGAATTTTATTCCAATAGTGGTTTTGCCATTGCTACTCCCTCACAATTATTGGATCTTTGTATAAATTAATTTGACTAATTCTGCAGTGAGACCACATCTGACATTTTTTCACTAATGTGTTTCTTGCTAAGCAGGAAGACAAGCACATTAAAACTATCAAGAAAAGAATATGTCTTAAACTCCAGCCCATGACTACCAGTATTTCACATTTCTGCCTGAATGCAAAATGGAGTGGCATTCTTGGAGTACTTAATTATTTGACATCTTTGCCTCTTGGTTCGGTAACCATTACCTTCTTTCTTTCTAAGTCTCTCATTTATTTTGATTGGAAAATATGATCTTTTGGAACACACTTTTGTATGCCTTACAGTCTAGAATAGCTGCTGCAGAGTATTGGCTTCATTTCAATCTGGGATGGGCTCCAACTGGGCCGATCACCCCAGATCCCCTTATGGTCACTGAAGATCTGGTCAATATAGTTAAAGGAAAGTAAGTGAGATTCACCCTTTGCTAAAGCAGGTCAGATGATTCACACTTTAGAAAGCGTACCTCTCTGATGACAGTAATGTTCAATGGTGATTTGTAAAGTTTGTAAGTGTCTGTAATGCAATTATGTAAAATTAGGTGAGAGGAATTCTGTCTTAGGCCACTCTAAGAATGCCTTGGATGGGTTAGGTTAATCCATTTACACAGTGCTTTAATCCAGAAAACATAATTCTTAGAGTGAGTTATGTATTTCAACACAAATGAGGAATTTTTCTCAAAATGCAAAATTTAGCACTTTCTCTGTGAGTTTCCTTATGCTGATAAGCAATTAGGGTAATCTCACTACAGATATACAATTCAGCTATTAAATCTAGGTTTTCAGAGACCTTCAAGCTAATGACATAATGTCTGTTGTAAAATTTGGTGATCCAAAGTCTTAACATGATATATATGGTTTCTCATACTTGGATTATATATCAAATTCTATCAAAAAACAACTTTCAGACATCATATAGGATGGTCCTAATAGAAGGAATCTGTACTTTTCAGTAGTGCCAGCTTCACAGTCACAAGGGAGGCTGACAGGTTATCTTTACACAAACTTGGAATCTGCAAATAGATTTTCTATGAAGAGGAACCCTGGAAAACTTAGACATACGTATTTGTCTCTCAAGATTTTTTTTGCTACGTTTTTCTCAACTTGCTCTTATCTCACTGTCATAGAATGTAGTGGGTGCAGGGGGCATAAACAGTTTTTTTAAAGTTATCAAAATGTAGGTTTTATGAGACCAGATTGGTTGAAAGGAATTTGACTGTTTATGTTACTGAGTAAATACATAAAATGTAACAAAATGGCAGATGAAATTCTGTGTTCATTAATGCAAAGTAGTACATTTGGGAAAAAACCCAACATTATAAATAAACACAGATAGTCTCTATATTGCAGATTGCGATGTGGGAAAAAGATGTCAGAGTTATAGTTGACAGTTTTATGAAAATAACGGCTCCATACTGAACAGCAGTCAAAAGAGCAAAGCACATGTTAGGAATCATTAAGAAGCACCAAACAATCATGGTCACCACGCAAAACAGAAAACATTATTATGCCACACTGCAGCTCAATGATTGCCCACTCTTTGAGTATCTGAGTACAGTTCTGGTGTCCCTTATCACTAAAAACATATAAGGAATTATAAAGAGTAGAAGGAAAGGCAACTACTGAGATCAAAGGTAAGGAATGGCTTATGTTGATTAGAGCTCTCTGTATAGGAAAAAAGATGATTAAGACAGAGATCTATAAAATCATGAATTATTCATAAGGTATGTGAACAGGAAACATTTATTCATTGTTTCATGAAAGATTTAAAGGGGGTCCAAATAAAATGATCAGGTAGCAAGCTTAAAGCAAACAAAAAGAAGTACTTTTTCATAGTACATAATCAAACCATGGAATCATTGCCATAGGATATCATAGAATCAGCCAGGTTGGACGGGACCTTGAAAGATCATCTGGTCCAACCTTTTGTGGGAAAGGGAGCCTACATGAGATTATCTGGCACCCTGTCCAACTTCACCTTGAAAACCTCCGGTGATGGGGACTCTACCACATCCCTGGGGAGGTTGTTCCAGTGAACAATTGTTCTCACTGTAAAAAAAATCTGTCTTACATTGAGATGAAACCTCTCCTGGTGCAACTTGCCTTCTCCATGTGGCTCTTTGTGAAGAAAGAGCCTCCATCCTCTGTGTAGCGGCCCTTTAAGTACTGGAATACTGTGATGAGGTGCCCCCTGAGCCTTCTCTTCTCCAGGGAGAAAAGACCTAACTCCTTCAGTCTTTCCTCATAGGGCAGGTTCTCCAGCACTTTGATCATTTTCCTGGCCCTCCTTTGGACCCTCTCCAGTCTGTCCATGTCTTTCTTGACTTCTGGGGACCAGAACTGAACACAGTACTCCACGTGCAGCCTGACAATGCTGAGTAGATTAGGATGATCACAACTCTATCTCTGCTATTAATGCCCTTGCAGATGCAGCTCAGGTTCCAATTTGCCTTTGTGACTGCTATGTTTAATACTAAAGGCAAAAATGGGTTAAAAAAGTGGTGAGACAAATTAAAGAAAGAAAAAAATCCACTAAACAAAAACCCAATGCCTTTGTTAGCAAAGCTTTGTGAGCTGGTGATTGCTGGAACTGACTGGGAGGGCTTCTTGTCGGAATTGCATTGCACACTTGTCAGCTCTCACTGCTTTTCCTAAGAAACCCCTGCCAGAAGCAGGGTACAAGGCTAGCTGGGCTTTGGTGTGATTGTGGTCATTCTTATGGTCATTTTCTTATTTCTAAAGTAGCAGCCATCATAGTAAAGTTAGTAAAGCAATTTGCAACAGACACTTACATTTAAGACAAGGCTTTGTCTCCTTTCTATAGGTTCTCCTTCCCAGATCTATACCAGCTCATAAGTAAAGATTCAGCTGTAAAGTAGCCATGTGCAAAAAAGCTCCTTCAGGCCGCATATAGGCCGCATAAGTAGTCAATCCACCTACCATAGATCAACATAATCCTGATTTCAAGAGCTTGAACAAGCGATGTGCTGCTTACCCCAGGGAGCTTGACAAGAGATGACACTGTCCCTCCAAAGCACAACTCCTCCACATGGAAGAGTGTGCTGGCAGGTAGAGGAGCCTCACACTGCTGGGTTTGATTAGCTGGCATCCCCAAGTGCTGATCCTGCTCTCCTCCCTTAAGTTCTCCATTACATTCTTTTTTTAAGGTGACTGCTATGCATATTCATATTTCAGAAAAGTCAACCATCAAGTGAAGAACTCTTGTTTTTTCCTTCCTAGTAGTACATTCTTGTTCTGCCTCACCTGTAACCTTCCAAATTCTCCAGAGAAGTTTCACTTTATTTACACTGCCTCCTCTGAAGATAAGGAATCCTGTGCTGTCTGTCTGTGCACTTTTTTCCCGATTGACTGATTTTGCAAATGAAGGACCTTTCAAATGTTAAGTGTCCTCCATTCCTATGGAGGTCTATGGGAACTGAGGCATTCAATAAGTCAGCTTTAGACCCTTGAGAAGTAAAACTCTTATGGACATACAGCTGAGTGTGCTCATTACTACTGTGCAAAATACCTAATAGCTAGAATAAGTAGCATAAATGTCCTTCTGGCATTTTCTTATTTTATGTGTAGAGTTAAATTGTACTGGTACATCTACTACTCTTTCCTAAGTGTCTACATCACTTTGTTTGCAATTTGCACACTAATTTTGAAATTCACTCATCCGCTACACTGAGGAGTATTGGAATATGCCCACAATAAGTTATCTTTCAAACATCTCTATATCATTCCTCCATTATCCTTTGCAATACTGTTGAACCCTCCCACTACACCTCCCCCCTTTCCCTCCCTCCCTGTCTCCTCAAAACTCTATCTCCTTTCACAGTAATCTCCCCATTCTTGTTATTTTCTAGCCCAGTTAGGCTATTCCCACAATATCACAAGTTCCAAATGTGTGTATGCTGTCAGCTCTCTTATCTTTGCTGCTAAGCTCTTTCCATTTGTATATAAGCACTTTAATAGCCCTCTTCTTTTTTGATCTTTTATTTTTCATATTAGTGCTCATAAATCCCAGAGTTAATCTGACCTTCCTTTAACTCCTTTTGTGTAAACATGATGTTTTTCTTCCCTTTCTATTTATCATCTTATGTTTCCAGTTTTGTTTTCTTGGCATTCTGGCTCCTCCTCTGTAACCTAGTTTTCTCTCATCCCTCCTTCAGCTTTACATTATAATTATTACACAGGGAGATCAGTGATTGACAGGGTGACTATAATAATGATTGGAGTTTTCCAGTACTTGCTCATTCAAATCTCTCCAACTTTGGAATTTCCTGAAAACTGTGTTTCTTGGATGACTGTTCAGTGCTCTGCACTCAGTATGTTGGTATTCCCGATACAGTTCCTGAATTATAAGTAACAAAAGGCAGGAGAACAACATTATGAGCTGTCATGAGTGAAGATAACCTTTACACTTACATTAGAACAGCAGAGAAGACACATACTGAAATTTCTGTTCCAGCTCAAATAATCATCTTCTCTCTTGCAGTCGAAATTAGAAGATACTGAAGAGAAATGCCAAAAAATCAAAGAAGTTATGGGGGACATGAAAACCATGCAGGGGTTAAGTGCTCAAGAGTATATGGGCTACTGTATTGATTGCTAAAAGGTACTGAATCCTTATGTGAAAAATCTACTCAAATTGTACAAAAATGCCTTAGTTTGATGGAAAAAAAAACCCCAAACCCAGACTCACAGACTGTGAGAGATGACAAATGCTTAGGCAGGAATGAATACAGAGTCCATGGCAGATGATTCTCATTTCTTTCCCTTGGTGGCAGTTTTTCTGTCTTTAATTACCAAGAATTACTCTACCTCAGCACATTTTCCAATGCAAAGACTCCCTTACACTGTCCTGAATCCTTGGAAGCTCACTTCCTCTACTGTGCCGGTAACAAAAAGGATTTGGATCTGGACGTGGCATTATTTCCAGGAAGCGGGAGCCCAAGACAGTTTTTCAGCCATGCCAGCAGCAGAAACTGCTGGGAGTCTCCTGCCTGGTGACAGTGGCAGAGCTGGTAAGTGAAAGAGGAGGTCCCTTTGCCTTCAAAGAGAAAAGGCACAGCTTTGCCAGGCCCTAGGAACATTTCAGTGCCTCAACTTTCTGGAGCTGTGGAGAAGACCTTTACCTTCATGTCACGTAACAAAGTGGGGCATTTTCTTTGCCCAGCCTTACAACACAAGTAATACCTCCCTCACAGGCACTCTAAATGTCATCCATATGTACTGTTTCCGGCTACAGGACAAGGTTCCTGCAGTTGTTACTATTAAGCATGACTTAGATAAATTATGCTCATAAAGAGCTGAATGGGCTTGCTTTTCTTAAAATGTCCTGCAGCACTGGACACCACAATGAAGACTTTCATCTCGAAGAACTGGTACCATTAAACCAAACCTAGTCATGGAGGGCAGTGCTCTGGGGATAAGGGCTGGATGCTAAAGGGTACACAGTGCCACTGTCTTACACTTAGCCTCTCTGTTCAAAGTAATGAAAACGGTGGCTAAAAATGGCACTTACATGGGAAAGCTGTTGGTCTTCAGGGAGAACATGCTACAGACATGGAACTTTATATCTAGTTAAACGGTTTCCTCAAGGTTTTAAAAGTTGGCAAGAGGCTGTCTGGGTGAAAGGGATCACTGTGAAAGATCCCACAGCCCCTCAGACCAAGTTCAGATACTTTTCATTTGTCCCAGTAAAAAAATAATCTATTTCAACATTTTTTTCTGATGAAAATTGAAAAAGAACTGTTACCCCATGTTCCCAAGGCTTTTCATTTTCATTTATTTTGCCTGAGTTCCAGGATTTGGTTGTGTTCAGCTCAAATGTTTTTGTTTTAATTGATGAAAACTAGGGAGTTTTTCAGGTTTTAGAGATTTCCTGTTAAACTAATTATCTCAGCTAGAAATGTTCATGAAATTGATAATTTATTGTAGCTATTTTCAGCTAAACACTTTCTGATGTTCTTGCTGAGAATGACAGGGAATAATTTCTCTGACCAAAGTATCTCATCTCAGTACTTACTTGTCCCTCTTTCATACTATTCAGGAAATTGCTGCCAGGAGTAAAAGGACAGAAGCCTACGCTGGTCTCACCTCTCATGCAGAAAAGCAGGTCCTTCAGCTTTAGTTTTGCTGAAAGCAGTATCTGTAATACTGGTAGATCTTAGAATCAAGGCAAACCAAAAATTAAACTGGTAAGAGAAGTCAGTAATTTGTTTTAAAGTATCTGGATTAGGTATGTGTTTTTGAATTACTTCAGGCTTCATATTGCTATGGCTTGTTTGAAGAAGCGTGACTGCAAAAATATTTAACCTTATGTTTATTTATTGTAATCTTGTTTTCTTAGCACTCTTTGTACTACTTCATTGTGTGTGAGCATCAGAATTGCCGTATGATAGGTGTGGAATCAGTATCGCATAGCTGTAAGAAAAGGAAATTCATGAAAGAAATTGCAGTTTAATGTACAATTCACAATGGAAAATATCTGAGAGCCATTTGTCAAAGAAAATTAGTAATGCTCTTATCACCCTACATTAGCCACCTTTCCTGGTAAGCCCTAATAAACATTATAAACAAAAGCTCCATGCTCTGTGTCAGACAAAGAGCTCTTTTCCAGCCAAAGATATAATTTCACATTAAACACTAGCATCAGAATGGTGATGCAGTCTTTTTGTCCTTGGGCACTTAGCTGGGGATTGCACCCACACCAACCATTTTTAATAGCACCATCGCAGTTCCAAGCAACAAGATTTTCTTCCTTTATCTAAACTCATAGCAATCCAGTTAATACGGAGGCACCTTTCCATTCATCTATCTTTTTTTAGGCAATACCTTAAATCTCGTCTATTTATTTCTAAAGAGATTGCATACATAAAACGGTGCTCCACTGAACTTAAAAATGCTTTTTGTTCCCCACAAGGGGCTCCAACACAGGGAGCTTATTAGCAGCATTAGACATAACCCCTGACCTTAGCCTAGCTATGGCTGCAGTAGACAAAACATCTTCCTAAGCTCACAGAGATCACTCCCATGTTATACAGGAAGCAAAAAAACAAGCACAAAACACATTTTACACACTTCTGCAGTTTCCAGCCATTTCCACTGATCTCTGGAGGCCTATCTAGGGTGCGGACTGCCTCGCTCCCTGCTCCTGCAGACAGAAAGTAATGTTCAAAGTGCAATATATAAATAACTACAGAGATCTGAACTACTGACATTTTCTTGACTCTTAACTTCAAGAAAAGTCAAGAAAGATACAGTCTTTGCTACCAGATCCTACATTTACCATTAGTTTTATTATATTACGAATAAGTCCGATGCATCCTTTAGGATATAGTCCTCTTAAAACAGTCCTAAAAACTGGTAAAGACCAACACTTTTTTTTTGCCTTGTAAAATCTCTTGTCTCCTCTGAACTCTTCTGCCTATATTTCTCCGTAGTAATTTTATTGTAGCTTGCCATTGCACAAAGAGAGCCATGACAGATAATTGGGTTTCCCTCTAATTTGATCCTCTGCTATTACAAGCTGGCAGAGTTCTGTCCATCCCTTCTGTGCTGATGACATTGCACCAGGTAATGTCCTTCCTTTCAACTGATCCCACTCTGACGACAACATCTTTGACACACGGGGACTGCCTCCCATCTCATAGGTGAATGTGGCGTACTCTGGCAGGGGCAAGGCTAAGACTGAATTTCCTAATAGCTACAACAGAACATATTCACTCTGGAAAAGTTGACCATGTCGTATTTTTACTCTAGCCCTTTCTTTTTTCCTGCACATTTACTGAGTACAATTTTACAGGCAGGTTCAAACGCAGCACTAAGACAATTATTTATATCACTGATAAGTGTGCCTTTGAGCATAAAAATTGCTATGTCACCTGTGCAAACAGCATTGCCTCCAGAAATAAGTAAGGGTGTCTCCCACTGTTTCTACCAACAGGAAGTATTATAATGGAATGAGCAATAATTTGGGATTTTTTTTTCCTTTCTGCACCCTAGACTTAAACACTGTCAAAGTAAATCTTTCGTATATGCTGCTTTTAAAGACATGATGCTGTACTCAGTATCTTTTACTAATTACTGTCTATCTTATTTCACCAGTAGAGTGAAAACAAAGATTTATAAAAAAAATGTTTTAAACATTTTTTTCTTTGTTTATCAGGACAGGGTTTTAGAAGAGCTCTTTTACATAAATAAAATGCTGCAGGCCTAACTTGTTCCATTTCTCTCCTTCCATTTTACATTATTGATGGCATAATTTTTCATTATGCATTTTCCTACACTTCATAGGAATTCATAAAACATTTCTTATCTGAAAGAAACAATATGTTCTTTGCACTACTTCCACTTATATTTTTTTCCCTCCATCTACATAACTAAATGCTGAGTAAAACCATAAAAAAAAGTGTCCTCATTTCTAAGTTTATTCACCTAACTATTCTGGGAGGTCTTGCGTTATAACCCTAAATTTGAAGAATACATTAAAATAGTTGCTCTTCATTTGCTTGGGTTTCTGATCTGCAAGGTGAGAATCAGTGCAGACTACGGATTTCAGCACACTATGAAGGTTTAGGCATAATCCTGCCTCTTCTACACTCCCTCCAGGATCCACACGGGCTCTGTTTAGCATTTACTTGGTATTTGCTAGGAAGCCAAGTACTCACTTGCCTGCTATAATTTCGTTATCTTTTACTGCTGAAACCTAATGTAATTTTTTTATTGCTTGTTAGTAACAGGAAAAATGAAGGCTTTACATCTTTTCCTACACCTTCATTAACAAATTATGAATTAGCCCTGAATCACTAACTGCCTCTGTTTGCTGCTGTATTGGTAGAACGTGTGTACCATAGATATGGTCATCTCACTTAATTAGTCATCTAAAAGTTCACTGGCTAGTCCAAACTAGCTTTCCCTATGAGACACAGAAGTAACTCAAAAGAGCAATTCGGCCCCCAAATCTTACATGCCTATCTTCAGGTGGGATATATGGTCCTTTGGAGATGCCTGCCTGTCTGCATGAATTCAGAGAAACTAGCTAGTAGGGAAGGTAGGAGGCATTCTGGGCTAGTTAATGTCCTGCCTTCTCTTCACCTCTCTTAAGCAAATGCAGCTGGGGTACAGTGTATGAGTTTTCTAGAATACATGATCCTTGATGTTTTTTTTATGCTTTCTAAACAGTGTTTAAAAATTTGATTTTGATGCTAAAAGTTTTAAAGCCTTGAGATTGGCCTAGTCACGAACATGTTTCTTGATAGAACACAATAAAGTTACAATGAGATGAGCTTTTGAAACTTGGCTTTAAAATAAGGAATGGGGACATACATTTTTTCAAAAAGAATTATTAATTTAGGGAAACACTGCAATGTTTTAACTTTTAAGAAATAAATGTTAACAGTGGTTATGCAGATATTATTTTCTTCTGTTCTTTTGTTGGTTTTTTTTTTCCAGTTTCCTCCGCCCCCCATATATCTCTAATCTTTGGGCCTTCAGAAACTCATTGGATCCTAATCCAAAGGAAATTACTTAATCTTTCAGTCCTTGAACTTCAGGAAGCTGGAATTTGTCCTCTGTTATCAACCTACCATCACCTCTGAAGTGACTTCTACATTGTAAATCCTAACTTTCCTTGGTAATAGGTTGCAGGCATCACTTACCCATTTAATTTACCCTAGTTCAGGTAAATTTATCCATTTACCCTAGTTCATGTATGTGATGCTTTAGAAAGAATAAATGCATCTGATGGAGGACTCAAATAAGAGAAAGACCACAAAATAAGTCATTTTTAAAGCACAAAATAGATATTAAAGACCACCGTAAGAAGTCATTTGGTCTCAGCTCATGAGCTAACACTTCACTTAGGTTCCTGTGGAACTTGAGCTACGTCCAGGCATTGCCTGCCTGTCACAAATGGTGTGCAGTCATGTACTTTAGCCTTTCAGTAGGTTATCAGCACACTTTGCCCCACTGTGGGCATATGCCGGTAGAGCATTTAAAGTATTTTGCTGTCAACCTGAGGTGCAAGTTTCAGTCGTCTTTAGGGCGTGTACTATTGACATGTGCTGTGGATATATGCTATGGAAATGCTACCCCATGGCTGTCAAGTATGGTTTACTGCTCTCTGTAGAGCTGCCAGTCATGTAAATAGGAATGGCTTAACTTCAGTGGTCTAACCTACCTTTGAATTATATGGACAGACTTTGGGGCTTTTTTGGAATCTTTAGATATTTGCCTTTGCTAAGAAGAGTTCTGTGTATGCAGGAGCTGGAGTAGAAGGCAGGTGTGCGTAAGGAGTTAAGTTCTCTTTACTTAAAAAAAAAAAGAAAACTTCAGACCAGTTTAATACTGCAGGTTTTACTTTCGTTGCTGGTATGATTGCAGTATCCACTCAAACACTCTAATTTCTTGCAGAGCTGTTTTTTCTTACTCTCAGGGCAGTTTTCCCTCTCTTAAAAGCCTACCTAGCAATTTCTCTAACCTTTTTGAGCTGCCAAAGGAATTTTTGAATCTCTCTGTTGTTCTGTTTGTCCTCTTCTCAGTCCTCATTTATGTCATTTTACTTTTAAAATACAGTGACCAGATACAGAAGTGTTTTGCTTGTAGTCACATTGCACTGTTTGAATAAGTTCTTCACATTTACATTTGCATTTGACATCTCTGTGTGCATACAGGACTTTTATTTGCCTGTGTAAATTGCCGTTAGGTACTCTGGCAGAGGGCTTTCAGCTACTGCAACTCTCATTCAGTCACTATTTTCTTGATCAATGCTTTGTGTCTTTTGCACTTTGAAAGTGTATTTCCTTTTCATTATTATTTTTTCCTCTTAGCTTCCTACCTAGGTATGTCTGAACTTTGAACTGCTGCTGCAATTTTACTTAATAATAGAAATTAGATGTGGAACTAACTCTGTGTGATTAAGTCTAGTATCTGGTCTCTTCAAGTTACTCCAAACAACTTTAGTTATGCTTCTGCACAGATGATATATTTTTATGCATCATGAAGACAATGAGTATGTTTTCAGTGGAGAAAATAATGATCCTGTAGGTATCAGAATGTGATGCCTTATGTTAATGGGGTTGTTTTTTCTCAGGTGCTACATCCCTGGGCTACACATCAAAACAGAAGTACAATCTAAAGTAAATTAAAAAATGTTTCCATTTATATGCACAAATTTCCAGGAGATGTGGTCTCTACCTCACTGCTGTTACTAAGAAGGGATGTTCATAAAACCATACGTGTGTTATCAAAATCAGTAGATGGTGCCTGTCTCAAATATGTATATATATATATAAAGGAAAAACAGAGTAATTGTCACACACACAATGTCTCACAATACGTGTTCATAAAACAGAAAGGCATATAATGATCAATAAACCCCTGTCTCTACACATCTGGATACAGAAGATTTTACCTCTTCTGGCAAGCAAAAGCCACATCAGCAGGCAGTACCACTGATATGTGACAAGTCTTTATCTTGCTTAGGGCACCTTTAAATAGTGATGGTGTTATTGTTTTTAGTGCCTACATTTGCTGCTAATATTTCACTGAGGTATGATCAAAGCCTTGTTTTCTAAGATATACAAATATCTTATATATAGAAGTATGTATAGAAATATAACCCTTGTTCTCACCTGGGCTCTGCTCTGATGCAAACCAAATAGTCACCTCAGTAGTAAATCCCACACACAGACCAGAAATGGGCTGGGGGCTAGATCCTAAATACACTGTTGATGCTCTCCTGATTATCCTGTTGATGGTTTCTGTGATCTTCACGCATTATAAGTGTGACTTGTACTTCTTACGGCCCCTAAACTTCAACAGTATAGCTGTGAGATGGTTCACAGTACTTGGGCTGTGGATTGCTGGTTCTTTGCTGTCTTGACTAAAAAAAGTGCATATGTAGCCAAAGAGAGCAGGACACAAAACATCAACACTGTTTGGAAATCTCTCATCGAAGTTCCAATTAATTTCAATAAAAATAAAAATGCCTGCAATGTGTATTCTAGATCTAACCTTAGGCTATCTTTCTTGTCAATGGAGATAAATAGGCACTTCTGGGCTGTTATACATGTGACCTATTTTAGATGTTTATTTTAGGATAAGATGAATTGCACCCTAGCAGTGCTTATTTCTACCCATTCACTATAATAGGAAAAGACACAACTACCTCAGATACAGATCTCAACCGTTAGTCCTACACAGTGTTTGCATGATGTTATAAGCCTATATGGAGAGGCCAGACAGAGGCAAAAGTTGTGAGATTTATTGCTGGGATATTCAAAGTGCTGAACTTGTCTCTTCTAAATGAACCACAAAAAAAACCTGTGCAGCATGCATATCTCCCGATTACATGATACCAACATGCCTGTACCAGTGTGCCATTGAGACAGAGCAGTGGCCCAAACCATGGCATGCCACCATGGTTTCTGGGGTGATGCAGTGTGCAATTCTCCTGTTGAAAATTATGAGCTTTTCTGGTTTAGGTAGAATCATTAATAATGCAGTAGAACTATACACTAGGTATTATTCTTTCTGATAATAAATTTAAGCTACTTCATCCTGGAATTCTGCTTCAGTACTCTTCTTGCATTGTTTACATTTTAAGCTTTGTTAGAAGGAGAAGTAACTGTTGATAACTGACAATTTGCCATCAATAAAGATAATCTAGATGAAGGGTGCTAAAAACTCCCATTTTGAACAGGATAGGAGTTAATTAAGTTCAGGTGTTCCTATCAGGCATTCATTAGACAGTGGTTTATACATCAGCTTGGTGTAAATGTACTGATGCCCTGTATCCTTATCAACTTAATTGACCATTCACACTCTTTATTATTCAGCTAGACTGTGAAACTGCAAGGAGTTACCCCTGATGCTCAGCAATGCAAAGGACCCAGTTGCTATATTATCTTTTTTTTCCTTATTGATGAAGACTATTCTAAATTTGACTTTCAGTAGAAGCCGAGAACATCTCCAGATACATCTTGTAGACTAATACTGGACAGATGCCCCTTTCAAGGACTTTCTGTCATTACTGATGCCTCACATGTTCTTTTAAATAAAAGGCCTTTCCTGTGAACAGTACATTTATTCTATTAGTGTGATTATTCTACCTTTAAGTGAGTTTCAGTGTAATGGACACAGGGCTGTTCATAGCCTGATAAGTGGATATTAATCTGTTACAACATACTGTAATAGTAAATTATAAATTCATCTAACATAAATACCATTATATAAAGTTGCAATTACGCAATTAACATACCTACTCTTTTCACCAACATGCTGAAAGCTCTAAGTGCAGTCTGTTCAGAGTTATATGGCTGTGGACTGTACGCATTATGTATTATGTGTAAAGAATTGTAGTTTCTTTTTTGAAATGTCTTTTTTGAAGGTCACCTTGCTAAAATGATGGCTCCTATTATTTCCTTTTTATATTATTTTAATAAATCCTGAAAATGGGGATGAAAGCTTAGTAGCAGCCTTTGCCTCAAGGTGCTTGTCTTTTTAAACACTTTTTTTGCTGTCATAACATATGGACCGATTCTACTGGAGTCAGTAGGAAATAGGATAGTTCCTTTAGAATCTCTTCAGTTTAGGTTAAGCTATATTACATGTAAAAAGCATGAGTCTCATCAGCTTTTTCATAAGTATAATTGCTCAGAAGTTGATGCTTTTTGTGAGGGATCAAGTGGCCACAATTTTGCAAGTTCTCTTAGCTTATGTCTAACTGTAACGCCGTTTGCAGCCTCCCAGTTCAAACTGGGCACCTCTCTCCTGTGTGACAGGTATGGTCAGTATGTTCCACTGTGCAGGTCCTCCGATCATCTAAATTACAGACCTTGTTGGAATATGGAGCAGCTCCCTGTCTCCTAAGGAAACTAGAGGATGCAGTAAGATTGTGTATGTTAATATGGTCATGTCAGGACGTTTGTCTCAGGACTCAGTCTGGGGATGCATATATCCTGGGGCACATATTACACACTTAAAGCTAGGAATTTGCTGAAGTACATTGTTGATTCAGGACCAATGTGTATGAAGGAAATAAGATTTGGCCTCCAACGTGTCACTGTTTTCTGAGGGAGTAAACTGTTAGCAATACACTTCATATTGTCTTTCCTGACCTCTGCCTTCTTGACATAGCAATAAATGCATGGGGAGTTGTAAAAAAGATCCTGCTGGTAGCTGAACTGTTCTATGGCAAATCCACAAGTTTCTACACCATAATTCTTGCAAAGGTTTTAATGGATCTAACACGAATATTTAGAAGAGCCAGCATTGCTATTCTTGAAGTTTGTTGATCTATAACACACTCTTTTTTTTCTATCAGGAGCAAGTATTTATTCAAGAAGACACAGACCCTTCCTGCCTTCCTGCTTTCCTTATTCTGATAGGAGAGTAAATGCAATTTTTCATTCAAATTCAAAACCCAGAAAACACGCAGATGAAACAGCCCTAATGCCCCTAGAGAGTATTACTCTCCTAGCTTAAGGTGGGAATTACTTTGTCATTACACTACTATGAATGATGTTCTATGAAAGATATCTGTAGATTGGGCTTGCTTGCAGATGGAGAACTCATGTTATTAGTTGTTATTAGTAGCATTAATATTTTAAGTCTAATTTTCTATTTAACCCTTTTAGTTACCTAGTGCCACTCTTTTTTTGTGGACATTTCTGTTTGAATCAGTACAATGCCCTTTCAGAAGCAGTTTGCTTTTCAAAGGAATGAGTATCATATCTCATATAAAGCATAAGGAATTTAAAATACTAGGGTTTGTTTTAATACAAAGGTGCATTTGAAGTTTTACATTGATTTACATTTCTAGAGATTACTCAGGGCTCTAGATAGGGCACAACACTGAAGAAAGGACGATTAATCAAATGCAGCAAAATTGATCCACTGTGATCTTTCCTGTGCTGCAGGACTTGTTGTAATAACTAAAGATTATTGTGACAGTTATTATGATGGCAGTGGATAGAATTAATTTCTCCAAGCTTTAGACATAAAAAAATTCGGTCTCTGGGCCAAGGCTGTTCACAGGCTTCCCCAATACTCAATATATATAGAGAGAAACCTTCAGGGGTATTTGTCTTAGGATAGTTGTCCATTGCCAGTTCTCACCACAGGTAAAGGAGAAGTTTAGCCTTTACATAGCTGAAGTTGAATAAGATAAAACCCACCTCAAAACCTTATATCTGCCTGACTGAGTGTTTTCCTTTTCCAGGACATCAGAGATCCTCCCATTAGCTTTGCTTTCTCACACACAGTTTGGTGAAAGGTTACTGAGTTTGGGTTTTGGAGGATCAAGTGTGGAGAACTGAGTGAAAAAAAAAAACAAGGACAGACTAAATACACTGCCCAAATAGAGTATATGTATTAAGAATATGCCTTAGCATCCCACGGACTATGTCAGAACCAAGTTTGTGGATTCATAGGAAAACAGACTCCACTCCTTCCGTAAGCTCTATCAGAGCAGGCTTAGGAAGGTTTATACTTCCATGGATACCAATGAAATTAATAGATATTTACATAGATGCAGTCATTCATATTTGGACACTTATGTGAAACACCTGCCTAGACTACAGTATGAAGGCTGCGCCAATAATGCTTGTCTCTTACATTTTTGCCATTTATGTAGCTCCTAAGTTTAAATGCACTGCTCCTTCTAATACAGTGCTGAGACTAGAAACATACGTGCTGTCATATAGAAGGAAGCTGATGTAACTTGGGAGCTTGAAAACTGGGCTGAAGATCAAGTACGAGGGTCAAGTATGAGGATCAAATATGGTGCTGCTTGCCCAGCTCACCTTCATTCTGTTGTATGCACATGGGTTTGGCCAAGTCCAGTGAGGATGTGGCAGCTTTTGATAAAGGTAGCAGGATGGTGTCAGGACAGGACTGCTGAAAAAAACACAACCAGCAACACCCCCCAGACATTTCCTATTTGATGGCACAAGCAATTACATGCTGGCAATGAATTTCAAACTTCTAAGGTTTCTTTCTTTCATCTATTGATGGGTTCACATCTATAAATGTTATGTTCCAGTTCACCTTCTAATGATCATGTTCAAAAAGTTTGTTAAAATTTGTTAAATGGATGTTTTGGCCTTGCACCATTTCTAAATGTTACTACCTACAGTAGGAATAACATAATTGTTTTGCAGTGCCCATATACTTTTAACAGAGTATTATTTTAATAAAGAAACGGAAGAGGAATGAGCAAACAGGAATTAAAAGTCTCAGCTTCCAATACTTGCCCAGGGTTAACCTTAGCATGCTTTTTTCCCAAGTCAGCTGTTCTGGGCAGGATCAGGTAAATCCATATTTGCACTGTGTTGCATGGGGCCTAATAAACCCAGCCAGCCCTGGCCTGGGTCTGTCTATATGCAACCTGCACTCCCATGCAGCACTTTATATACACTTAGCATCAGTGTACTCGGTCTGACTGACTATACAGCATTTCCTGGGACTAGAAAAAATAGTTTGTGGGCCAGATCTGGCTCACGGACTACATGTTAGTATAAGAATTTCAGGTTATGATTTGTGCATTGAATGAGAGTTTATTAAATATCCAGGAAAGCAAAGCTGGTGTTAACAAAGAATAAATCAAGCAGGATATTTCAACAGGTCTCTGTTTTGTCTTTCATGATGATAGTCTCACTGAAACACCAGCCATCATTCTGGACCAGACACTGCACTGCCTTGCCTGTGGTATGCAAGTCTGCATGGTTGTTCTTCTCCTTCCCTTTGCATGAGTTTTAATGACTATATAATACAACAAGAAAATCCAGATCCAGAATTGGGCAGGGATTACAAGATAGAGCTTTACAATGTAAAATAACTAAGGAAAACAACCAAACAAGCAACGCACAGTAGAGACGCAAACCCCATGTGTATTTCCTCTGAAAACATAGTATCTCAATTTCAGGTGTTTCTAGAAAGTTTCAGGGCTATCTGTTTTCACATAAAAAGCATCCAAGGGACTGAATTTTTGGATCTTTATGATGGAAACAACTTAGACCCTAAATACAGTGTGCTGGCCTATGGTGAGCTCATTCTCATGGTCTTACGCTTCATGTAAAGAGGACTGAATTAAATGAACCTCTTCCAATACATTGCTTCCTTGTCCAGACAAATAAGATACTTAGAATTCAGACTGAGGGGGGGGAAGAAAAAAAAAGACTTAGAAATTTTTGTTTCCAATGTATTTAAATAAGATGATCAATTGGTTTCAGTTCTTACATCTAATGTACATTCCTGATTGGTCCAGATCATACTTGATTGTTCCAGATCTTTAGAGCTAGAACTTTATAGTCAAAGAAGTACATCTTTATGGTAAGAAGAGCACTGCCCTGCTAATCTTTGACCATCATCCCTTTCCCTCCAACCAGATGGCTCCTGCAGATGCCTACACGCAGAGGTTATACACGCTGAAGAGAATGGAAGTGGAAGGAGTGGGCTTTCATCACTGACGGGAAAATAAACAAAACAAAAAAGCAAAGCAACAGGAAAGCCAAATCTAGAAAATAACAATTTTCTACAAAGAAAATTTTATAAATCAAATTAAGGTACAAATGTGTAAAATACTAGAAAGGCCTTCCAAACAGATGCAAAAATAATTCCTTATCTTGCTAGAACTACTTAGGTAGACCCTGGAAAAGAGTATGTAACACTTTCAGCTGATTCAAAGAAAAAACCTTCATGTAGTACCCCGTCTGTTAACTCAAAACCATCATTTCACTTGATTCTCTATAGATAGTGACAAAATTACTAACTTAAAGGAAATTATTTTTAAAATAGATAGAAAATCAAATAATGACTTTAATGGTGGCTAGCAGATTGGCTCCCATCTTATCATGAATCTTCTATCTACTAAATTCATGCAGCGGAATAGTGGTAGTGCTGGGTTTCTCAAAGCATCCTGCTTTGAGGAACATAATCTGCATGACCTTTGTATCATGGGAAGGATGGGAAATCCTTTCTCTCCTTGTTAACACTGACAAAAAGTGCTTGTACAAGTCCTAGTTGTGATGGTAGTTTTGGACCACACTGGAATGAAGTTTTTGATGTATTTTACTTAGACTACATAACAGCATATTGAAGCACAACAGTTTCCAAGAAATTCAGTCTGCTCTGAATTCAAACAAGCTTGCTGGAGGAAGTGCTAAGCCAACCAGTCTCCTAGACAGAAATTACATTTTCACTGCACATATTCAGAAAATATTTAGGTATAATTATGTGATCAGTACTGTCCCTGATTTAAATTGCTTGACTGTCCCTTTAAAATGTGTGCAATGAGAACATACGGATGAAATGCTGTCATTTCACACATTGGATGATTGAAACTTTGAAGAACATTTCAGTCTCGCAGCCTGTCTCTGGCTGCAGTACTGTGAGTGGGTCTCTGCCGGGCTTGGATTGTGCCACCAGCATTTTGCAAATGAAGACATTTTGGTTTCCTGTACTTGATAGGGCAGCATAAGTGAGGTTATCTCTTTTGCGCTTAAGATCTAGCATCAAGAGGAATACTTTAGCATCAGGAGAAATGATTGACATTGGCATAAGTCTTCATGCTGTCATTCATGGGGAGTGTTAGCTATTGAAACAGCTGTTCTGGTATCCACATGTACTGCAGGAGGTGTGCTATGAGGGTCAGAATTATTCTGGTTTCAGCATGTACCTTTATCCTCCTTGGCAATCAGTTTCATAGTCAGGGCATATTTTCTGGCACTTTCATGCTTCCAGTGGCATATTATATAACTTATAAAACGTAGATCTCTCCTCTCCTCTCCTCTCCTCTCCTCTCCTCTCCTCTCCTCTCCTCTCCTCTCCTCTCCTCTCCTCTCCTCTCCTCTCCTCTCCTCTCCTCTCCTCTCCTCTCCTCTCCTCTCCTCTCCTCTCCTCTCCTCTCCTCTCCTCTCCTCTCCTCTCCTCTCCTCTCCTCTCCTCTCCTCTCCCATCCCATCCCATCTGAAATATGAGAGAATCATCCACTAATCTTAGACAGAATTTCAGCTTCTACATTAGTTAATTTTTTTCCCCTTTACTTAACTAGAAAGGTCACCCTTTCTAATTTAAAATCCACTGGGCACTTGGTAAAATTCCATGCCATTCCTCTTTTCAAGCCAGTGGTTAGTACTTTTGCTTTCTAGTGGTTTTGTTTTTCAGCTTCCTTGTGTAAACACAAAGTGAAAAGTATGCAATGAGTGTCATAGGTAAAGCTGCAAACTGATGCTCAGTTCATCTGTATTTGTACCACTGTCCTAACTTAAGATCACTTCAGACCCATATAGCAGGGACAAACATCATGTTTTCCTGCTAGAACGACCAGTGCTAACTTTATAAGAACTCCCATTGGTTTCACTGGCCCTAACTGTAGCTTTTAGCCAAAAGTTGACCTCACACTGCCTTTCAGGGTCAGGGCAATGGAAACCAACATTTTAAATGCCAAAATTCTCTGTTCCAAAGCCAAATCCAAGTACAACAATTCATCTTCAGGAGCTCTTCAGGCTATAATTTCACTTCATAGGAGTAGCATACAGAGTACTCCCATAGTGAGGTGATGGCACTACCAAAGGATAAATGCAAAAAAGGAGACATATTCCTCTATTCTTATAAAAATCATCTCAAGCAACCTGTCGTCCTGCATTCCTTCTTCCTTGCGCTAAGCTTTTCTGCAGAAATTTGCACTAAAACCTTACTCCTTGCCCCCCGACAAGAACAAATACCATTGCCATGGGACATTGCCATGGGTGAGGGAGAGTGAAGGAAGACAAATGGAGGTGTTAATAAACTGGTGAGCAGCACAAAGCCAGTTCACATTTGACTCGTTCCTCTCACCACTGACATCTGAAAACTTACCTTGTTTTTCTGTAACCTCATGAAATAGCACACTTCTGTAGCCAAATAACCTTACATCTCCTTTTATAATTAGTGCTTTTACATAGAACCTAAGCTTACACAAATGTCCCTAGTGACTTGATTAACTTCAGAGATACTAGTCAGCAGGAGTCGGTCACAAAGCATAAACTAATTAATGTTTGAGGACAAGGATAGGACGAGAGAGGTCACCCGTCTGACGTGCTTTTGAGGATTGCCAAGTAAAAATGGAAAGGAAGCATAACACATCATCTTCAGGGAGTTATTTCAGCAGTAGCTGGAGAATCTGTGATTGCTTTCCTGAGTGCTTCTGTGTTCTTGGTTTGCTCTTCCTTGATCATATATTAAATGTGGCAAAAAAAGGAAAGTACAGATGGGAGAAGGTATATATAATATGTTGCAGCCACCTCTGATTCAGTGTGGCGGACTAATCTTGCTGCTCATGTCTGGGCAGGAACCTGGGAGACGCTGGTGCGAAAGCCCAGCAGCAGCAGGCCAGCAATGAGTATGCAGTACTCTTGTACGCAGCCAGCAGTGAAAGCAGAGCAGAGGAAGCAAATGGAGACAATGTGGTCAGCAAGGAGAACAAGAGATGTGAATGGGCTGGGAAAAGATTTGGGAAACAACAGCTGGTCCATGGGAGGGACACTGGTGAGACGAGTGTACAAATCCTGGGCAAGGAATGTGAGTGCTGGAGACTCTCAAAGGATCCATAGGCAGACTACGATCAGGACTGCTTTGAGGCAGATGCAGGCTGTAAGTCTGGCAAGACATTAGACTGGAATAAGCTAAATGGGAAGGGTATAAAGGTGGAATTACTTCTTTCAGTGCCAGCTTTAAGAATTTATCAGTTTGCTACATTGCGTTCAAATAGGACGTCCATGTGAGAGCTGGTGTCACCTGAGCAATGAACTGAGATAGAGGGCAGCGGAGAGGTGACACAATGCAAGAGCAAAGAGAAGTTGGAAAGGATGAGGGTAGCACATATCCAGTATCATGGAGACGGGAAGCGAATGATGCCAGGAGAGGCACAGGGGGTCTGTGACCCAGAGGCCATGCTCCCAGGAGCTGAGGCAGATGTATACCCAAGTATCTGTATTTTTTGCTGTAACTCTCAGACTAATCCAGACTGAAAAGGTAGTCGTTAAGAAGATAACTGATGTTATCTATTCCTCCACTGACTTATCTGACAGATGTTGGGTGGTAAATTTAAAACTACATCACTTTTGATCCATATCATCATCAATATTTCACATATAGATTTCTCTTTTCATGAAAAGTAAGAACAATCTTCCCGTTCACACATCAACAAATAAGGACCAAAAAAGAACATCCAAATTGCCCAGTCAAGATGTAGGAAGCTCTGAAAAAAAAAGAATTGAGTTTGTCTGGGCCACCTTAATTTGATCTCAGTGTGCAATATATGTGTGCAAACAGTAGTTTTTTCCAGAGTTACAATTTATAAAGAAAAGCATCAACTGATTTACTTTCCTTTTATCTCTCCTTCCTGAGTTGTTCTGTGGAAGAACAAGAATTCTTTCAAGCGTTGTTTTGGCGTTCAGTCTACATCTCTCTTTCCTCTGTAGTCTCCCTGCTGCAAGAAAAGAACTATAGGCAGACTGAAATCTTGACAGAGGTTTTGCTCTAAGCAAATGTGACCTTATAGTTCAATGGCTCCATTGGCTTCTATATTTCCAAAAATAAATAATGAGCAGGATGTTTATACAACAATTCTGCCCGTTAAATGGAATCGTTCTACCTTTTCCTTAGGCTCTTGGCTAACAGAAAAACTAATAAATGCACATTTGGTAAGAGACAGGCAGTGAATTTGAAAGATGCTCTAAGCATGAACTCCTGACTGAAGTTCTTCTACTTGAGGTGCAGAAGTTGGTCTTTTTGGCAGTGTCTAAAAAGAAGACAAATTCATATTGGATAAAGTTGTTGAAAGGTCAGTGAGCTGTAGAGATTTTTTTGAGTCATACAGGCATTTCTGTTTATTGAGTTAGAAGTGACATTGGACAACATTCTGATATAGGAAAAAAATGTGTCCCTTTCAGCCTTAAAGTAACAGTACAGGAACAGTCTGAGAATTCGGTGGAGCTATAGGATTTCATCCTCACCCTACTTCCCTAGTACTCACCTGCTTTTATTCTCAAGGCATAGGAAGAGGCAAAAAAGTAGATGCTACACTAGTGTGCTCTTGTGTGTATAATTTATTGGGCAAAATTACCTCCCTTTAAGCAGGAAGAACTGCCATTAATATTTATTCTAATAAATATACTGATGGGTGAGGCTTCTGTCTGTCACATCTTCTCAAAACGTTATGTGTAGTGCATTGCCTCATTACTTGAAGCCCAAACCTCAGTACACCAGTGCAGGCTGCTAGAAGACACACTCCCTGGGTCAGATTGTTAGAGAAGCTTTAATCCTTTAGAGCAATTTTTCAATACTGTTTACACCGGGGACTTCCTTGTACAAATCCTCTTTACACAAGACAAGAATAACACAGGAAGAAACTATTTGTCTCTGATCTCTGCAAAGAAGGAGAGCAAGCCTAAGTCCTCAGGGGGCTTTCTATCACTTAAACTAACCAGGAGGGGATTAATCAAAGATATCTTTGCTGCATGATGTACAGCCAGCTTCAAAGCTACAATCACATTGATCAGTGTACAACAGAACAACACTCACAGCATCTTATGTTTTAAGTTGAGGTAGAGCAGAGACTGAAATGCACAGTTTGTTTCATCACTCCTTCTTTCCCATCAAAACAACAGCAGGGTACCTTGATGTCCTGGAATCCAAAGTGCGCTGGTCAGGTGTTTGCATAGGAGCTCAGCCCTGCACTGTAATGAAGAGCAAGCACTGAACCTTCTGTGGTCATTTCATGTCGTAGTTCCTTGCAAGCAAATCTAACCTCTTTTACATGGCCTTTTAAAAACTCTCTTGTATGCAAACAAGTTTCCTCCATTTATGGGAGGCTGATGATTGTTCCTGCATAACTCAATTTTTACCATTGCATAGGTAGTGTTATTTCCATCCTATCACGACAGCACACAACTGAAATATCGTAGTGGTGAAGTAACTCTATCCGTGAGAAAAACTAGTAACCTTTCAGATACAAGCCCTGAATGAAGAATTGCCCTGGATACTTTGTAAATAGAATAATAGATGCAAAGCTCATTAAGAAAATGGAAGAAATATTTCTGAGTGAAAAATTACAAATATATTCTTTTCATAAATCTCAATTTAAAAAAAAGAAAACCATTTTACTAAAATATTTTTTAGTTTTCTATTTGTGTTGAAAGTGAATAACTTTTATTACATTTGAAGAAAATATACACATTGCAAAAATGTTCCTCTCATGAAACATTTGTCCATTTTCATCAGTTAACTTTACAAAAAATGCAGCTTTTCCCACAACTGGTTAGTAATTTTTCAATAAAGAGTCTTACCATTAAAACTTTCAGAAAAAAAATAGTGTTTTCAAAATGTAGCATCTTCTAGGTAATGCATATAAATTTTTTTGGCATCAGGGAAGGATTTTTGGAGAGACAAAAAGGGTGACCTTCATCATAGGACAATCATATGCTGGTAACTACAAGATTCAGTTGGGTCTTATGGATAGATCAAGTCTCTGATTTACATAATTAAGAAGAGGGGCTTTTCCATAAGTGCCTTGCAGCCTAGCCAAGGCCCTTTATCATCAGCCTGTACATAGCTAATCTCCACCTTTCTAATGCAGTGAATGTTTAATTATTTAGACAAAGAGAAACAGATGCAAGAAGAGTTCATATCCCTACTAAGTGACCTAGTTAGCTAGGCCGTTGGCTGTATTTCCATCTCTATGTCTCTTACTTTTTTTTTTTTCCTCATTGAAAAACTTCAAAATATTTTGGTTCTACAGCAATATTGTACAAAACCAAATGTCAACAACAGAAAACGTTTCAGTTGAGTGGAGTTGTTTTTCTGTAGATAATGAAGCTATTTCTGAACTCTCAGAAGAATGAGAAGGTGAAGCTGAGAACAGCATCACAGACTTTTTGTATGCTTTTGCTAAAAATGATACCACTTCTTCTTTTTGAGATATGTCCATTTCCTCTGCTGCTGGTCTCGTAGGATGGCAGAACAAACCTCAATAGAGTAACAGCTCCAGCTCAGGTTGCCATTTCCCTTGAGATGCAATTGCTCTCTTCTGCCCCAAATGATATTTATTGCCCAGGCAGCTGGGAAGACAGAGAGAGGGAATTAAGAAAATGGAAGGGAAGACTTGTGATGTGTCTTCTTTTTCACAAGAAGGGAAAAGACTTGCTATTTAGGCTCATTAGCTGCTGCATTTGATTCTCTTTCTAACAAGTCTGACCTTTCTTTGTAGGCCACAGCCAGTTCTGGGTTCTCCAGACATTCTCGTCCCGTCCTCTCTACGTCCTCTCTCTTGCTACCCCTCACTTTGTGGGAAACTCCCCCTTTAGGATGTTTTCATCTGTGACAACTGGAAGAAAATGACCTGTTGTGAAGGAAGGATGACTTAAATTTTTCTGCGCTTTAAGAATGCCTTCATGAAGTGGAGCCGGTCTCTTCCATCTCCCTGTTCCCTATGGCTGCTGAGCCAAACACTGGAACAGGAATAAAATCAACTGAGCTACACCCTAAATAGAAGAAAGGAGTTGTTCAAGGCCCCAGCAGAGTTAAAGCCCTTGGGAAGCGTGGAGGACAACTGGAGAAAGTTCAAAACGAACTGCAAGCAATGGGCAGCAGCAAAAAGGAAGACAGAAGGCAGCCTTGTTTCTGACAGTAGGTGCTTTTGAACTACTTGATGTTTTAATGGTTTTCAGTAGCTCAAGCAGAGAGGCTAACTCTGAAAGTGCAGTACAAAATTCAAGGAGTACTTCACACTTCACATAAAAATGAAGCATGCGAACAATTCTTAGACAGACTCAGAAAAAAGGTTTGCAAGAATTTGTGGAGGAATTTGTACAATTTCTAGTTGTACAAAGCTATCTTTCAGTTTTGGAGTTAACTTGGTCCTTAACATCTGACTAAATTATGAGACCATCTAGGGCAAAGCACTCCAAAAGAGGTTACTAAAAGATTCAGAACTTGCCATTGACAAAATAATTTTTTTCCAGGCCAAAGAAATTGTCTGCTGAAGCCCTGGAGCCATAGTAAGTGTTTGGACGTTAGAGGTGATGGAAGATCTGAAGCACTGCGAGGATGGATACCTGAGGCATGAAGACATGTGGAGCAGTTCACAATCAAGAGCACAATGGTGGTTCACAGGAGATGGAAAATTGCAAAAACTACCTTGGTGAATTATGTCAATATGTAAGAGTTTGTAAGTGCCAACAGGGGAAGCACAGCTCAGACAAGGCAGATAATGTTAACATATTTAGTTCAGAAGAAGTCTTCCTAGGAAAAATCAACAGTGCCACAAGGTGAGGTAAAAGTACTGTAAATTTGAAATCACATGGAAAATGTATAGATTTAAATTCAGACAGAGGTGTACAAGTCAATGCCATGAGAGAAACAAAGTAATAATCAGCACCTGAAGGTAAATGACTGGACTTCAGTGCTTAGTAGTGAATGAGGCTCTGGTTTATTTTGTCTACTTTTAGACAAATAATCAGAGTGTCTAAATGGGGAGTACAGATGTCTTCTCTCTGCAAAGGGCTTTCCCAGTTTGTAGTCAGCGGAGAGAGAAAATCACCTGCAGAGAATCATGTAAGGTCAATCTATGAGGATCTCTCCCTCTGTCTCACTCCCTCTGACTGTGAAGGGAACCTCAGGTGAGTACGTGCTTGACACAGGTCTGTCTTTAAGTTTTGGAAGTGGAATCACATGGAATAAATCTGAGTCCAAAGAGATATGCAAACAACAGACCGGAAAAGGTATGTTTACCTTCTACTTTGCTACTAAGAAAAGAAAATCCAGTGCAGGTGAGAAACAGGCAGGGCTCAATCAGATGGTGAACTGAATAGAAGAGCACAGATCCAAAATCATTAAAGAAGACTAGAAGATGCCTTCTGGTTGTAGGAAAACTGTCAACAGAGCTTCAGAAGCCATCCACCTTTCCAAATTTGAATCTTTAAGTCAAAATTAATGGACATATTTTTCTGAAAATTGTAGAATAAGTAGAAGAACTAGAATGAAAAAAGTATTGGTCATTGCAGAAAAAAAATGTGGAACGTCACTTCTTAAGCAGAGCTGAAGAGTTAAAACATGCAAAATGGAAATACTCTTCACTATCTGCAAGACAGAAATTTTTTGAGTGATGGCTGATGCCAAATTGTTCTTCTATGCTTCTTGTATCCGCTGCCTTACAAGTTTAGATGAGGCTGTACGCTGGTCAGAGAAATGTTTATTTCTGTGACTTCAACACTATCTAAAACAGATTACACATGGCTAATTTTACTGCCAGAAGTGTCTCCCTGTTCCTCCCACAAACACATAGAGATCACTTTGAAGCTTATTATAAACATTTTCTTAATTGAAGACAAAAGATATTTTTTTCTTTTAAAATGCACACTCTATATCATTTGGCTAAAGCATTCTGGAGTCAATTCTAGAGCTGAAGTATGTACTTGCCGTGTCAAAAAAGGAAAATGTTCGTCTTTCTCAGCTGAAAAGTGAACTGAGACTGCTGAGGACAACATCTTACACAGAGAATAGATCTATTAACACAGTAGTGTTGGGACAAGATGTTTCAAGGCCATATTTTCAGTCTGAAATGTATCTCAATATTATACAGGACTTTTTAAAAAGATGTCAAAAAACTCGTTCCAAAGGGATTAACAGGAAAAATAGACACATCATGTAAGGATGGCAAAAAGTAAGGAAAGCTGCAGAAATGCTTTATACGGGTCTCAAGTGAATAGCAGCACTGAAGACAATGTTAAACCTCATTGTTTGGCAAAACACATTGGTCAAATTAAAAAAAAATACAAGGGTAGAAGAACAGAAAAAACCTGGTCTCAGAACAAAACAAGCAGAACTGCTTACATTGCACAAGAGCAAACAAACAAACAAACAAGCCCTTGCCTGTTACTCTCACTTTCCCAGGACTCTCTTCCTGGAAATTAAACTGCTGTGTTCATGCATATCAATATTCTTCAACAGACATGATAATCTGGCATAGCAATGTCAGTGGGATGACAAACACGAGTCTAGGCACTCTGCAAGGAAATTATGTGTTTAGACATTTTGCCACTTGTCTTCGTTGTCCAGAATCCTGGCTGGTACAGAACAGTGTTGAAATAACTTTAACTTTTTGTTAAAAAGCAGCTAGGTCACACTCTGATCTGTCAATTTACAAAACAGCAGGAGGGACGTATGGGTTGTTCCCTGCTGAGTTTTCTGCACATCAGAAAAACAACAAAAGTCTCCAGTATTAGAAACTCATGATAGAAACTGGTGGAGTAAATGGGTTTGCTATGTATTAATAAGAGGAAGGGCAAAAATCAGAAACTGAATAGATGAGAAGAAGGAATGAGCATTCCAGTTTGCTTCTGCCCAGAAGCCCTGCCCTGGCGCTTCCCAGGGAACCCTTTTCTTCTCTCAAGCATCTTCCTAGCTCCTAAAACGCCCAGAAAATAGTGAATCTTAAAGGAACACATTCCCTCAAATTGATCTGTTTGTTTGCTTGTTTGTTGTAATGGTTGAAATACCAGTAAAACCTCTGTTAGAAATTATTTTGATACAATTTTCAGGTTTTAGAGCTCGTGTCATCCAGACTGCACAGATGACCAATTGCTATGGGGAACACGGACAATAGGAAGTAGCTTCATTGTCTTCTGATGGTACTTACCGTGGTTTTCACTGAATTTTGCTGGAAAGATTGTCAACTATTTTATACTGGAAGGTAACTGATGTGTCAAAACATGTGACCACACAGTCTAATTTATTAGGAAAAGTCTTACGTTATCTATACAATTATTATCCATTTTAAGTAAAAATTCCTGGGCTGTCAAAAGTTATAGATGGCAAAAGCAGTCTTTGTCCTACTTGGCCAGTTCTCCTGATAATGATGTGTGCCATATATGCCCTATATATATTTAGTATAAGCTTTAGAATAAGCTTTTTCATACCCTTCACTTCAGCTGACTGAATACAAAATCTGTCATAAAATATGGTAATACATAAACTATATGTCCTTGTGTGTTGTATGCGGTTTTTGTATTAAACAGATGTGAAAGCATAATAAATCCTATACACATGGCTGGAAAAATAAAATGTAGGAAAACCGCACCCAAGACTGGAGAATTATGCTTCAAAAATAGCCCTGGAGTTAGAGTATGGCCCTCAGGCTGAGAGCAGTTAATGACTGCAGACTGGAGTGCAATCCACAGTTTACAAGCTGGATTTGAATTTGTGCTCCTGAGTTTGTAACTATAAAACTGACTACCCTGCTAACAACCCACAGAGACCAGATGGACCTGTAATTAATTAGAAATGTTTGTATTCATGCATTTCCAAGGTGTGATTTCTAATACACATTTATGTATGTGTGCCTATCTATGTACCTATCTAAATATGTACAAATAATAATGATTTTTATTAAAAGATTGGGCAATTTCTGAAGTTCCATGGAGCTTTTATAAAAAGCATCTCTTTCATAAAGTATTTCTTGTTCCCTCCTTGGGAGACCATGTGGAGTATTAATTAGACAAAAGAAGTGATACACAAGGAACATGGGTTTTGTTTCACCTGTTTCTGGGGTGAATTTGCACAGCTCTCAGTGAGATGTGTACTCGTAGGAGCCACTGATAAGCAGGGGGGAACAGCAATGGCTTTCAGCGCTGGATGAGGGCATCTGCTCAAAAGCAGTGTGAGGGAGCAATGTGGATGTGTGTCCTCAACCCTACTCCGAGGAGAAGAAGTAAATTAAAACATTTGTAAGTTACAGAAACCACCTCCGGGCAGCCATGCTGCTGCGTCGTGGGCCATGTCCTTTGTACACAGCTGCTGAATTCAGACATGTGATCCCCAAACTGGTCAGTTATAGGGAATTATAGGGAGTGAATCATTCTCTGGAGTTGTCTGTTTTTCGAGACTGACTAAAGGGAAAATTTAGGGAGACTATGCTCCTGACTTAATGCCTTTTGGTAGGTAATGTTGGGTGAGATGGATATGGGCTCAAATTAATTTAATAAGATGGAGAACTCATCCAGCTCTCACTCATGCAGTCTTGCAATTTGCCCACTAGCTGGGTTTTAAGACACACACTTGCCATTTTTCCTCCTTAAGTAAACCTCTAAAAAACACTGGAGTGAAAGAGATCATTTATAATACAATTTTCTATTGGTTCTAGTGATTTTTGCAATGAAGGACTATAGGAAGCTGAATTTGTATATTGTCATATGCATTACAATGGATGCTAGGTGCTGTTTGGCACCTAAGACTACACTTAGTCTACAGTCTAAGTTGGAAATGTTTTATATTGGGAAAAGAATTAAAAAAAGGAAGGCAATAGGGGGCTACCTCATTTTCCCCCTTCCTCTATCTGGTTGCAGTGTGCCTTGGCAAAGCTACGTACTGGGCCTTGGTAGAAAGAATCATTTCACATATCTGTCCTAGTGGAACAGTGCCATAAAGAGTGATTGGAGTGGAAAGAATAACAACTTTCATCTTAATGCTGCGTTCCAGCATGAGTATACTCGCTACGTCTTTGCTGCTCCAGACAAGCAAGCTCATGTCTGTACCACTCAAGTGTAAAGCTTTACGCAGCAGGCTAGTCACATCCATACTGCTTGTACGGTGCAACCTCCTGAGGAAAACTGTCTTCTGGCTCTTTTTGCTAAGGAAAGAACTTGGTTTGCAACATATATGCAGTGCAGATGACTTGGAGATATGTGTCATGGAGAGAAAGAGGCATTGAACCCATCTGACAGTATAGATGCACACGATGAAATCAGTGAGATTTTGTTACATTTCTTTTTCCAAATATAAACTTCACAGATTTTCATTTCCAGAAATGTTCAATTTTTTTCATAGCTGCAATAGTGGCAGCATGAATCTGTGCATTCATTACCTACATACAGCAGCTTGACTTTTTTACAGTGACTCATTGAAGCCTGAGGTCACTGAGTAGGAAGGTTTCAAAGACCTGCTAAGGAAGCACAGTCCCTGTCAGGAATTTTTGATATAGATTATCTCTACCTTGTGCAGCTGAGCTACTGACAAAGTGATTTCACAGGAGATCTTTATATATATTTAAAAGGTGATTCACTCAGCCTTGGAGACAACAGACATCGAAGGCAGTCGACTGCAACACTGGAAAAATCACTCTATGGTACTAAATACTTTTTTTGTAACTGACAGAATCATTATTTTTTGTGTGCACTGTAGTTCCTTTGTGTCATATAAGCACTCATTATCCTATACTTTTTAAGGTTAAAAATCTCTACGGGATGACACAGGGAAACTTGAGCAGCCAGGGTAACAATTAATGGACCTCAAAAGGTTTTGAGGTTCCATCTGGATAAATGCAGGTGGATTTGAATGTTCAGCTAAAATGTCTCTTTCCCCCCTTCCCTTTTTTTTTCCTCTCTCACTTTTTTTTTCCTCTCTCACTTTTTTCCCCCCCCTTCAAGCCAAAACTTTTTGATTTCACAATCAGGCTACAGATCTAACAATCTTAGATTTTCATTTACCGTGTTGCCAACTTTTTACATTTCAGTCTAGTTTAATAGATCACTGGTACAACCCACATCTCTTGATAAGTTTTATTTCTGTTTCATATCCAGATAGGTTCATTTTTCCCTAGCTATAACAGAAGCAGTATGAATCACTACCTTCCTACCAGCAACCTGACTTTGGAAGGTTTTTACTTTTGCTTCAGATCAGAGTTGAAATCAATAAATGCTCCCAACTGTCTCTCTCTCTCTCTTTTCCTTTTTTTTTTTTTTTAAAGGCATCAATGACTTGGAGATAGAGCTATTGAGGAATTCACTGATATAATGTCTTCACTGAAGAACGTTCATTTGTGATATATGAAATATTCCATGGTAACGTTTTGATATTATTGAAGATCTGGGTGTCATTAGGCATTGTTCTGGCTGAACTGTACTTGTGTTGTGGGTATCCATTTGTAATGTTTGTTTTTTGTAAAATTGTATAACCCATTTTTAGCAATCTTCCTGATGGACAGCAAAGATGCAACTCTCAAGTCATTAGGCTCAGCTCTTCTGCAGTTCACCTGAAAAAAATGTCAGGGCTTTGGGCTACCACTTCCCTGGCATATTGAGTCAGAAATCATGGGCATAGTCACTTCTAAATTTCCATGCTTGGAGTTCAGCTCCTTTCCCTGAACCACTAGGTCTGAGACAGCCTGGAAATGTGGTTTGCCAGATTTTCTTTTTCATTACAAATTTGAGCAGAGGTGAGGACATGTTGCTCCAAATTGAAGTGAAGCTAAATATCAACTTTACAAAATCATTGTAAAATATGTTGA
Organism: Mycteria americana; assembly: GCF_035582795.1. Classification (NCBI taxonomy): domain Eukaryota; kingdom Metazoa; phylum Chordata; class Aves; order Ciconiiformes; family Ciconiidae; genus Mycteria; species Mycteria americana. The sequence goes on from NC_134366.1 coordinate 13,079,821, forward strand.
CCCTTTCTTCATACCAGTTATTTAAAGAAATAAGATAAACCCTACTTGCATGTTAGAAGCACACCACTTCAGCTAATCCAATGATGAAAAAGTAGTACAAATCACCTCCAAATGCTTATCACTAGATTTAGTATGAAAGCACTTTTTGTAGTATGGCTATTTTTGTCTAGGAAGGGGGATATTCTATACTAGTATAAGACACTTCTATTCTCAACATGAAAAGTTCATGGGAAACAGTTTCCCATGGTAGAAGTTATACTGGCATAACTGTTTAAAATCCTTTTTTCAGAAACCTTTCCAAGCTCCTTTGACAAGCTAAATGATATTCCCCCAAGCAGATACTGCTATTTGTTGAGACTTGTTTCATTTCCATACAAAACTGGCCTCTAACAGTTGGATGGTACAATGCTGACCTGGTCTATTTGCCATAGCATACAAATAAATGCATGGTCTATACAGGAAAAACTGTTAAAGGCAGAGGACGCTGCAACAGGAGTAGCATGTTCAGTGATCAAAATAGGAACAGTGTGATAAAAGATGCTTGTTTCACCTACAGGTGTCCAGATGTTGTCCACCTTCCAGCTTGGTTTCCCCACTCTCACTGTAGCAATGCCATGCAGCAGTGTCATTACAAAGTACTAGGAGGGACTCCGGGTAGTGGTATCTATCCGGAGATAGGTACCCTGTTTCTAGTTTCTAGTGCTGGCCTGAGTCAACACAAGGTTAAAAGTGTGGACATTGTCAAGCTTAAACAAAGAAACCTGTTTATGGGGTATATGTTCAAGAGTTGCACTTCTCTTAAATTTCATGGGAACAATCCCAAACAATTTTGCTAGCTGAGTGGCTGTTAATTGGATTACTGTTTCTGGCATTACCTATGAACCATTGATAGAACAACATACATTTCATAAATGATTAATTTGCATGTTACTTTTTTGTTTCCTCTGAGCAAGTGTTACGATCTGCATGGTTTATATCTCTTACCTCTGGAGAGAAGGTCAACACCAGAGGTCATGGTTAAAAGTCAAAATAACCACCAGGTCATGAGGACTCTCAGTCTCTCTGATGAAGTTAAGGAACAGTGGAGCTCCTGCATGCCTTATGCACCTTTGCTCAAGCGTCTGTCCAAACAACCGCTCCAGTCTTCTTGGTTTATATGGGTTGTAGTAGGATGTAAACAGTGTTAAAATAGATTTTTTAATAATAAATAAACATGCAAGTTGCATACATGACATACAGAATTTGTTGCCACTTTTTTCTTACTAAAGATAAATATTGGCTGTCTTCTGTCATTGCTAAGGAGTATATTTCCTTTTGGCCATGGTTTTAGTTCTAGGGTCCATGTAGAGCCTTTTCATTTGAGAGTGAAATAATCTGCAATTCAGCAGATGTATGCTTGATGTATTTGCAGAGCTATGCCACCTCCACACTCTGGTACAGCAAAGCTTTTCTCAACCTGTGCTTGTCTGAGATTTGCCTATGGTGGGTTCCTCAGAGGCAGCTTCACTCTCAGAGTTCAGGATTAAAACAATGTAACTTGCTGAAGTGGTTAAAAAATGAAAGAGCTCAATTTTTGGGGGGCTCACCTAGCTTATTGAGGTGGTTCACATGTACCTGCAACCAGGTGCCTGTCCATCTCTTTGCCTAAAGCAACAGCCCCTAAATCAGGGACAGCAAAATAAATTTGTGGCTCTGCACAGACCAGAAGTCACAGTCTGTAGCAGCAGGACAAATCCATTTTCTTCAACAGTTCAATCAAATACACTAGAAGATGAGGTGAGGCAGATGAGATACAGGAGCTAAGTTTCTCTGCTGTTTTCTAAAAGGTGCAACAGCCTTTGACAGCAGGAGAGACCTGGGGTTGGAAAGGCCCTCATAACAACAAGATGATCCAGAAATTGAGTCACAGCATCCTCAGAGCCGTTTGTTATTATTTTTATCTGCCTACAGTGATAAAAAATCCCCCACCTTGCAAAGGTGAAAAACCCCACCCTTATTACAGAGTTCTAAGAGTATGATGATGCTGAGGACAAGTGCAAGTGGACTGTGTTATTTTAATATAATATATAAGTTTGTATTAAATAACGCCCCCATCATATCAATACACTGACTATATAGATGCAGAAGGAAGCTACCCATGTTGTTAGGGATCATTTTTTTCCCAGTCACACACATGCATATTATGAATGGAGTACAGCTGAAGGTTCAAGAGGGTAACTAGATTATCTTGCTTCTGATTTGAATAATAGAGAACTCACTTACATCTCACACTCCAACCCCAAAATACAATGAATGAGTTTGCCCACTTTTTCCTCATTTTCACCACTAAAATTAAAAGCAGAGTGTGACTCTCAGAGCAGGAATTATTTAGATTGTAATTCATTTGACTTGAGAGCTGTCTTCCCATCATGTGCTTGTCTTTGTTCAGCATACCAAAATCCTGATCGTCTAATGGTGACCCTGAGGGCTGACTAGAACACAAATAAATCGTATTAATGAAAGTTGAAAATAGATGGATGATTCAATTAAGGTCCAAAATAGAAATGAAAAATGGCAACAGCAATCTTCAATTTTTATTTAACAGTTCTGTTTCCAAATTTTCAGAGGACAATTTGAGGTAATGCATATGGACTGAAAATTGCAGAAGTTTTCTTTTAAGGATGACTCTTAAAGACAAAGAGATCACGAAAAATAGACTACTCACTTTGGAGAGGTTGACCTGAATGCAGTTACTGCACATATCCTTGAAGCAGTAAAGAGAAATCAAGCAATAGTGACTGAAACCTATATGTTCAGATAGAAAGAATGAGAGAAATGGTACCTGTTTTGATTATGCCATTGGTTAGTTCTTAAGAAAGTGATGAAGCCATATCCTCTGTGTGTAGTGAACCACTTATTCTGTGAACAAAGCAAGTAGGTGATAGGCTGACTTCTAACTTAAATCACTTGCACTGTAATAAACTTAGTTCAATTTTTGCTTGGGTGGGCAAAAAACTTCCCATCTAAACACAACCCTGGTTTGTTTTTTTTTTCCACTAAGATGCTATTGTTTTTATTGAAGAAAAATTATTTGACAACTTCTATTATAAATAATACAATTATTTCTATTTGTTTTAGAATAAGAAAAAATATGCTAGTAAATCCACACTTCATACAGTGAAAGTTCAGTTTATTCCCATGAACTGTGATATGCTAGTGATAACTGGTAGATTTGCTGATCTTCACAATTAAGTCTCGAATTTTTTGGTTTTATGTGATCTGTGACAATTTAGAATTTGTTTATTTCTTTTTTTTCTGTAGGGTATGAATAAGGAGACAACAGAGAACTAGATTCATTACCTTTCTCACAACTTGAAGGTTTATGGCAACTGCAGCTGAATGAAAAGGAGTGTTGTAAGGAATGTCTTGCGCTCTTCTGAAGGCAGCCTTTTTGGGTTGGATTAGGGTATTCCTGATGTAGTGTCCTGGGTAATGCCTTGTGGTGCTGTCAGGAAGAGCTACAGGGAGAGAAATGCCCACCCTGACCCTCCTACCAAAATGCCTATTCCTAACTTCTTTGAGAAGATTCATGCTTCCTGACATGTCGAGACATGCCACGTCTTACAGGGATGTGTCCTTCTGTCTCTAGAGCCCTGCCAAGGTGGTCTTCTGTGAATGTTCTCCCTCCCTTGTGGAGTCTGAGGTGCAAAGAAGTTACTTGCTATTTCCTCAGTAGCTATTCGGGGTTGACTTTAAGAACCCTTCATGATACCTAGATGGAGGCCACATAGCAGAATCTGTCCCAAAAGAGAACTTCTCGAATTCTTATTTTATTAAGAATTCCTATCTTGAGTTACTCTGCATTTTTCATCCTGGAGTGCTCTCAAATTTCTATTAACCTATTTTCAGTTTATGAATTACTTGCAAATCCCTTTGAAATTAATTATTTATCTTCAAGAACCTTAGCTTTGTCTGTTACCTGATATTTTCCTTCGACTGGTATATTTTCACAAAAAAATTGCTTCATTTGCAATGACAGAAGCAGAGTTTTACAGAATTCACTGCATTGCCATGGGAACGGATGAGTTCCTTCCGAATCATCATGGCCAAACTAACTTAGATGAAATAGGAACAAGCCCTAACCTTTGCCCATTCTTCAAACATACGTCAAAACTGATTTGTTCTGAATGTTCAAAAAATCGAGAAGGTCCCTGGGATACATAGGTGGATTTCTAAAGTTATTTATATTATTAGAAACGCAAAGAGGCACCTGCTGATTTATCTGTACCCTTTCACACTTAAACACTTAAAAAATATTTGGCTTCCAGGCTGCAAAGAATAATTAACAGCTTACCAAAAAAGCTGGGAAGGAAGGATATTCTTTTTGAAAATCATTCCAAATTTCATTTCATACTTCTTTCCTTTTAGGATTTTCAAATACGTTTTTATGTTTATAATAAAAATCCTAATTTTGATCACTTTTACAAAAATTCTTTTTTCCTTATTATCAGTAGATCCAACAGAATCTGTGATGTGTGGAACTTTTTTGTGTCTATTTTTAGCCCTTAGATTTTGGCAAAAGATAGAAAAAAGTTGAGAAGTTACTGTGGAAGACAGTATAAAGAAAAAAAAGAAAGGAAATCAACAAGAAGTAATTTACTTTATATATTCTATGACTAAAAGATGAAAAATTGAAATAAAAATGCTCAGATTTTTAAAAATCAAAATCAAAATTAGAAGATGATTTTTTGTTTCGTTATTTTTTCTGACATTGCCTTTAAAGGTAAGCAATGTTAATCTGTGGTGTTTTGCAATGAAAAGTGTTATTTTATGACCAAACATATTTTTCACTAGGGAGATTTTGGTATGCCTTCCTTCTGGCTGATTCTTTTCCTAATTTTATTGAGTTTTGAGGTTCCGTCCAGCAGCCTTGAAATGATTCGTTTTCCGTCACTCAGTAAAGTGAGTCTATAATAAAACCTACAGTAAATTATAATATAAATTTCTGTATTCACTAATAGGGAATTTGAAAATGTTCACTTCAACACAGCTAATAGAAAATCTGAAGACTTTTGGCCTGTGCAACTAGTTTTGGGGACTTGAAGGAATCTGGTTCCACAATTAGAGCATGGGCCTTGGATGAAGAACATCTAGGTTCTGCCTCCATGCAGTTGCTGACTCATGGTGGTAGAAATTCAGTCTAGTTCCGATTTAAGAGTGTTTGTGATGCCACTGTAATGAATTTTGCCTTTAAGCAAAATGTTAGGAAACTAATCTTAATGTTTCTATCCCCCATTTTAGCAGTGCACCTACATTGAAATAAAAAAGTAAAAATTCATTAGAATTAATGCACACTTGCAAAGGATTAGAAGGTCATATAATTAAAAGAAGCTTTAGAATCAGAAATATTTCTTTAATAAGGGTAGTTTTAACAAATTCTTTAATAACTTCTCTGGAAAATACTTAGAAGTTTTAAAGAACGCTCTGCTGTATATATAGTTATTTTGTCTCCTATGGTAGATGTATCAACCAAGTTAGAAGACTCTAGGAAATATTGAGGTGCATAGGCTTGGCTTGGAAAAATGCTGGCAGTGCTCACAATTTGCACATCAGTTTAATGCTTAGAGACTAGTCAAAGGTCAGAGACTTGGGTTCAGTGATTTACTCAGATTATAGATCTTCGGCCCTCTGTTGAAGGAATACACGACTAAGGGAATGGGGGAATAGGTTCAATATCCTTGGCTGGGGATGCCCTGAGTTTGATTTCTAAATCCCAGGAATGTTTTTCAGTTTGGCCAATGTATTTTATTATGAAATGCATGCAGCATAGGGTGGAAACCAGGGTTTCTCACTTACAGTGTAAGGCACAAGGGAAATCATATCCAAGCTGGGCTCTATTGCCTGCCCTCGTAACTGCATTTTGTGAGAAGTCCAGACTTATGTGGGTTTGTTAGGCATGTGTAGAGGATTCAATCCCTGCTGGGAATTTAACTGGGCAGTGCCTGGCTTCTGAGAACCAGGGTCATGTACAAGGTGCAAATTCACCTAGTCTAGGACATATATGGACGTGCTCAGAGGGGAAATGATTAGTGCAGAAGGAATTTTGTGGTCAAAGAAGGAGGGGTCCAGTGAATTTAGGTGGCATGTGAGGCCTTCCTTCCTGCCTGCCTTCCTTCCTTCATTCCTTCCTTCCTTCCTTCCTTCCTTCCTTCCTTCCTTCCTTCCTTCCTTCCTTCCGTCATCCCTCGATCATCTTAGTGGCCTTTTGTTGGACTCTCTCCAGTATGTCCATGCCTCTCTCCCAGCACTGGACACAGCACTCCAGGTGTGGCTTCACCAGTGCTGAGTAGAGGGGAAGGATCACCTTCCTTGACCTGCTGGCAATACTTTGCCTAATGCAGCCTAGGATACCATTAGTCTTCTTTGTGGTGAGGGCACATTGCTGGCTTATGTTCTGCTTGGTGTCCACAAGAACCCCCCAGGTCCTGGTACTTTTGCTTCTATTCGCAGTCAGCCTCTTGGTTTGGAATTGCCAGATTCTGGAGCTTCATTTTGTTTCTGTGTTGTTTTTTCTATGATATTTTGTACATTGCTGTGTTCTGATTTTCCAGACTTCTCTCAACCTTGCTTCTCATTTGTGTAATAAGCATGGTTAATCAACCAAGCAACAGCTAGGTGCACAACAGGTCAGTTAAGAACATGGACCTGAACAAATCCAACACATACAAGACAGTGGGAGCATCACCTTACACTATTTACTGCAACTGTGGTATCCAAGTTATTCATAACAATATCTACAAAAAGGAATGAACACAGCTTTGCTAAAACAAAGATGTGTTGTAAATACGCCAGAGAGTAACTGCCACTAACTCTCATCCATCTACTACCATTAGGCCTCAAATTATTTTGAATGCATCCATGTCATGAATACCTTTGGGGACAAAGGATGACTAACAACAGGATTATTTATCTCTTTTCTCCTTCTCAGTCTTTATACAGCCACTCAGCAGTTCAAATGTAAGAGAGAACATCACCCACCTCCTATTTTAACTAAACCAGCTGCTTCTGAGGAAGTGCTTCTGGGCTGGGACCTGAATTGAATCAAATTTCCCTGAAGGAAATGACTAGTCAAAACTTTTAGATATCAGTATTTTTCTTAGAAAAGAATACTTGCCATTACTGTGTTCTCAGAGAAATGAAGTAAGACCTAAATACTTCTCTCTGGCAGAATAAGAAATGGTAGCCTATGGACTATGAAAAAGAACCTTGAAGACCTACTTCCAGAAAACATTAATCATTTATCCAGAGCTGTAATATCATGAGGATGATCTACTAGGGTGCAGTTAGAGACAACTTTTAATTTGGGGCTTATCAAGGGCATGGCCAAGTGGAGAAGAAAGAAAGTAAGCAGTAGAACTGACTGTAACTGAGTTCCCATCCCACAGCTCATTTCTTCACTTTGATATTTTTTTTCCTCTTACATCATAAAAAGTAACTATATCTGAAGTTTTTTATGAAACAAAATAATCTCAGATAATTCAGCCTGGGTCAATGTAAGAGGATTATTTTAATAAAATAGTTTGTTCTTTTCTAATTTAGAAAGGAAAGAAAAACTAAAAGAAGCCCTAAATGAAATCTTTCAAATTCAGTGACTCATCTCTTGTTATTTTAAATGGTTTATATTTTTCTGTGTGAATTTTTGCTAGAATAATAACATTCCTTTGGATTGTTTAGATTCCACTGAAGCAGTAATTTAAAATTGCCCCTTCAGAAAATCATTGACCACATTCTCAAATAATAGGCATTTTTTCACCTTTGATCTCTGATAGCTTTCAGCAATTAGCCATCTTAAGACCTCACAAAAAGAAACATAAGTTTATGAAAAGCGTCTTCATTAATATTTTGAAATTAATATGTCAAGTTCTTTCTAGGTAGAACCTACTATTCTAGTACATTCAAAGACAAAAACATTATATAAACGCATAATGAGAGCAGCTAATTTACAATCTATTTTTGATGGCAAATGATTAGAAAAAAAGTATCTTTTCCATAAAAAAAGTATTTTTTTTCTCCCCTCTTCCCATTTTAATGCCTTTTTGTAACAAGCAACTGACTTCTTTTCTATACTGCAATGAGGAGGAAAACCTATCAGCTCGTCAACATATTTCCTCTTGGTTTTTTGATGGAATAGTCATAATAGTTCTTCCTTTCCTGTAAAATTTCCCTCAGTCTTTTCCAGTTCAAAAGACTCAGGTGAGCAGACCAAAACAAACAATTACTTCTTTGTCCCTTGTTTAAAATAAGCCCTGACAGACCCAGCTGCTCCCTCCAAAGCTGTTTTAGCTGCAGGAGAGCTGACAAAAATATAGGAAATTATTTAAAGAGATTGTTCCCCTTCTTTTGTATTAGTAACATCTGAAATTAGAAATGTTGTAACTTAGTGTTTAAAGAATGAGAAAAGCAGGTAGCTTTGTGACAGACTAATTTCTCTTGCTTGACATTGTTAGACTCACTACCATCCTTCTGTGCTTTTGCTGGAAAGCTGTTTTTTTAATGCTGCACAATAGATTGTATTGATTACTTCTAATTTATAGAAGGATATTCCAGAGACCTTGTCAATTGTCCATATTGCAAAAATCTTAGCTCAGCTGTTGGCTAGAACAAGCCTTATTTTGGCTTAAGTACTCAAACTGAACAAGTATCATAATTGAAATAACTTCTTCCATATAAGAAATGCTTAAAGGAAAAGGTATATTGAGTGCTTCTGTTATGACACGAAGCTCAAAGAACAAACACACTCCTTCTCCAAACCTATAGTAAATAAAATATCTTTCAAATGTAATGCCCTGAAAACAACAGAATATAAAAGTACGTATTTTCACTGGTCTTCAAAATAATTTTTAGACACACAGTCACATACTGACATTGAATATTAGGATCAAATCTCCCTCTGTATCAGACTCTCTCTTCTCTTCCTACTGATTCTTTCTTATGATTTGTACATTGATTTGCCTTTGACATGTATCTCCAATTCTGCTATGGTTGTGATCTTCCAGCAGTATTTTCTTTCTGTCTACCCCTTCTAAGATTTTGATGCCTGCACTTCAGTTTCCTTTCCTATGTGTTGACTTCAGCACAAATGGTGATGACCTGTACAGACTAAAAATCTTGTATTTCCTTTTCTGAATTCTTTGGACTTGATTTATTGAATCATCTTCACCATTCACTGAAAGAACGGTTCACTTGATTTTTTACTGTACACTGTAATGCACTCAGATATCTTTGTTATAAATAATTACTGAAACAGCACTACATGTACCTGAAAAGCAGAAAACTGCCTTACTGTGGCTGTACAAATGGAGTGCTGGATTGCTTAAAGTGTGACTGTTAAACAGCTGGACAACAGCCTAATAAGCAGGATGTCTGCAATACACCACGAAGCTAATGAAAGTCTGCAGCTGGGGTGGTGTCACTTTATGATGTAAATGTGCATGTTAAGAAATGCCTTTATAGGTGAACTGGTATATAACAATGATTTGATTCAAACTTTTTTAGCATATGGTTAATTAAATGCACAGTAGACTGGTGACAACTAAAAAGCAGATAATAACTAATAAGAGAACTGAGTTAAGATTGAATGTTGGTATCTTTTGGGATCTCTGGAATTGGGCTGCTGAACAGATTTGCAACTGAGAGTTCACTGAAGACTTTTTTTGCTTGATCCTTACTGAAGACTTGAATAAAGGAACTTTAGATTGAAAATCCAATCTTAAGATAAGCCAGCGTTTAAAAGGGACTGAGATATTTGGGATTCTTGGTTGATGGGAGACTCAGGCTCTGGAGTGGTCTGCCTGGTTGATAGACTGGTTAGTCCTGAAAAAGCTGACTGGTCTTTGAAATGTCACTTTTCACAGTGGGTGAGACCTACAGTAGCTGGCCTTGAAGTAACCGCCAATACTTGGTTCCTTATCTGATTATTGTGTCTTCTCTTACTGCATCACTTAAAGCTCCTCACTTAAATATAACTCTATTAAAAGTGAAATGCTGAGTCTAGGCTCTACAAACTGTGCAGAGTGCTGGGCCCCTTCAGAGGATAAATCACCGCAGTCTTTGGAGACACCCACCTAGAGAGAGTCATTCCCTCGAGGCCAGGTGACTTAGACTTGGTAACTAATTTTAAGATACCTAAATTAGGTGAGATACATTTCATGTTCCATATTTATGTGGTTTACAGTGTATCACAACTGATGGTGTCTCATTCACACTTTTTACTGTCTGCCACTGAAGGTATTTAGACTAGCTTCCTTGAATTTCTCTCAGGAATTACTCTTCTGCTTCATTCTGTGTAATGAAAACCTCTTTTTAAAGTTTTGTTCCTCCAATCTCACATCCCTGAAAAATCAATTATGCTCAACAAAGTTGACTATGATCTTAGTCTAAAATTATGTTCTCCTTTGTCTTCTGTGACTGTTTTTGGGTTGTGTCTCTTTCATCACACATTCAGAATGCCTTTGAGAGGATCCTTCTCATCCACATTTCTGTGCATGCTCCTTTAGGTTATTCTTCTTCAAAGTCACATTTTCTGTGACCTTAAAGGACCAAACAGGGACTTCTAATGACTATACATAGTGATAAAGCACATACTCAAGGTCCAGAATTTCATTGCAATTTTCCCCTTGGATATTGTTACTAAATTGAGGAATATAAGACCTTATTAAACCATTTGCTTGCACAGTTTATTTTGAATGGGTTTAATACAGCTGTTTGTGGTTGAAGTGTCTAGGCCAACATTAAATCTATGTTGATGGAAATGTCTTTTTGAAACAAAGAAATCTTCATGAGAAATTTTCTGTTTATATTCAAGCTTTCACATAAAACACAAAAAATCTAAGAATCAGATTTAGCTTAGGTGTGAGGATTAATTAAGGAAAAGTTGTAAAGAATTTGAATTCTCAGATGAAAGGTCCATTAATATACTGGTGAGTCACTTTTGTGCATATTCTATCTAGAAGTGAAATGATCTATACATTTGTTTTTGAACCTACTGAAGAGTACTTATACACTTCTAGAAAATTTATCTGTCCCTTAACACTGCGCTCTTCAGAAAAGATATTATAATTCACATTTTTCTATTAAAGAATAACTATCATATGAGAAGATGCGGATGGCTATTTTAGGTCAGAAAAAATGTCAGTATCCTTTCTCCAGCAGTGGTTGGCTGTGTGCATGCCAACATTGACTGTGTGTGGGGAAAGAACATGCAAAACTGGGTAAGTATTGAGTGGTCTTGTCGCAGTTCTGGAGCAACTCTCCTAGAATTTGTATCTGTGTCATCCCAACCCAAAAGGATGGTCTATCCTCTACGAACATCTCCAGTTTCTTTGAATGTTCTTAGAACGAGTATTTTAAAAAATAACCGTTTGAATCTTTTCCATGTAGATTATAGGAGACTTCTGATAGCAAAGTTAAGCTTCCCGACTGTTCAGTGGACACGTAGGGATAAAACATGATGATGATGAAATCTTTCATGACTAAAATTCCATTTGGCTTTAATTAAATCACAGTGAGAATACAATTACCATTAATTATGACTAGGAGAAGTCTTCATTGCATATCACAGTGGTCAATTTTGTATCCACCTCTTCTTCTTCTTGATCTTCTCATGCTTATAACGTAAGCACAAGGACTTTACCTCAGGGCTATACTTCGGTATTTGTACAGTGACTTGTCCATATTAGGATATAATTCTTATTAGTGTTCCTAGATCCTACCCCTCCAAAAAATATAAATATTACCAACTGCAGTCAGAAAACTGAGAAGCTAATTTTCACTGATTCCTCGCACCCCCTTTATCCTTTTATTTGAGCACTTCTTTCTCTTGCTAATAGAAGCCAGCATTTATTTTAAAGGATGTTAGCAGATGTGCAGATTATACTTAAAAAATTCCTGTTCCTGTCAGTTGACAGAATTTTGTTATCATTTCAGATATTGGAATACTTTATTTATGAAGACAGCTTTCCTATCTGCATCAGGGCCAACAGAGAAGTATCTCTGTTTTATCCTTTCTGCATAAGATAGTATGAAAGTGACAATGCTCTGAAACATCCACAGGTGCAGTTTACTGATGTCTCACTACATCAGGAAGACAAAATAATAAAATTTAGTAACATATGTGATCAGCGTATCTGAATCTCATATGTTTTCAGAAATTATTTAAAAAAAAATCAGTGTTCAGGCAATGTGTTTTTTAAACATGTCCTTGCTTTTCAGATTACTTCTGATACCTTCCTTGGCTACAAGCAGAATGAGAGTTGATTTTATGTTTTTTTTTTTTTTTTTTTTCTTTCCCCCTGTTCCAAAATGTGGCATAATCTCTCTCCGTTTCTTATTTTAAGCTAGGATTGTCTTGATGCTAAATGCCAAGCTAAAGGGAGCATTGATTTACTCATTTTGATAAACCACTTCCAGTTCCCAACAATGCAGATGTTGCCCATTAGTAAGTGAATGGAGAAAATATAGGGTATTATTGTGCATTTTGACAGTCTATGAATGCAGAACGGTTAGGTGTTCTCCCTCACAGCAGAAGTTACATTAGTGGGTGCAATTATTATGCAATGTGTTTAAAGGAAACTTTTTGCACTTCTTTTTTATTATTATTTTTAATAAACATTATTCGGTGACAAAATCAACACTGACCAATAGTTAAAGCTTCACTAGGACTGACAAAAAGTATTATTTCTCCCAACTTCAAATAACTTAATATGTCACACACAAACTTCTGTCTTGTAGCAGTGAGTTTTTCTGACAAAAATGACTTTCCCTTCATTTAGAAAATAGATCTGCTTTGTGGTACAACATATCTCTACTAAGATGCAATGACTTTGAAAAGATAATTTCCTTTTCTCAAGTTTTAAACACACTGCCTGCCTCTTTCCTTGTTCCTTGGCAAAGGACTAGATAAAAGGCATTGATGAAAAAGCTGAAGAATACTTGAAAAATATGCTAGCTAATGTTCATATAGGTGACCTGAAAAAAACCAAACCTGTAAACCAGACACTATTGTTACCACAAAGGTAGTGAAGTGAAATACTAGACTATTTATTTTAAGATTTCTATTAAAGCTTTGACTATTTTTTCTTAAATTTGACTGTTAGGCAGCTATGTATGATGAAGGATATATAAGACATAAAGAGATATAACAGTAAGAGAGATTTGAAATCATACTTGGTTATCAAAAATGTGTGAAATTATTGAAAGCACTGATGTTTAACAACTATACTGAGATTAGAGGACTTGTTACCTAGAAAAATCAAGAAAGAGGAGATATAGATCACCAAGAATTGATCTATAAAAGAAAGTACAAATTTATTATGAAATATTCACCATTTGATTTAATAAAAAAAGAACTATTTATACATCTGTGAAAGAGTGAGGAGGAGAAAACTTTGGTTGGTAGGACGTCTACCAGCATATTCCACCAAAGTTATCAGTCATATTTGTAATAGGCACTAGTACAAATTTCTTAGAAAATATAAACCAAGGTGAATGTATTTATCTCTCTCTATTGATTAGAGATGGAGCTACACAACCAGGTTTGTCCTAGACAGCTACTGGACATCTACCTACTGAATATCTAAAATGAGATAAGATATACAGAGATGATATAAGATAATAAGATAATAGCTCTCACCCTTTGCTATACACAGTGGAAACTATAATGCTTTTAGTTGATGGAGTTCTCGACTAAAAAAAAAATAAAAGTTTTGTATAAATTTGGATATGAGTTTGCACACAAATAACACAACAGAGGCTTAAGAGAACCACAGTGTACATAACAAGAACATTATAGGTTATTAGTTATTAGGATAATACTAACAAAACAAAAGTATTTAGTTATGATTTGAAAAACAGAAAAAATGGCAATTGCCTTGTACAGATAATATATGCATTAAAAATTTCTGTCCTATATTGCATAGTTAGGTCTCATACTGTAAAATTGTTTCTGAAGTACAGTAAAAGTCTTAAGACTGCAGATGGAAAAAGTATATGAGAATTTTGGGAGTATCCAGACTGACAAGTAGATAAATATATTTCATTACTTCTTATAGAATTCTTGAGCATTACATCCAAAACTGATACAAAAAATGACTCTTTTCTAATTCTCTCAAATCTCTAATGTGAATCTTGGCTTTTTTTTTTTTTTTCTGGGTCAATTAATATTCCCCAGAATTATTTAAAACATAGTTGATTTAATGTTTTTTTCTGCAATATGTAAGCTACAGTTATGTGAATGCTGCTATGCTCATGGTGTTGTCCGGAGCTGTGAGTAAGGACAAATGGAGCTATTGCAGACATCATGTAAGCAGTTAGAAAACTGATTTTATGCTACAGAATAGGAAGCAATGGGATGGTAGAAGGAAGAAGTTAAGAAAGAAAAATTTAACTCTAACTAAGGAAATACGAGAACTCAAAAGTAGGTGAACTCATGAAAGCTCTTTGAGGGTTTTATGGAGTTTTCCTTACATCACTGGAAAAGTACTGTGATGACAGCACTCTATGGAGAGCACAATTGCAGGGGATTCCTCTTGCCAAGGAGTTATGAGACTTGGTGCAACCTGCAGGGGAGTGTGCAGGGGGTCAAGGTACAGCATGGGCTTGAGTAAGCAGGTTGTCTGGCTGGTTTACAGTGTCAGGATAACACAAAGCAGCAAGAGCAGAAACAAGAGACTAGCTTGAATTTCCAGTAATTTATTACCTTGGGTGGCATACATTGGTCAGGAAAGATGGTTCTTCTCGTCTGGAAATATTTAAATGTAATTTAAACGTTATACGTTACCTTAATGGTTGCTGTTGACAGTGAAGGGATGTTCTAAACCCCTGCGTAACTAGAGCTGCGTGAGAAAGTTTGAACTCCTTTGTTGAACTATCTGCCTGGACTTAGCTGTAGATATTAAAATTGCATAAGTCTGCTCATGTTTTTGTAGATAAGGGAATAATTCTATCAGTCACTGTTGCTGTAATAAAAGCCAAATCATATAAAAGCCAGCAACACAGCTCATTCCCTCATTCTGAATCTCCCGTATAACAAATTAATGGCAGTGTGCATGAATAATGAGAAATGCTTCAAACCTGAAGATTCATTTGTTTGGACAAATGGTGTTGACTGCACTGAAGTAAATTGCAAAACTGGAATTATATTTGAGTAACTAGACTACTACTGCTGTTGCTATTACAGTTACTACTGTTAACTAGAGCAGCTGAGCTGAGGTCAATGATACGCCAGCAAAGGCCAAGTCCTACTATGTAAAATTTAAAATTTATATAGATACGACAGTGAAGGTTTTTAGCTGGAAAAAAAGCCAGGAAATTGAATTGCCCAATATCAGGAGGATAGCAGCTGAGCTATCAATGAAATCCCCACTTCTTTACTATGAATCTGTTAAAACTTCTCCAGAAAACTAGACTTTTATCTTTTTTGTCTTCTGCTTTTGAGAATGAAGTACTGAAAAGAGAACTTTTATGTAAACTGTTCTGCTTCTAAACCTGGATATTAACCAGTTCATAATAGTAATTTATTTGAATTTATAAGTAGTGGGTATTGGTACTTGTTTCCTTTAAAGCAGTACATTTCTTGTTCAAGTTCACCCACCTCTGGTATAAGAAAAGTATGATGCTACGTTTGCAAGGTTATAAAAAATAGGAATTCTTCTAGTATGATTAAAACCCCCTTATATATATATATGAGATAGAATTCAATACAAGATTGCATTTTTTTACAGCTATTCCTCCCTGGTATAGTATGTTACCTGAATGTACATTTGTCCATGTAAATAGGCTTTAGCATCTAAGAAGCATATGATTCAGCATACTTTAAAATGAAAAATGTTTGTTCTGATTATTTCAGTCTCCTATTCACAAACATAGAGCATTGCATGCCATTGTAGGAAAATATGGCCCTGACTTTTATCTCATTTATACATATATAAATAGGTAATTACTCCTGTGTAGTCAGCTGAGTTACACTTGTATAAAAATGTCTAAATGATAGGAAGATGCATCTTTAGATCTGTATGAATATTTGTTGGAGGTCTAAATTTAAACAGGATGAAAATAAGTACATCTTTGTACATGGGCATGGATGGTTTTTACCTGCATTATTAAAGACATCAGCTAAAGAGTGAAGAGTGAAAGGAAAGGGAGCAAGAATCTCTGTTATTTCAGATCAAATTTCCTTATGCTTGAAATGCGACTTGTGAAAACTGTTCCTCCCTATGTTTCCATGAAGTATGAATGTCGAGTTTGCTAGTAGTTCAGCAGGGCAGAGGACTGCAAGAGTGCAGTTCTCAATCATTTCTAAATATTGACATTAACCACAATATCTTAATCTTTCACATTTTGTTCCTGTCTCCTCTTCTGCCTAGAAGTGGAGGAATTTCTTGATGAAGTACTTGTTCACAACCCTGTGTGGGGTGCTCAGCTCCACAGAAGCTGGTGTTTCTTCCTGGAAGTGAACAATTCTTGGCTGTCTTGGGTCACTTGTGAGGAGTTGTACACAACACTAGTCCTTAAATCAATGTGATTACAAGTGCACTGCAGAGAGTTCTGAAAAGACAAAGCAGCATTTTGTCTCCCACACATCATAAGAACATTTTGCAAAGCCCTGTGGGAGATGTCCTGCATTTAATTTTGTAGAAATTGATATCATAGAATCATAGAATCATTTAGGTTGGAAAAGACCTTTAAGATCATCGAGTCCAACCGTAAACCTAGCAGTCCAAGTCCACCACTAAACCATGTCCCTAAGCACCACATCTAGGTGTCTTTTAAATACCTCCAGGGATGGTGACTCAACCACTTCCCTGGGCAGCCTGTTCCAATGCTCAACAACACTTTTAGTGAAGAAATTTTTCCTAATATCCAATCTAAACATCCCCTGGCACAACTTGAGGCCATTTCCTCTTGTCCTATCACTTCTTACCTGGGAGAAGAGACCGACCCCCACCTCTCTACAACCTCCTTTCAGGGAGTTGTAGAGAGCAACAAGGTCTCCCCTCAGACTCTGCTTCTCCAGAGTAAACAGCCCCAGTTCCCTCAGCCGCTGCTCATCAGCCTTGTGCTCCAGACCCTTCACCAGCTTCGTTGCCCTTCTCTGGACTCGCTACAGCACCTCAATGTCTCTCTTGTAGTGAGGGGCCCAAAACTGAACACAGTATTCAAGGTGTGGCCTCACCAGTGCCAAGTACAGGGGGATGATCACTTCCCTAGTCCTGCTGGCCACGCTATTTCTGATACAAGCCAGGATGCCGTTGGCTTGTATCAGATGCCTTGGCCACCTGGGCATACTGCTGGCTCATATTCAGGCAGCTGTCGACCAACAGCCCAGGTCCTTTTCTGCCAAGCAGCTTTCCAGCCACTCTTCCCGCAGCCTGTAGCGTTGCATGGGGTTGTTGTGACCCAAGGGCAGGACCCGGCACTGAGCCTTGTTCAACCTCATACAATTGGCCGAGGCCAATTGATCCAGCCTGCCCAGATTCCTCTGTAGAGCCTTCCTACCAATATCCTACATTATTAGAACTGAGAGACATGTCAATGGAAGACTGAAAAGCAATTTGGTTATCAAACCTTGACTTCATGGCAATCCAATAATATTTTTTTCTTCAAGCATTTCTTTTTTTTTTCTTCTTTTTTTCCAACTCTCCCTCTTTAAGTAGTGTTTGAGTCTGAGGTATTGGAGTTCATTCCAAGTTAACACAGTGAAGTGTTTATTTAAGATGATGCACAGAGGAAATGCCAGAACCTGTGTTCCCACAGCAGGACTATTGTCTATTTACAACTTCTGAGTCTGTATAGACTGTGAGAGTTTCCTTTGTCTTCCCATCTGTAAAGGGAAGATGTGCAAGTAGATGGATGTGGACAGACATGAACTTCTCTCGCTATGCTGCAAGTTGGGTGAATATAAGCCAAATATCCTCTGGAAATTCAGTGCAAAATGCAGACCATAACATTCTGCTTTTTAGAAAGCTGTACTTATTAATATTCTTTTAGATGCTATCAGAGATAATTGACTTTTGAAACATATTCAGTATTCCAGGTGAATCTGCTTTATATTTAGCTGATCATAAAGGTAGGTGGGATGTGCTCTTCTTAATTCCTTCATCTTCATTTTATTTTGCTATGAAATATACATTATTGACAGACCCTTTAGGCTGTCTTTTATGATGACATTTAACAGGAAGGGTTCAAGTAAAGGAAGACTTACCCTAAATATTCACCTCCTCCTCAGGTCTTTATTTAACTTTTGTAGGCATTCTTTTAGCTTTTAGGTCAGCATTTTCCATGCCTCCCCCCCTTTTATAAATGAACCGGGAAAACTGACAGGCAGCAAGATTGAAACTGGTAAAACAAAATACTTCTAAAAATAATATACTGTCAGATGATTGTATGATTTGTTTCTCTAGTTCAGGAGGAGAACAATTTAAACATATAGTATTAAAACTGTGTTTTTAAATAACCCACTGGCCTATATTCAAACAGATTAATTGCACTTGGACCTGTCCAGACTCTCAGTCTTGTGAAGACCTACCATGCAAAACTGGGAGATGTATTCTGAATCTAGCAGACTTGTCACAGTAATGTGTTCACTTAAATTTTGATTTCATCACTTCTTCCTTCTAGAGTATTCAAGTATTTAAATTCTGTATTGTAAAAACTGTTGTTGCTATATTGTTTTCTCCCTTAATTTGCAGCTGAAAGAAAGATGCCAAATTCCTGAGAGGGGTTAGTCTTTCTGCAGAGTTAATAATTAGGGAACCAACATCTACATCATTGTTCATGAATGTTGAAAATGTAATAGCTATTCCAGATTGGCAATTTGATTGCTATAACTGTAATGCATTATAGTCATTTAAATTATTAATATTATGACAATCATGCTTTCTTGTTGCAGAGAATGAATTAATTTGGTCACTTTCACTTTTTTTTTTTTAAATATCCAAAATATTGAAGGTTTTAATCTAATACAATTCCCATCAAATCAAAATTCATTTTAAGACAGCTTGCAGTGACTTTCAAAGAACTGTGAAATAATATACAATCCTTTGCTCATGGGTCTATAAAATAAGTTGATGTGAAGAAACCAGGTGTCAGGATATGGAGAAAGAAGATATTTTTCAGTGGTCTCTATATTAGTACTAGCTAGGAGCCCTGGTAATAAGCAAGAGGAATAAGAAGTACTCATTTATGAAACAATATCTGATTGGGTGGGTATTACTGAAATGTGGAAAAGTGTTTCACATGACTTGAATATTAACATTGCTGGTGACACCTTGGAAAAGAACTAAAATGTGGGTAGAAGAAACTCTGCAGTAAAGATGTTCTCTACATCAAAGTAACTGAAAGTTTAAAAGGACTGGAAGCAGAAAAACGTGTGGATTAGTGTTCAGACTGATAAATCACAGAGGGACATATGGGTTAAAATTAGCTTTAAAGAACAAATTAATAACTTAGAGGGAATAAACACCTTTTCAGCAATTTTTCTATGACATCTGTAGAGAAAAGTTGCTTGATCATAGCAGAGTTTGTTCCAGTGAGGAGAATTACATCCAGGACACCTTTAACTGGAGGTTTTATTTTGCATTTGTTAGAAACAATTTTAATTTCTAAGCAATGAAATCAATAACTTTCTGATAGACAAACTGTTTAAACAAGCTCAGAGTAACTCTATAGTAAATCTATGAGGAGGACTTGATCCTTGCTCTAAAATCTGATGTCTGATATGGACAATCAAGATCTAGCTTTTTTACTATAGTTATACGGAATATTATTTCTGGCCAGTATTACTAATACTTTGTTCTTTTGAATGGTCAGTTTTACAAACTGAAAAGAATAAGCAAAATCAGGAAAGAAAAAAAAATTAAATATAGTCATGTGAATGCTAACTGGGCATTGCATGCAGAAGAGCAGATGATGAACCTTTGACCCAGAGCACAGTTCGGCAATCACAAAAGCTATCTTTGGCTAAAAATAATCAAGCTTAACAAAAAAGGTGAAAGAAATAATTGAATTGTTTTTAAAAGGAAAGCAGAGAATTTGTGAAGACAATGGGAATAAATCAGTAGGTTAGAATGCAGACCATGGATGAGAATAGGAAAAGGTCAGCATGAAAGCGTTATGATGTAAATAGCTAAGGATATGATCTGATGAAGAAGCAGAGGAAGGAGCAGTGGCATGCACAGGGCTCATAATAACAAGATGCCGTCAGCTCGCCTTAAGGCCTTTATCTTTAAATACTCTGAGGACTTCTTATCCTTGCACCCTTCTCACTGGCTTCTTCACAAATACAGTGAGAAGGCATGTTTAAATATATCAAGACAGCATGAAATCATTTATACAGGTGTAAGTCCACGAAAAAGATGTTAAATTATGTGTCACAATGGAAGAAAGTCTGAAATATTCACCAGCTACTTCTCTACAGTTATTTGGAGGAAGCAAGGTAAGATATCTACTGGAGAAACTTAGAAATACCCTGATAAAATAGACTTATATGTCTTATATTTAACAGACTTATCCATCTTATACTTATATCTGAAGAAATAATGCTGATGAAATATTTTTTCTTCTACCAGTGGTTAAGAATAATATCAGGCCACAACTATCATATTTAAAGTTTGTATTCTCAGGACCAGACAACTTGTGCCTGAATTTCTTTGAAAAAGGTCAGTGGAGTTCTTAAAGTCTCAACATTGATTTGTGACAAATATTGGAAGACAGAATATTCCAGGACACAAATAATTACTCATTAATAATTGAAAAATACAGAAAATGGGATTTCCTGGGAAGTGTTAAAATGGTCAGCATGAAATTTGGAAAAATCATAGAGGAGCTGATATTGATACAATCAATAAAGAATTGAAGGAGGTTAATGTATTTAACACCAGGGAACATTGTTTTAATGAAATTAGGTCTTTTTGACTAAATTTGGTATTGCTTTTGATGAGATTATATGTACAGCTGATGAAAGCAACTGTATTGACATAACAAATTCACTATTCTAAACTATTTGATTTAATTAAACATGATGAAATTTAGTACTGTACAAACTCAGTGTAGTCCCTATTGAAGGGATTAAAAAATGGTAAACTGATAAATCCCACAGAGTAATTGTAACATACTGTCAGAGGACAGTTTCTAGTAAAAAAACTGCAGAGTTTCCATTTGCAGCTGAATCCTATTCAATATTTTTATCAGTTATCTGGACAAAACTGTAATATAATTATAGATAGAGTTGCACGAAGACACAGATTTGGTAGCCTACCTTCTTGCTATTCACTCTGGGCTCTAGCCAATGTTTCTCAGAGTTCAGGACATGATCCACTTCTATCTTGTGATTGAAACCTACTGAGAACTGAAGCAAAGAGGAACTTCACCACTGACATTATTTGGAGCAGTATCTGGCCCTACTTTTGTGAATGTCCTTAAAGAGATTCTAATTGCTCCTGGCTACCATGGTATCATACAGTAGTTGCAAGTTTGGCCGCTTGAGCCTGTTGAAGTAATTTTCCAAATAGAAGTTAGAAAGCATGGCAAATCCATAGCAGGTGCAAGGGGACAGGGGAGAAAACGGGAAGAACAAAAGCGAGAAAGCTTGTGGGTTAAGATAAAAACAGTTCAATAGGTGAAGGAAAGAGCAAAAAAACCAGGCAATGCAAAGAAGCCACTCACCACCTCCCACAAGAAGACCAATGCCCAGCCAGTCTCTGAGCAATGGCCACCCTGAAAGCCAAAGTTCCCCATTTCTTCTTCCTCTACCTCAGCTTTTTATTTCTGAGCATGATATCATAAGGTATGGAGTATCCCTCTGCCCAGTTCGGGCCAGCTGTTTCAGCTCTGTACCCTCATAACTCCTTGCCCACCCACAGCTTACTTGCTGAGGGGCAGAGTGGGAAAAAAGAGAACGCACTGGCAATGTGCAAGCACCGTGCAGCAACATTGGTGCGTTGTCAGCACTCTTTTAACCACAGATCTGAAACACAGCACTGTACAGTCTGCTGCGAAGAAACCTAACTCCATCCCAGCCAAAGCCAGTACAGAAATAAAACACCTTAGATTTATCATGACACAGAAGCACCCCCTATTCCCTATATCTACCCAAAAGTTTATCCAAGTGCAGCAATATATGATTATCATGAGTAAGTTTTTCAGTTCTCCCAACACCATGGCATAGTGAATCCAAGGCATCAATATCAGCTCATCTAAGCTGTTACATTACTTACCATATGGTCTGCAAAATACTAAATATATTTATGCTAAAACAGTGATTCATGTATGCTAAATCTGCAACCAGAAATGTGGTTACATTCCCTGCATCAACACAGAAATACTAAATACGTAGGGCTGGCACTTTGTTTACTGTCCCATCGAGACACAACGGTCACTGCGGGTCGATGACCTCCTGCTCCTTTTACATTTCCTACTACAGGACCCACTTGTGCAAGGTGGTGTTTCAGATAACAGTGATACTTCATTCCTTCTAGCTACAGCAGGAAGAGAAGTTGTTGAGCATTTTTCTGGGAATACTAAAGCTAAAAAGTCAGTGAAAATACCACCACTTAGGAACAAACCTTTATTCCTTTTTCAGAAACTTCAGTGTATGAGGCAAGTAGTGAATGGGACTATGGTACTGCATCATATCCTCCTCCACTCAGACTTAATAAAAAAATAGAAACAGTTGGAGAGCAGTGAAGAGGTCCATAGGCAGCTATTAGTTGATGTGTCTCACCAGAGACACAGTGAAACGCATGTTCTGATTCTTCCGTGTACTCCTGCAAACAAGTACAAAATGACGAGGCATGTTTCTTCTTATTTTATTGCAAATCCCTCTTTCTGCACTTACTACTTCCTCTGTTTTAGTGCAAGGCTAAGTCCTAATAGTTGCCTTCTTGACGGGCCAGAAAAGATAAGTCAGATGACATAACAGATGGGAACTATCTTAATTTCAGATGTCTACAGTGTGGGTATTGACAGCTGATCTACCCTTCCTTTATAGCCAATGGAGAAATATGTGCACCCTGAAGGTGTGGTTCATGGGATCTATTTTAGACAGCTGTTTTTATGAAATGAAGCACTGAAGTTATGAAACTTCAGTGACCATGATGACTAAATCTCAATCAAGAAATCTGTATTTCCCAATACATTGGGAGCTTAGAGTAACTAAGTCAGACAGTCAGATCAATCCCACCTGGTATGTTATAGCCAAAATATTATAGAGTGTTGTAAAAATTTGATTACTAGTTTCAACAAGTATCTATCAAGGGTTATCAAGTATCAGTCATTTGTAAAAATATGGGTTTTGGATAACCATTCTATTTTGAGTGTATTAAGAAGATACAAAAGGGCTCAGTGTAAGAAAGTGACCTCATCCTGCTCGTGTCTGGTATTGTATATGCTATGTTTCATCTGATGATATACTGGATTCAAATCTATACCCTATCGTATACATGAGATTTTGCTAGCTGTTTCTAATTAAATATTTTCCACTTTGTTTTGGTTCAAATCTGGCATCGACTGTCACCAGAAATCTTTAGAGACCTATAGATTTCAAATTATCCTGTTTTAGAACATATTACAGTTGCATAATATTAGTGCACTATTGATAGACATAGTAATGCTGAGGTATTAAGCAATCTCATTGGTCACTAATTAAGCTAGACGAAAATAGACTTCATGCAAGGTTCTTGCAGCACCTTCACCTCAGAAGCATATATACATGACATATCATTTATTGTTTATATTATAAAATTACTGCACCATCATTTGTTCTTACGGAACAGCTTGTGGCTTTGGGGAAGTGGGGAGAGGAAGAGAGAGAAAAAACCAGCCAGCAGGTGCTACAGTGCAGTTGAGGCAAATCAAGGTTATATGAACATTTGAGAATCTGAAGAATTTCTTCAAGTTATGAAAATAGGTTGCAATGTTGAGATGGTTAGACAGGTGGCAAACTGAGACTACTCTTTTATGCAAAAAATATATCTAGTTACACAGTTAGTTCTGTTACTATCTAGTTACTATCATGTTTTCTGCTCTCTTCTTCAGCCCATCCAAGGTATCCGTGTGTAAGCCTTGTTTCTGGGCAGGGAGTGTTCCTTAATGTATATTTGTTCAGCAACTACCATAAAGGAATATTCATCTCTGCAGGGATACCCACATTGTAATAGGTGCTAATGTAATAGACATAATAACAGATTAAAAAATTTGCCATAGGTTTGATTTCCATAGCTTGAAAATCAGCAGATTTTCCCTCTCTATTTTTAATATGGATAAAGACATAGAAAGCCTCTAAAATAAAACGCATTTGTGTTCTCAGATAAAGTGCCTGTTAGGCATTTTATAGAGCTGTGAGAGTTGAGAAAAGCTTCAGAAGCCAGTCAGCTTGCTCATATTTATTTTGAAAATGCACTCCACACTCACAGGCTTAGAGGGAGCTTAATTACAATCAATGGAATAATTAAGTTGAGGGAAATGTGCAATAGAGAACAAAAATGAATAGAAAACATATGCACAAGTGTACCTTTGGGCAAATGCATTATAGGCACAATATTGTCATTATGCCTCTCAAATCACATCATTATTTGCTCTGGCGTATGTGTGGGAAACATACTAGATTGTACATGGTTTTTACCTTCATATTCTGATCCATATTTAAACATTTTACAAAATGGTGCCTTGTAGTAACACTAGCCTACACTTAGCATACGTGTCATTTTGTGTACAGTTGAACTTTCACAAAGTATTCCTAATTCTGAAAAAGTATTGCTATTTAAAAAGCTCTGCTTCTCTCCTTCGCCTCACAGCCCACATATTTTAGGAGTACGTATAACGGTTTGTTCACCAGAGTTTGACTCACAGTGAACAGCCCTTCGCAGATGTATTATTTGCTGGTTCCAGTCTAGTTGCACTAGCCAATTGCTACTGTTTCACTGACCACAGCTTTCTGATAAATAAAATGCCCAGCCAGGAAAGGTCTCCTAGAACAGGTAGTTTCAGAGAGTGAAATGGTCTTAGAGAGTCTTATCATGCTCTTTTTTAATTCTGAATTCTTATCTCTTGGTGCACCTTGCAGTCCCAAAGCCATAAGTCCTGTAATGGGAAACCTGCTTTTTTATCTCTTTTTCTAGCATTTGCCATGATAGACATTGAAGAGGGAGGAAGAAGAAGGAAACAACAACAAAAAAACCCCCTGAACCACATTTTCAGGTTACAATTAAAGAAGTCTAAATATTTTAAAGTGGTCACCACCATTCACGTAATTCTATCTTTGAAAGGGTTAATACAGTGCTTTGCACAAATATTCAGAAATAAACATTTGACATTTTCTGGTGTGCATTTAACAGCAGAAATTCCTGTATTAGGTATGAAAGTCTCTTCAATGTAACCAGAACGATTTCAGAAAGTTTAGTCCAGAAAATTTTGGCCCAGGGATCATGCCAAACCTTTCAATTGCCCAAATATGATAGAAAACTCTGATGATAGATGGTATGTGTACATATAAGAATATCAAGGAGTATGAAATCTTGAAATTATTCATACCGCTTGATTAAATTCCATCAAATAAATGCAGCAAGATGTAGGATATACTAACTAATCTTTAACCATTAATTAGGGAACTTGTTAATGGATGACTTTTTCAGCTGAAATATGCAATATGCTTTGTATTACTCTGACTGAGTTCATGAGTACAAAAGATAAGGGTTCTGAAGTGAAGGTAATGTAAATGATCATCTATTCTTGCATAGTAAAGCTGATTAAACAGTAACATATACAAATACACTACTGATGCTGATAGCTATCTGAAATGCAAAGAGATAATTTTCACAGAAACTGAATGTTCATGTTGAACTCTGAGGCACCAAACACCTACATAAAAAATAGTGTGGGTGTGAAAGAAATAAGGAAAGAAGTTGGGGGAGGAAAGGAAGAACAGAGAACTTTCATTTTTTGTCAGGATTCCCTGTACATTTAATACCAAATTTCACTGAAGTGGAATTTAACGGCAATGCAAACTAGTTCTGGCCTTTGGAGATTCCTAATAATGCACAAGTAACAAGGTGGATGTAACGTGTGAGGAGGTACCTGGGCTTCCTGCAGCCTCTAGGAAGGTTGGAAACATCTGTATTGCTCATTTCATCTCTGATCACCACAAAAGCTCACTTGGTTTCGTTCCCTCTCCTCCTACCTGCACCCCTCCATTCTGCCACATCTTTTTCTTAGAACCAATACAAGTGGTTCCTGTATGAGTATGGACACTGTCTAAATATGTGTTATATGTGTATGTATGGGGATTTATGGCCTGTATTGAGTATGATTTGTGGCCAAAGGCTGCAAAAATCATTGGCAGCAAACAAGAAATGTCAAAACAAGAGATGGGAAACAATATAGACATAGTGACAAAAAAAGGGAGTAAGAAGGCTGGACATTGTTTCATTTAGGAGGAAGGAAATAAGAAACTTCATATAAAAAATATATAATGATAACGAGAAGTTTAGAGGAGGTAAACTATGAGTTTGTTTTCACCCAAGCTAGTAATCCGAGGACAGAAAAGCACACAGTGAGCTTAGAAGCCGGCAAACTCAAAGTGGCTGGATGGCAACATTTTTTTTCCACACAAGGAGCAACCAGTCTATTGATCTAATTGCTGTATGCTAGTACTGACACTTCGGGTTTTAGCAGGACTCTTAAATATGACTTTTCAATAGCTAACAAAATGACCAAGAACTACAATAGCAAGAACAGTAAACTTCAACAGAGTTTTTCATTGATTGCATTCTCACATACTTCAAGGCATAAGCCTGCCGTTAGACAGTGAGGGCTGCAATAAACTTACTCTAGTAGCTTTAAAGACCCATTATTTTGTGACTATTTTGTTCATGTCTTCTGAAATATCTAATAGTGGCTGTTATCAGAAGAAGACAGGGTAATGAACTGTGAAAAGTACTGGTCTGATCAAGAAACTTCCTATATGTGCGTATATCAGACACGGAAACAGAGAGAAACCTGGGGTTTCTGCTTTTCCTAATTATCTCTGAAATTAGTCTGACAACAATTTGCACAGTCTCTCAGTACAGGTGTGTTGTAAGTGAATGTGTTTGGAAGACAGCATTATAACCTCTCACTATGATAGGCTTCTGTGAGATTTTTTCATCCATCAAGTCAGCTGGTTGAGAGTGCATGCTCCCACCTGCTCCTCTGAGTCACTGTATTTTCCAGTGTCATGTGGGAGCAATCTGTCAGAGCAACCATGTCATGAAAACACCACAGAACTAGAGTCTGCCAGTTTGATAAAAGCTGCAATAGGATTGACTAACATGCTGACATAACAAACTTAATATCAGTTGAAGAGCTTAGGAAAAAGCAGAAGGTGGGGGAAGAAGCCAGACAAAAGTAACTTTACTGAGAGAAAAAACAGTGTGTAACCCAGCCTTTAAAAAATAATATTGTTTTAGGGTATGCAGCCATATTAATTCTCAATTTATTCTTTCAGCTGGAGCTAAATAATTAGTTATTTGAACCCCAACTTTTGCTCTGTCAGGTTTCTACCTGTGTCTGCATCACAAGCATTATTTCTGACTGCATGGTACAAGCACTGAAGAATGTAGGTGGCCTTCAGGAACGCTTTGTTTTGTCAAGATCTCCTATTGCACGTGCAAATGCAGGTGAATATCGTTAGTGATTCCGGCTCGCTACATGACACCGGCCATGCAGTGTAGTATTCTCCTGAGTCCTGGAGAAGTAACGAGCTCTGTCAGCCCAGAATGGACTGAAAAGCAACAAGAATGACTTGCTGGAAAGCAAACAGATTGGGAAAAGGAAAGTGAAATGAAATAGAGCAAGTGAGTGACCTTTGAAAATTGATGTGCTGGCTTGAAATTTCCCAGGTAAAAGATACAGTCAAATTACTAAATCTTGTTCTCACATGTAACAGGATGGTCAATTTGTTTGGTCAAATTCAATGAATGTTAAAGCCTTATAAAGCTTCTGCGCAAAAGGATTGGAGGTGACATCAAGGCGGATAATAAAGTTACCCAGAGCACAGATCAGTGGCAATTTAACAATTAGCTCTGTCAGCAGCTCTAGAAGATCTGTAACAAATCGTAAGTTTTTAGTTAGCCAATATAATAAAAATATTTAATAGTGAAGGGAAAGTAACGGAGGCGATAAATGTGTTTAAGCATAGAATATTGCCTTCTTATGACAATTACATGATCTGGAGAAAAAATGTGTTTAATGATATATGATATTCTTCTTGAGACAGAATATTAATATTCTGGCAGGTGAAGAAATATTTGCCTTTTTGACTTTCCTCAAATCTCATAGATCATAACACTGTTGGTTTCAGGTAGGGAATGAAGAAAAGTTATTATGCAAATTGCACAAACATCAGACTGAGTGGAAATAGAAACAATTACTATAGGCTGAGAAATACAGCAGAAGTATGAAGAACAGAAATGAAACAATAGGGAAGGGAAGTTCAGTTCACAAGAAATAAGTGCCAGCTCTTTGCTATAAAAGTACAATTTAGGTAAGCAAGTCTGAAAAGAAAGGAAGAGAGCTTCGTAATTACCATCTTGTAAGCCCAAATTTGTCAAGTAATATGACATATAGCACAGCCAGTGGAGATCTAAGATAGTAAAGTCACAAAGTAGGGTATTCACGTCTTCAAACTTTAGGCATCTAATTGGAGCACCAAAATGAGCCACGTAAACACCCTATATAGTTAATGGAAAAAAGTAGGCTCCTCCAGAGAGCAATCTGAAGCACTCGAGTTAGGTGCCTACCTTTTGCCATTGACTATATAGGCCAGCTGAAGTTAGATGATGTGAATACCTCCTGAAGTGCCTTATTACAGCATATCCAGGAATATACCTAGGTGCAAGGTAAGGGCATCGCAGGGCACCAATTATGTACTTTAACAGCACATGCACCACTTCTAACAAAGTGGCATTTATATGTAATAGTCACTGATTGCTCTCACACTAGCCTGAGGCTATGCAGAGCTGTAATGGAAAGGTGGATATCTTCCATAAAAAGTCAGGTTAAGACTCTGACCAGCTTTTTGAGACAACAACCGTTCAGTGCAGAAGACGAGGCTATGGCAGAAGTGAAAGGGGGAAGCTCCATCTTTTGAGATGTCTGAAAATGAACTGGGCTACAGTGAAGGAAAATCTTGTACTGGGTAGAGGCTGAGAGGCTGCATGATCTAACTCCATCTCTAACTTGCACAGCTATAGATGTCTCACACTGTCCCACCAGAAAAATGGAAACCAGCAAAGGGCTCAAGTTTTTACTCTGGTAAATTTCTTGTCCTTTGAAAGTATTACAAACAGGCAAACACAAAAAGAGAAGGAATATAGAGGAAAAGGATGAATATATAGGAGAAGGATTAATAGGAAAAAATAAATGAAGTGGCACATACCAAAATTGCAAAGCATGCTAAGAGTAATACCTGTTGTAGCAGACTTGTCCAAACACAAAAAGAAATAGCAGCCTCATTTAACTAGTATACTGGCACTGTTTGCTCACACCGTTCTCTCTCCCTCCCTTTCCAGCCAGTCTAGTTCAGTTCAGCAGCGAAAACACTGAAATTTCCGCTGTGTTTTAAATCACTGAAGAGGTAAATAATAGATATACAAGAACTCAAATTGTTACAAAATAATTTGACATAGCTCTTACCAGCGAGCCTGAAGTGACGGC
The DNA here is from genome assembly GCF_035582795.1 of Mycteria americana. Lineage (NCBI taxonomy): Eukaryota > Metazoa > Chordata > Aves > Ciconiiformes > Ciconiidae > Mycteria > Mycteria americana. The sequence continues at coordinate 13,109,545 of NC_134366.1, forward strand.
TTTAGCAGTCTCACAAGATCTAAATAAGAACAGAACCACATAAGCACTTAGGAGTGAGCAATTGCTTGCCTGTTACAATTTGATTTGAAGCTGATCTAAAGGAGTAGGTAGCACAACTGGCTTTGAGTGCATGCAGGAATCTCCATCAGCCTCTTTGGTCCTTGAAGGGTTAATTCCAACAACAGAGATGCATAAAAAAAGAATTAGAACATTCTTTTTCAGATACTTGGAGTCATAGAAAAATATTAATGGAAGTAAAGTCTGTCTGAATGAATAAAATAATTCTAATTAGAGTTTATTGTGTTTGAGCTACCAAGAAAAAAAATCTTCCTTTCTCAGCCTCTTCCTTTCCTTTCCTTTCCTTTCCTTTCCTTTCCTTTCCTTTCCTTTCCTTTCCTTTCCTTTCCTTTCCTTTCCTTTCCTTTCCTTTCCTTTCCTTTCCTTTCCTTTCCTTGCCTTGCCTTGCCTTGCCTTGCCTTGCCTTGCCTTGCCTTGCCTTGCCTTGCCTTGCCTTGCCTTGCCTTGCCTTGCCTTGCCTTGCCTTGCCTTGCCTTGCCTTGCCTTGCCTTGCCTTGCCTTGCCTTGCCTTCCCTTCCCTTCCCTTCCCTTCCCTTCCCTTCCCTTCCCTTGCCTTCCCTTGCCTTCCCTTCCCTTCCCTTCCCTTCCCTTCCCTTCCCTTCCCTTCCCTTCCCTTCCCTTCCCTTCCCTTCCCTTCCCTTCCCTTCCCTTCCCTTCCCTTCCCTTCCCTTCCCTTCCCTTCCCTTCCCTTCCCTTCCCTTCCCTTCCCTTCCCTTCCCTTCCCTTCCCTTCCCTTCCCTTCCCTTCCCTTCCCTTCCCTTCCCTTCCCTTCCCTTCCCTTCCCTTCCCTTCCCTTCCCTTCCCTTCCCTTCCCCTTTCCCTTTCCCTTCCCTTCCCTTCCCTTCCCTTCCCTTCCCTTCCCTTCCCTTCCCTTCCCTTCCCTTCCCTTCCCTTCCCTTCCCTTCCCTTCCCTTCCCTTCCCTTCCCTTCCCTTCCCTTCCCTTCCCTTCCCTTCCCTTCCCTTCCCTTCCCTTCCCTTTCCCTTCCCTTTCCCTTTCCCTTTCCCTTTCCCTTTCCCTTTCCCTTTCCCTTTCCCTTTCCCTTTCCCTTTCCCTTTCCCTTTCCCTTTCTATCTTTCAGGAATTTGCTCTTTTCCAATATACAGTAATAGGAAGTTTTTCTTATTAATATTATACTTTTGGGATTCATGATACAGTAGTGAATGATTTTACCTTTGTACAGAGGACCATTGTAGGAAATAGGATTGCCATGTCCAAGTTCAATGAAGGCTGATTTTTCACATTAAATGAAACATGTACATCTTGTTTTAATGGTTTACTTCTAATTTTTGCCTTGAAAAGATAGACGGTGTTTGTGAGAGTGCTTAAGCGCTTGTCAGGGCCTATCAGTGACTACAGGTTAATTGTCTATTCTGTTTTATATTACTTTGTGGGTAGTGAAGGTCCTCAGTACTCAGCCCTTTCAGACTTGAGGTTCTATCCTAATTTACTTTTTGCTGCATTCAGCATGTAGTCTTAAAATCCATCTGCAATGCTATTCACCAAGCTTACCCCCTAACCCAGCATGGTTAGGACAAAGGGCTCTGTGGCAGACAGCCAGGATATAGCTATTTTCTTTTATAGTTGTGAAGAGGACGGGTGCATACCTCACCGGGAGTGTTCATCAAGCATTAGCTGTGCCTAGGTTTACTGAGAGAGGCCCACAGCCAGGCTTAACTGGTACCTTCTCTTTGCTTACCCCAGGCTGATGAGGTGTCTGGCACGGCAGTGTGCCCTCTCCCCATCTGCACTCCTGGCAAGCTGAGAGTGGGTGACCCTGCCGTGCTGTGATCCCAGCTGGAGCCGTTCTGGGTGGATGGCGATAACATAAAACTGCTCAAAACATGGGTGCTTAGACACAGGATCAGTGGTAAAATGATGGTGTGTGCACAAGGGTCATAGTAGCACTCACATGGGTACCACAGGGAGCAGGATCCCGGCCTCGGAGGTGTAGTAGATTAAAAAGTGCCATGTGATGCTCCTGGGCACCTGGAACTGATTGTCTATATTCAATTTCAGCATGGTGCTGGTGTGATTTTTGTCCAGGCTAATGACCCTTCTCCCAAACTAATTCTGGGTCGAGTTAGGGAGGTGACATGGGCTGGGGACCGTTTCCAGTGGGCAGTCTGGATGTGGCCTCCCCATTTAATAGACCGAGGCCCTCTGGAGCAGCTGGTTGGGGTGCTGGGGGAACTCCTGGGCATGTGTCCTTGCTGGGGCATGTGGACCCTTCCCAGCTTCTTCTGCACACTCAGTCCCTCTGCTGTGTACTCGGGCTGCGTTGTGTCCCTGCCCATAAGCACTCGGGAACTGGCAGAGGTACTTCCCTGCACACCAGTGCTGCAGTACCACCTCCTTGCACCTCTCATCGTATGATGGATGACTGGCACTTCAGCTTGACAGCAAACAATAGGATTCCTGAGCAGGAACAGGGACAATCTTCTAATCCTTTATAATTACCTTTAGTAATATTTGACAAAAGGAAAGCAACACTAGCAAATTGCTGTATTTTTGTGTAGTATTACTCATATAGCCACATGCTCGTAGAGCCCGCTGCTCCCAGTAGCCTCCTTCTGTTGCTGCAGGGTGCTTTACACCCACGTGAGGCAGACAGGGGGTAATGATCTTCCCTCTCTTCCTCATTTCTGTCTTTCTGGGTTGGGGAGGAAGGGAATAGCAGAGAACAGGGAAGCAGTGAGGCTGCTGGGGAGAAGAAACACATTACCGGAGAGCAGAGGCAGGGCCTATTAGCAGAGAGCAAGCTCTGCAGTAAACCTCTCCTTGATTCCCCCTGGTTAATATATAGCCCACAGGGCTCTTGAACAAAAGTTTTTCAGATAACCCATAGGTCAAGCATATGAAAACTCAGTACTTTTAGCACTGTATGTGTACATAGCAATTGTTTTAAAAGGTTGCATAACCAGAGTGTGTTTCAAGATACATATCAAAAGCATCAGCAAAGAGAGACCCTTAGCTGGTGTAAATCAGCGTCACTTGTATCAGTCAACCATGTTATTTCATTATTTCTGAATTCTAATAATGTTCATCTCTTTTTTCACACAGTGCTTCTCTGCAGTATATCGTTTATGACGATTTGACATCTCCAAAGGCATTAACACTCTTTGAGGAACATGAATCAAACAACAAATGCTCTTTGTGTGTATTCACTTCTTATGGCTTTATTTTAGCTCATTCCCATCAGAACAGAGCCTAAGAAAGGATGTCTAGAAAGGGCAATTTCCCAACAGTGTTTACATTATGGGAAAATTTCTCTCATTTTGAGGCTGCCTGGAAAATTCTGAAGATTGTTTCTGCCTAGGAATAACAACTATATTCCCCATAAATCCTTAGAGATGGGTCTATGGACTTCTCCGTAAATAATAATAAAAAAACCTCCACCTCACTGCATCTTACTGAAACATCAAATATAGAGTATTGTCTGCTAAACCTTAATAATTATTATCTTGTTGCCACCAATCATTATGTTCTGCTATAAATATCCAGCATTCTCTTTATAAAAAAACCAAACCATTTTATGTTGTGGTTCCAAAGACTAATAGTCTGAATGGTGTTTCCCTGTTTATTTATGATAGTTCAAACTAAAGAATTGCTATATTTGTGTCTTTTATAAGCATTAAAAAGAATTTTACTAGGGCAGAATTATTCCTATAAGCCGTTGTATTCAATTCCCCCTTTCCTTCCTCCATCTTATTCTTGGGTTTATCGTGAACTGGTTAGTTTACTGCAGATGTTTTTAGAAGTCCTGTTTAAGGTTTATTTCTCTCTATGATGCCTCATTCATTTCTCATTCTGCTTCTGAAACGTAATTAACTATTTAATCCTCCTGCTGCTTCCTTCTACCACTCCCAGGCTAGTTTTAAACGACTATGGGTACACTGTAACAAGTTTGTTGGGAAATCTATAGATGTTTCTTTTAAGCTGCTCTTCACAATGCCAATTCCTTGGGTCATTCCAGCTAAACACCTTTTAATGATGTCATGGGGGAGAGTGAGTCTTTGCTCTTTTCTCTGGTAGTCCTGTGTAGGCTTTGCACCTCCCGGGTGCGCATCGCTGAGAGAAAGCAAGCACTAGACTTGTGCTATCCCTTCCCATGGGATGGCAGTGGACAGGCACCAAGAGCTCCCATGAGGAACCCCTCTTGCTGAAATTAGGAAAGCCTGAAGTTAGTTATCTCCTTTCTCTCCCCCAAAGTAAGGGGCTAAACTTGATGTTCACACCTTGAGCTTTCACTGGCCCAGAAGAACGGCAGGATATTAGAGCTCAATCAGTGGCAGATTTTTAATCACTCTGTTGGGATTTACAAAAATCTGGACAAATACTGTATTCTGTCCCCTAAAACCAGTATAGATGGAACAGGAGATGATAAACTTGTTCAGTACTCAGAGCACAGAGCTGGTTTTGCAAGGGTAGCATATGCTGTGATATAAAAAAAGAGCTTCAGGACAATGTCTGATGTCCTGCTGCCCAGCTCCTCCCATCTGGGGCAGCTAGGTCCTAGTAACCCAGTGCCTAGCTTCTAGCAGCCCTGCTTGCATGGTAAGGCAGAGGATAGCTGCAGATTCACCATTTGATGCAAATGTGTGGCCAGCCCAAGGTCTCTGGCTGTTTGCCAACGTGAGTCTGAGCTGGGCAAAGCTTGGGCTTCCCTGCCGTGGTTGCAATTAAAGAGCAGCACTGGGTCCAGATCTCTCCTTCCTGATGAGTGTGTGGGTGTCAGAGCTGCTCTGGCAGAGCCCTTTGTATTTTATTCCCTTACACCCTGGGCTTTCTTCAATGACAGTAAGAAATATCACACTGAAATTCTATTTTGAGGGACATGCTGTGATACACACATATATTAATTGTGCCACTGACTGAAAGCTTCGTGTCCAGGTGAACAATCCTTTAAAGCATTTGGCAGCAATAACAAGTACCTCAAGGTTATGCCCTATCTCTTTTTCTCTTTATGTCATCTGTAACAACTGTGGACTCTGACATTTAGTTAATTAAATTTGCCCACACTATCTGAATTAGTTGTACAATTCCTCTTGAGGACATAATTTTTGAAGGTAGTAGGCAAGAAGAATGGTTAACCTTGATGAGTCGGTTTGCCATAGTAGTATGTTATTCAAGAAAAAACTTAGGAGCTTTCATCTATTGTATAAATAATAAACCTCAGGACAGTGCATAGACATGGAATATTTAAAGAATAGCATAATATCTTTGAGGCCAGATATCAGAATAAAATGAAATTACCACACAATTGCAACCGCTGCTGCACTTCATCTACAAGTCCCTGCCTACTGCAATTTTCTTTTAATAAGTGGTGTTTCTCAGCTAATTGTAGTTTAGATGATTCAAATCAAATCTGTCTGAAATGGCTTTTATTGTCTCTGTTATTTCAATGTGGATATGTCTAGTTGCTTTTGAAATTTTATTCTGATACGGTATTTGTATAGGTGTTACATTTTTAGTATTGTTATAGTCCAGAGATGGATCCATGTTTTTACACAATTGACCCTTTTATCTGCTCTCCTGGTTTCAGAGTTAATTTTCTTCCTAGTAGCTGGTATAGTGCTGTGTTTTGGATTTAGTATGAGAATAATGTTGATAACACACTGATGTTTTGGCTGTTGCTAAGTGGTGTTTACACTGGTCAAGGACTTTTCAGCTTCCCATGCTCTGCCAGGTGCACAAGAAGCTGGGAGGGGGCACAGCCAGGACAGCTGACCCCAACTGGCCAAAGGGCTATTCCATACCATATGGCGTCAGGCTCAGTATAGAAACTGGGGGGAGTTGGCCGGGGAGCAGCGATTGCTGCTCGGGGACTGGCTGGGCATCGGTGGGTGGGTGGTGAGCAGTTGCATCACTTGGGTTTTTTTGTTTGTTTGGTTGTTTTTTTCTCCTGAGTTTTGTTCCTCTCTCTCTCTCTCTCTCTCTCATTATTTTCCTTTTAATTACAATTTTTTATTATTGTTATTGTTATTATTATTATTTTATTTCAATTCTTAAACTGTTCTTATCTCAGCCCACGAGTTTTCTTACTTTTCTGATTCTCTCCCCCATCCCACCAGGAGGGGGGAGGGTGAGTGAGCGGCTGTGTGATGCTTAGTTGCCGACTGGGGTTAAACCATGACACTGCTATCGATAGCATAATTTGGAAGCAGTCCTATTTATGTCTATGTAGCCTTCTATTCCCAGAGTTGCCTTGCAGAAATTCTACAGACACCCTCTAGTCTGTCCCTGGGCATCTTGAGCACACGGGCAGTGGGCCTGGTGTGCTACCTGAACAATGTGTGGATATATGGGGCATTTATGCACTGAAGGTGGGTCTCCAGTTGGGCTCCCAAGCTCATAGTCTCTGTGGTGAGACTGATGTTTTGGCTTTGGAGCCAGAACTGACAGACAAGATGGAAAAAGCTTTTGAAGTGATTTTTGTTTTACCTCAGCACCTATTTTATCTCTTTACAGAGGTTGTACAAATTCCTTGTTTCCATAAAATAATAAATAATAATAATAATAATAATAATAATAATAATAATAATAATATTAATAATAATAATGCCGTGAATGACACTAGCTATTTCTCATAATACAGTGATATTACAAATTCATTTCAGGGAACAGAAACTGTATAATTTAAACCTCTAGAATCCCCCTCACTAAAGGTTTTGGTATATAGATTAGGATGAACTTGTTCATGGCACTAGCAATTAGTGGTAGCCAATTTTCGCTTGTACCTTATTCTTATCACCCTTCAAGAACCATGGTTTGATACTTAGAGCTCCATTTCAGAGGAAGGGAGGGATGTCGTGGCACAGACAGTAAATTATTGCAGTCCATACAGACAGACAGTGAAACACAGGGCCAAATTTACTCCAGCCTAGCATGAAGTGCAGCATATCTGAAGGCACTGGGAAGTGGTTGTAAATCAGGTAATATTTGGCCCCTGGAATGTAACTGTAAAATCAGATGCAGTTGATAAAATGGATGTCAAACCACACTGTAAATTTAAAGCCAACGTGTAAGAATTTTCCTCTAATCCTTGTGTGCCAGCTAAATGTATGCAGGTGAGCAGTCATTCTAAGTCTGAGATTAGGCAGATTGATGCCGGCTGTCTGACAAATCTCTAGCACTAGATAAGGCTGGAAGTGGAGGGGAGAGAGTTATAAATTGGATGCGCCCATTAATGCACTCATTTGAACGTGCAATTTAAATGCTAATTGCTGTTAATTCAGCCCAGCCCTAATGCCATTGTGCTCAACTGTTAGGCAAATACAGTAACCTGGTTGACGGAATAGTGGTAAGGGGCTTGGGAGGCTGGTATAACTGAAGCCAGGGAGCAGTTCAATGAATGGGACATGTTTGTTTCACTTCACATATTATTATACCTTCTGGGTAATTAGAATTAGTTGAATACAGGCAAGAAAATGAATTGTGACCATTCTCCCACTGCATGCTGACCACACATCTAATGAATTATATTTTTCATCTTTTACATTGCCTGAAATCATTCCATGACTCAAAATATCTTGGCATTCCTTATTAATAAGCTTACGCTCAATGACAGACAGAGCTAAGAAGTCCCAAGCAAAATGAAATATTTTCTTTCAGTCTGAATGGAATGCTCTGGTTGACTTTTTTTAAAATTTTACTTTATTTTGTTTTAGTCTCTTAGGTGAGGAAAAAAGATCAATTCACAAATATTTCTCTGCAAAAAATGTGGGTTAGTCATGACACTGAAAACTAGTTGTTTACTATGATGACTATGCTTAAGTAAACCCCTTGTATTAACTTGAAAATTTCACTCTATGATTATATTTTTCAAGTGCATCTGCAATCACATGGTAAATTTAATAAATACTCTAAATGTGTAGTGAAACGTTGCTGATCCACCTGTTACAGCTCAGTTCCTGCTGCTAAAAAAGTTATTAATAGTAAAAAAAAGAAAAAAAAAGGCAAATTGCTTGTGGCTGATAAATAGTAAATTTTGTGGGCTAACTTGTTCTTAGTGAACAGTTTGGCCTGCTTTATTGTTAATATAAGAGGTTAAATGTAACGATGGAGGTGGTAGCGTTTTTATTAAGCAGCCAGAGTGCAGATTTAGCTCATGATGTGTGTTAATATCATCTCCATACGCCATAAATCTGCCGGGTCAAATTCTGGGCTTTCTGCCAGATGCCGTGCTCAGTTACGCTGCTGTGAACCTGTGGCAGGGATGTAGTTTCAGGGGTGAAACAAGGGGCAAAATGTTGCCCAGTTTGTTGAAGCCTTATAAAAGCTGGAAGTGATGGAAGGCCCAATTCTTAACTGTTTGCACCTAGGAAAAGTAAGTGTAAAATGCTAACAGATTGACTGCTATGGCTGGATCATTTGAAACAGTGATATAAAGCTGTTGTCAGAAGGATACAGGCACTGCAGTGTGTAACTTTCCATGAAGGGCTTGATTTGAGCCCGTCGTGTGAACAGACTCTTAACTGCTCCAGTGACTTTTGATAAGGACACAATTCACGTAAAGCTGAAGATTTAAAAAAATGACAAAGTAGCCTCCTAGAGAACTTCATATGGGGACAATTCTGGGATTTAAGAAGTGCTATATATAGGTCCATTGCAGAGGAAATTGAAGAGGGGAACTGCAAGGCAGAAGGAACAGACAACCCTCCAGAATGGCATCACCGTATATTTATCCAAAATCATATCTTTAGTTCATCGTCTGCATTTGAAAGATTGTGGTCTCTGCAACTTGTTTTCTGATGATACAGTGATGTTATAGATCAAATATCTCAGCCAACTGTTTTATTACTGAATGGCAGTATAATTTCAAATGATTTTTTAAGGCACATTGCTGAGTTCATTTTTTTTTTTTTTCCTCCAGGAAGGTTGAGAGGAATTGTAAGTTGGGGGGATTTGTTCGAAGGTGAAGGGGATATGAGATTTTAAATTGCTTGGCTTATTGGTAGTGGTTTATCTTAAATTGTGCTGCTGCACTGTATTTTTAAATTATGTCAAGGGCACCTAAACCATATGGAATGAAAGGAAAATAATGATTTAAGAGTGTATCTCTCTATTGCAAGAACATTCTCATGATGTGTCAGCAGAACCACATGGTCTACAGTATCCAAGAGAGGTGATAGGTCTAAAATAACTGGTATGAAGAAGTGGTGGTTAAAGTTGTCACATGTGTCTACAGTTGGGCACCTAAATCCAGCTCCAAAAGCTTGTGAAAGGAATGTCTGGTTCTTGCTGATTTGTGACTACTCAGCACCTCTAATGCCATTCTGATATTGGAAAAGGATTTCAGTGATAGTGAACATTGTGTCAGGAAGTAAAACATTTGGCCTTGCCATGCATTTAAAAATATATATGCTCCTGCCTGGAGTCACTGGCCATTTTTTCATAGTACTCTTGTAAATTTTTCTCATCAAAGGGAGATTACAGAAAGTTGATAACTCTTGAGATGACCTATATAAAAAGGGAGTTTTTCAGACATACTTTCATAACTGATTCTTTAGAACATGAATCTGGATTAGATGCTATAACGGGTGTCTTCATTTGTTTTAATTTATGCATAAGTCTTAGTAGTTCTGCTGTACTTACTGGCTCTCTTGGTAGTAGGCTAGTACATTAAATGGCTCCTGTTACTTTCCTTCCTTAAACCAGTATTTTTTTCAGATGCATTTTTTTTATGCGGGTTAGTAGAAAATATTTTCTGAAATCTGTATAGAATTATGTGCCTTGCTTTATCTGAGCCTACTCTTTCAGTGATACATATACTCAAGGAACTCAAGTAAATGTGTCTCACAGCAGTAGTGAAATGGCTCTCTGTGTCATAGCTCCCACAGAGAGGAGCTCCACGGTAGTCATTAGTAGTACAGGAAACATCAAAGGTAGCAACTGAGACCTGAGCCTTCCCTGCAAGAGGAAATCAAAGCCCAGTGGCTCTACCACTGCTGGCTATTTCAACAAAAAGCAGGCAGTTTTAAAAATGATCAGTAGGTATTGAAATGGCAGGATAAGTGGTAGTGAACCATCTACATAGAAGATGTCATTTCTGACCCGGGATTTGGGCAATGGGTTTGACCTGTATGGGAGTGGTTTTTTTTCCAGTCTTCATTTTTCCTACGTTTTTCTTAGAGATCTCCAACAGTGAACAAATAGTGAGGATAATGCAAATAAAATTAAAATCTAAAATACAGGTGGGCGTGAACTTGGCCCATAGGTGCAGAGTGGTGAAATTAGCTGCTGTGAACCAAAACACCAGCCTTCCTTGTAAACTCATGCATCAGTAATCTTCCTTCCCTAATCCTGTCTGGAAGTCACACATGATCTGCTGCAGACCCTTCTTTCTAAGCAAGTTCCTACGGACCATCAATAGCTGTTAGACTCAGCAGGTGAAAGCTGACACACTCCACGGAAGTCAACACGCCTACAGCTGTCTCATTTTTGCTGTAGCACTTTGCTAAAACACTCTGGATTTCTGTGGGGAATCTGTGCACTATTTCTGTGCACTAAACCTGTGGTGGAAAACCAAACAGTGGCTAAGCAGAAGCTCAGAAGAAGCCAATAGAGACTGGAAAAACACTCCTGGGCCTAATCTTGCTTGCAGTGTTCTCAATGAGGCCAGGCTCCTTAACAGGTCAGGGAAATGAGGGGATTAAGTAATTTTCCAGAAGGGCTGAGATGTTAGATAGAGGCAAGTGGTTCTTTTTGTGACTCTTGACTGTCCTCACATGACGCATTTTGCAGCGCCACATATTAAATTGTTTTAATTTCCTAAAGAGAATTTCAAGTTCTCTTGCGGTAGGAAATAATACTCAGTTCTTCCCTGAAGAAAATTATCTTAACCCTCCAGGCCTATCACCGATACAGAGCCTTACTCAGTTAGCTATAAAAGCTTTCAGTTAAGCAGAAAGTACTGTACAGTCAGTAAGTGGAAGGAAAAATAGAAAGCTGAAATTTGAAAGCAGAAAGGAACAAGTAAGTGTCCTCACAAAAGAGGAGAGTCAATTGTCTAGAATAGTACCTTGGGCATCCTCCCCTCCAAGAATAATGGGGAGAAGCAAAAGGCTTTTAGCACTCCAGGGAGGGATCACTCCACAGCTTACATGGTGCATTTATCATTATTTGTGTTACGATAGTATGTATAGCAGGAATAGACGATCTCTGGTGTGCAGTGACACAGGCTGGTGCATTTTGAATGGTGTGAGGCTGCGTCAGCCCGGGGCTGGGAGCTGGGGAGCATAAGCTCTTGTGAAAGACCAGGGAGACAGAGGTTCCCTCCTCAAGGTCCAAGTGTGGCAGAAGTTAGGGGTGGCTCCTCAACAGAGGCTTGCCTCTTTAAGGGGCAGCATCTCCTTGCTCTCAATAAGCTCCTCCCAACAGGCTCAGGTTCTTACTCGAGAAAGAAAAAGACAGCCTTGCATGCTGCCTGGAAATTGTAATAGTTTGCTGGTTGTCTTAAAATACGAGGCAAACTGCCACAGGGGAGGTTGGGCTGGATCCCTGACCCAAGGCACCCGTTCCACAGTGGGCAGTGTTAGTTGTGGCATCAGTGCCCTCAGCACGATGATAAATTCACACTTTGTTCAAAATGGACACTGGAAACTTAGGCAGAAAGACACAAAGGCCCAGAACTACTAAGTAAATAGGTGCCTAGCTGCCAGGGATTTTGAAAGCTGTATAAGACTTGCCAAAGGTTTTACAAGTGTCCCACTCTAATGTCAAAAACAGAACCCAGCTTTCAAGCCCTAAATTAGAGCATTAACTCCAGTTCCATGTATTGCTAATGTCTATGCTCCTTTGTGGAATATGCAGAGATTTCTGCTGAGCTGACCTTTTAAACAAATCTTTTGGAGTAGCTTTCCACAGGCTCATATTTTTGCAAAAATATTAAGTGAAATAAAACAAATAGTCAGCTTTCTCACTAACTGGCATGTTTCAGGAATTATTAAAATAGGACACTGAATGATTCCTAAAATGTATTTTTCTCCTACCTGAAAGCCAAAGCTAATAGCAGATAATAAGAATCCAATGTGTCTCATTGTTAGCTGTCTCAGTAAAAGCTGTTCCATTTGCCCTCCAATCATTTCTTTAATCACACTTCGGAGAAAATTGCACATAGCTGGGTTCATTGAAACACGCTGTAATGTTTTGTTAATTATGTCACATATAACACAGCAGGCCAAATTTTTGAAAGGAATAACAGGTGAATCATCTTCCTGTCTGAATTTTGCTAAATAAATGTAATATCTAATCTTAGTAGTGCTTGTACAGGGGTTAAGCCCCTTTCTGGGCCACATTCTCATCTGTGCTCCTCACTAGCATAAATGAAACAGCTATATCCTTCCTTTCTTGCTATGCATTTTATTTTCAGGGAGACCAATTTTCCCACCGGTACTGAATAGCATTTTATACAACAATAAACTTATTTTTCATCTTACAGATTCTTGAAAATGGCCATACCACAAGATCTAGAAACTCAGAAGTGCAAATCTGCACATCAATGCCATGCTTGTTTTAGAACATGATTAAGGGATACCTGAGGCAATACTCCACCCATGGTAAAACCAAGTCTAGAAGGGCAGAAGACTGGGATGCTGGCCCTGAGCTGCCTGGCTTCTTGCCTTCAGTGCTGTGAGCGCAGCCCGTGCACTGCAGAAGCAGGGCCATGCAGTATCGGCCTTTATAGTTAAAGTCTCTCTGCAAGCAGAGATCAACTCTTTGCAGTATGGACCTGCCTTTACTTGTCAATACATTGCTTCCCTTAAGCAAGCTAGACAACCACCTTTCTTTTACTTTGGTACTGGTTTTGGTGGGTTTTTCTTCAATGCTCTTGTAAAAGATAGTTCTACTCTTTGTTTACTTATGCTGCTCTGTTTTCTAGTTACTTGCATTGTTAAGTTGCTGGGGTGCTGTTAAGTTCTCTTGGCTGCAGAGAGAGGCAATGACGTCCCACATCATGTGCCGGCCAAAACCTGCATGAGCAGCTCTTGCTGACACCAGTGTTACAATCGCACATCTGGTGGCTCACATTCCTCTGCTACCCAGCTGAGCGGACACTTTTTGGGAAATAAACAGACTGTGAAGTGCTATCAAGTTTGCATTGCTGTCTCTCCTCAGCTGTTCCCCTCCCATCCCTCCCTGCCTTCCCTCCCCTTCCCGTCTTGCTTCTGGCTCTATCCACAAGCCTAAATCCAAGAAGGATCAGGGTGATATTAAAGTTTCTTAGTTTCACTTAAAATTGCATTATCAGTCTGCCGAAGGGGATGTGGTAAAACAGCAAGGAACTGAAGAATATGTGGTGGTGAGTGCAAGCAGGGGATCAAAGGATTAGCAGGGAATAGGAACAAAGGAGTTTGAAAAGGAGGAAAATCCTGGGAATGAGTTTCAGGGGAAACAAATCAGCCAGAGGAGTATGGTGGTGTTGTGAGGGAAGGTGCCATTAGCCAGAGGAGACAAGCTCAGGAAAAAGATGTATGAAAAGAAAGAAGATCAAAGGAATTTGATAGGAAAGAGAAATATCGTAAAAGGAGACCTATAGTAATAGCAGTAATAATTACATGAATAGTTCAAATATGCAGAATAAAACAAAGACACAGCAGTGAAAAAGATTACACAGGTAATAAATATTTAGGATGGCTATACTGGGAGACAGACATTTTATATGTGGACACAGCCCAGGGAATGTAAGGAAAAAATAATGGAGTTATAAAAGAGGAAGGAAAAAAGGAACAGTAAAAGAATTTATGTTTACAGGTGGCACCCTGCAAGACCTGATCTTACACACTCCGTTATGTATTTAAATAGCCTTTGACATTGGAAAAAAAAAGGCAACAGTAATTTGTAGGTCTTACAAATCATATTCAACATATAGTAAACGCTGAAATACTGCAGCGAAGATCAGTGTTAGAAAATAAGGTTCAAATGTAAGGAGGAGATGCTGAGCTGGACTTTCCTTCCTAGGTCAGCCCCGGCACAGGGTATTTAGAAAGGTTTTAAAACCTTTAGATGGTTTTAAAACCATAGATGGTTTTAAAATTAATTTTTATGTCTATTTTGACATTTAATTGAAGCATTTTCTTATGTAAAAGTTTGATTTCTCTATCATACAACACTTACCAAAGTTTAAGCAGAGCAATTTGAAATGTCAGGATAATAAACCATGAAAAATAGGAACAAATATGCAGCATCTCAGGTTTTATTACAGGCTTGCATGACTATGAATTAGAAAAAGTAGTATGAATAGCTGTTGAGAGAAGAACGTAGAAGCTGGTAATCAGATCTGGAAGAGCCTGCTGATTTGGACATCAGATAAATGTCTAAGCAATACTACATAGCACTAACCAAAAACTTACTGAGTTCTGAACATTGCATTTATGAGTTTAAGAAGGTCATATGTGAACAGAGATGCTCCTGCTTGCTGGAGAGCATTTCACAGAGCAGGAGGGAGTAGAAGAGTACATTGAGTATGGAGAGTATGCCTCCAAAGGAGGAGAGTCATGTCGGTTGGTTGCAATCAGCTAGTGACTAACACTAAGTTTTTAGTCTTTAAATTCATTAAAGAAGCAAACAAAATAAATGTCTACTCTTAATGTTATTTAACTAAAACTTCTATAAACTTAACCATACCCTTGAAGTCATGTTGAGAAATTAGAAGTGCTATTTCTTTGCTATGGTTTTACCTCAACTTATGTAATTCAGATGATGGTGGTCAATTTTGACTTAAAACTACTACTGAAAATGGATTAGAAAAAAGGTTGAAAAAATGTTACCTTTGAAATGACATACCCAAATTATCCATAGAATGCTGATACCCTTCTCGCCCCAGCTCTCGTTATTGAATCCCTTTCCACCCCCACCCTGTATTTCCCAGATGTATTCCTCCTACTTGTCAAACTTCTACTCTGCTTTCCACATGGCCCCAGGCATGATTTAAACCTATTTTGTTACAGAACCACTTGATCTTCTCCCATTCCATATATACCTATGCCCTGCCAGCTCTTCAGAAATTGGGACCTGCAGAGGAAACCCAATACTTGGCATCTTGGGTTGGAGATAATGTACTGTAGAAAGGGTGAAGCTTCCTACCTTGCTTTCATCCCTTAGGATGCTTGCTTGTATCACTGTGGCCTTTCTAAGCTCTTCAAATGGGGAAAGTACCCTCTCTTGAAAAGACAGTGTAATTAAGTTTATAATCCAAAAACTGACCTGCAATTAGTAAGATTCAGTGTGGATATGTGATTAAGAAAATAGGACTAAGCTTAGAAAATTTCTCACCTGCTTGACTTTTGGTAGTGCATAGAGGCTGGTCCAAGTCACAGAGTCACATTGAATTAGAAGTATTAGAAGAAGCTTTAAGATTAAGGTTAGGCATCTGGTTATAAGCTTCTATATGGAGATCAATCCATAGAGCTTAGAAAGCAACTAGCTTTTCCTAAAATATATGCTTTTATCTGCTTACTGAATAACTCTAGACTCTGTTTGCACTGACTAGGAACTTGGAGCTGCCTGGTGCCATGTGAGATGCCCTCATGTATTTCATCAGATGTCACACTGCAGAAATCTGCAACGGTACCTCCCATTCCCATTTCCTTAGGGTGTCTCAGATGCCACCAAACATCTATGTCTAGTCAGCAAACGAATCAAGGAACTGAGAAATTGCACAGTTAAATTTGTGTCTTAATTGCAACCTGAGTCTGCACTTTTAGTCAGTAATGGGACCCATCACTGTTTATCAGTGCATCACCACTGCAGAGGCATCTGTCCAGTACATTCAATGATTTTCAGATACATTTTGTGCTCACAGAAATGAGTTCAATGTATTTATCAGGGACAGTTTTATCCTTGATCAGAAGGCATTAATTTCACAGCAAAATAGAACAAAAAGCAAAAACAATCAGAATTCTCCCAGGAGGAGATATGAGGATTTAAAGTAACAGAGAGTATAGCAGAAGAACAAATGAGTATTAATTGGCTGTTTTTAATACTAGCTGGAAAATGAGAAGCTTTGTTATTGCCAAGTAATGAGGGCTTGGAGAAGCCTAATTGAAATGCTGGGAACATAAGTAACATTTAAGGTGAGACTTGATATATTTAGGGAAGACATTCTTTGAGCTCAGCAATCCTATATCCAAAGAGTCTACACGATCCCCTTAAAAGCTTTGCTTGCAGGCATTTTCTTCCAGGTGTGTTAGCAACAGGCCCAGGAGCTTACTGTCAGATACAAAGACATTAAAGAATAAACCAAAGAACAAACCATACAGGCAATTCCCATTGTCCCCAAACAATTGTGACTTATCCCAGCTGATTCTAGCACTATGGTGAGGTGGGTGAGCACTTGTGATAGATCAGAAAGCTGGCAAGCTGGTTAAAGAAGACACATGTTAAAGCATGAGATGTGAAAGCTACTCCAAACAGCAAAAGAAAATAGGCTTTTTTGCAGGTAACATTTAATGTATATGACAAGTTTGGCAGCGTGTCACAGAACAAGGGTATTATTTTCGCTCTACATTTTGTTTACCTAGTAAACAAATTAGTCTACTATGAGCCAAATGGGTAAAACCTATGTAGCTGTAATAAAAACTGATTCATATTTTCAGTGCAAAGTAGAATAAAACCGATCTTTGTTGAATTTTAAATGAAATTTTTATTACTAATATCAGCTGTGCCACAGGCCCGTATCTATATCAATATGAACTCATACAAGAGCAGGCCATGTCTCAAACAACTGTGAAACGGTGTAGGTCGGTATGACAACTACCGCATTCAAACTAAATAAATCATACGGAATAGGATACGTGAAAAGAAATAAAACAGTGCAATAACATCTCCCTCTTCCATCCAGAGGGAAGAAAATACACAAGGGGCTTAATTCTTCTAAATCTCAATTTCAGCTCCTCACACGCTAGCTTTTAAATGGCTCCCTCACCATGGTACAAGCTACCCATAGTCATTTACAATACTTAAACTCCTCCCATATTTAATTCTTTTTTATATAGCCATTCAAATATGTGATCTGGTTACCTAATAAAGATGACCTGGAAGCATACTGGAAATATGTTTTCTATTTCCCTGCCACTCTCTTTTCTTTATACCCACTATTTATTTCGGGGATTTGTTTATGAGTTTGTAAAGGTATTAGAAAATATCTTTCTCCTTCCATAAATAAGTAAGGGGGGGACAAGAAACAAGAAATCCACTGATTAAAATAATAAAAAAATTTGTATTTAAGGATGAACTCCTTCAAGCAGTCTTTCTGCTTAGGTGGGAATGGATAAAAAAAAGTGGTTGCATGATAATAATTAGTAATGTATAGAATAAAATTAACATTGATAATTAGCATTCAATTAGCATTTATCTTTCAGGTTCATCCCTCCTATGGCTCTTCAGTTCGTATGTCATTGTCTTGTTCCAAGAAACTTCAAACTTTTTTTTCTAGGATGACTACAACCCTCGATGAGCTGATTATTGGTATGCTGAAATAATTATCATTTAATATTATCTCATTTTCCTCCTGTGCTCCTCTACCTGAGGCAAACTGATAAACAAGTAAAAGGAAGTCCCTTATTACACAGTCTTTCATTAAACTGTGAAATTCTTTGCTATGGAAATTGTGGAAACTATAGTTTTGCCTGTATTGAGAAAGACATAACCTTATACCCATAGGGTTATTAAGCAGAATGGATTGTGGCATCTTATCAAACGGTATCTGAGCCAACCTTCTGAATACCCTTCATAACTGAGGGAGGGAAATAGGCCAGTTAGGGGTCAGTTCATGTCTGTCCTCAATTCTAAAATACATGTCTGAAATAGGTCAGGAGAACCGCAGAGTGCAAAGACAACCTAGGGTGGATACCTCAGATACAGACCTCTGCAGAGCGATGAGGTTAATCTTACCCTACAGAGTACGCACTCAGGAAATACCTGAAGCACAGGTCAATGGAAAATAGATCAACATACTGGTGAAATATGACTATCTGCCTGTCTCATTTTTATATTCCTCTCTCAGCATTCTTTTTTGGACACTGTTGGAAGCAGGGTGTTGGAGCACATGGACCTCTCTCGGGACAGAAACAGCAACTGTACTGTCCCTTATATTCTGCATTGCAAGGAATGTTAATGTTTGGCTCTTAAGCTGTCCAAATATAATTGTCACACCATATGATTGGCTGCAGGACATGTATTCTAGGTGATATGCACCTCTTGCTGAGGCTGATACTGGTACCTAGAGGTGCACCTTCCCAGAGCTTCCTGTGATGGAGTGGTAGACCCCTGCAAGAGTTGTCTTGGCAATACTCCTAGCTCCCTCTGCTCCCAAACAGTTTGTGCCTCAAGGCTTTTTGCAGTATGAAATGTATGGTATGCTGCTGGTAGTGTAAAGAAGGCTGGCCAGTCCTAGCCTACAGTGCCTGGTCTTCTGCTGGGATGGTAGATGTGCTGGGGCAGGAATATCCTATTTTTCCTGTGTACAGTGCAGTGCATGCAGTACAGCCCTGACCCATGCCTTAGCCTGTTGCAATGGATAACATATTAACACATCAGAAATATATGTTCCTCAGGAGCTACATTTTCCTTTTTGGGGTACATCTTTGTGTGCTGGTTCTGCCCAAGTAGGAAAAGCAAGGTTTCATGAACCATGAGGATGGCAGCGGGATGATGTGCCTTGGGTCTAGCTGGAAACGGAATAGCCTTCTGGTCATAAGATCTCCACCTCTAGCTTGAAAGTTCTTACCTTCCTCATAGAAAGCCCACAAATAAGTACAAAATGTTGGATGTCAGTTTGAGTTGATCTTCAGCATGATGCTACTCCAAACTTAGATGCTTAAGTAAAACTAGTTTCCCCAGATAGTTAACCATCAACTCAAAATCATAACAAGGTATGTGTTCAGACTTCAAGCATATACTTATTTAAGTCAAATACAATTGAAGTATACAAACATGAGTTCATGTTCCATGGGCTTTGATAGGACTTACAGCCAAATTTAAAGCTAAGTACATATATAGGGTCTTTGTTCAGCTGACACCTTAACTACATAAGATATTCCTTAATTTATTTTTTAACTAAGTACTACTGATGATCTTTCAAACTTTTTTTAAGATACTGACTTTTTAACATTCTTATACACTGGATGTTTTTTACCTGATTCAGTGAAAATACAAGGCGGACTCAGGTAAATGCAAAGCTGCAGAATCCATGGAAACTGCTTTATGTGAGCATGAAAGGCAGGCTTTGATAGTGGGAAAATATTTTAAGTCAGATGGTGGGAAAGGATGCATGTGTCTATGTATGAGGGTCTGAGAACTGTGAGGACAGATGCAGGGGACTTGGAATTCTGTTCATGTTGGAAAAATACTTCAGAAAATAAATTATCTTATAAAGATTAAGTCTGAGACAAACACAAAAAAAGGCCAATACTTAAAGCAGTGACTGTAACAGAAACCTAGATGAAAAAGACAAGCAAGCAAATGGAGAGCAGAAAAACTGAGGAAGCTTGGATTCCTGGGGCTCTTGCACCTGTGGGTTCTCCAGTGGCTAGTTCTGATTTTGGCTTTTTTGGTTTTTTTTGCTGGAGACCTTCTGTAGCAGAAACATTATTCCAGTTTTGTTTTGTGCAAGACACTAACTATATTCATAAAGCTCAAAATAATTTATTATGATTGAAAGCTTTGCTTTTATGAAATCTGGATGAAATTAGTTAATATCTTCAAAGCTATTGAGGGTAGGTGGATAGAGAGTACAACATAAGCCTAGTTTGCTCAAGAATTCAGACTATTAAAAGAGCTAAGAAGTTGATGTAGTATTTGGCCCTAAGAAGTCACTCCACATTGCACATCTTGTGCCTCCTGCCAATTCATGTAGGAGACAGCTTCGTTGTGAAAGCTGTGAATTGATCTCAACACTTCTTTCATGAGAAATCATATTCTCTTTCCCCGGAAGGATTGCCCATTCATTGTGCTGTGCTTGCACAGAGCAGTTGTGAATTTCCAGCTCAGTTACTTTTAATAGCTCCACACTAGCAGGATCTGGCGTGATAAAGTGAAAATAAATTGCACCAAGTATTTTGGCTCACTTGTGTTTTAATCTCAGTGCATGAGATTAAAATGAAGTAGATTTATCATAAATGGAGTATTATTGCTCTTTTTCTTTCTTAAAATGCTAGAACTCTGCCGTTATAACCAGACAGCATTTTGGTCCTGAAATCTCTCCTCCTCTCTTCCACAGCTTGTTTGGGGGCTGCTTCTTGTGTCTGGGAAAAAAAAAAAGAAGAAAAAAAAAAAAAAGGAGTGGGCACGTTTCCTCTGACGCAGCAGGGGGAGTGGGACATGAATCATCTCTGGAAAGTTTTTCAAGTTGTTAGTGATACATCATGCTTTCATCAGATTAACATGGAAAAAGGAGCAAATGTTCGCACTGATAGCCGGGTGAGGAACAAGTAAAAGGATAGTCTAAACATAAGTTTATTGCCTAATTTTTAATAGTTACCTGTGGCAATGTAATGCCAGCCAAGTCCACTCCAGTGTAAGGTCCAATGCTTTGCTCACTGACCTCTCACTTTCCTTCAGACCTTAGGTCACAGAGGATCTCTTTTCCCAGGATATTGTGAGCTTCATCCTTCCTGGTGGGTGTTTCCCGGGGCAATTCTCTCAAGCTCTGCAAGGCTCTTGCCCTGTGCTCATTGCCCCAGCACACCATATAAGAGTTGGGCAGTGCAGATGAACAGGCTGCTTTTGTAGCCCTGAGTCTATGGCAAACCTCTCCTGGTTGAAATATAACTGCAGAAAGCCCAGCAACATATTTCTCCACAAAGCAAAGTGCCCTTCTTCCTAGCGTTGCTGGATCTCTTTGAGCGTGGCCATGTCCGGGTACCTTAACACTACTGCTTTACACCAGGCTCCAGGAGTTGTTCCCGTTCACAGATCCCAGAATAGCCCTGTCTGCGACAGCAAACCGGTCCCCACCCTTGTCTGAATCCCTCCTTTCCCATCCATCGCTGCCAGCAGGGGCAGGATGGGCCCAGGGATCACTGAAATCCCAGCTGTCCTGGAGCTTTCCTCATGGGGTAGGTGTTATTCTCACTGCCTGTGGAATTCAAACTGCTGTGAATATATTCCAGTTGCTTCCTCAACAGCTACACATGCTTCTGCGCCTTAGATTATTTTTTCCTTAAGTCATGTTCTGTGCATTTCCAGCTGTCCTTTGCTTACTATTTTCCAGGTGTAAAGAAGAATCCTTAAATATACTCAGCCATTATTTGAGAAAGTATAATTTATTAAATGCTTTTTTTTGCATAAATTATTTTCTGTAGAAATCTTTGGAACCTGTTGTACCCTCCTCCTTGTGTTGCTGGAGGTTTATTTTGAAAAATAACTAGTTTTCATCTTCTTTTTTCTTGTAACAGTAATTCTAATTACTGTAAACCACTCAGAAGTTATCTTGCTGGTGATTAAAATCATGCAACCATCTAAAGTTTAAAATATCAAGTCTACCTATGCCATTTATTATGGTAGATTTTATTGTCATTTTTAGGGATAAACAAAAATCAATTTGTATTATCTGATATTCAGATCTTCACTTATTGTTCTCAGATGAGGATGCCCTTTAACTTGGAAAACTTAGAAGATGAACACAACTAAGGTATGAATAATAGTAATAAATAACAATGAGCAAGTTTAATTTTAGTCTCAAAGTTATATCAAATCTCTAGTTAATTCTCCATATGGAGAAGATGCAATCACGGCTGCAGGCAAAACTTACTGTTCAACAATATTTGCACAAATAGCAGATAGATAGATAGATGGATAGATAACATAAAAACATTAAAAATATGCCTCTTGTTCCAGTATGCATTTCTACTTGGCCAGAAAATCTAAAATGCAGGATATTAATTACTTGGTGCTGTATGACAGTTCTGTAAAATTAAACATCTAATATGATAGGTAAGAAAGATAAATGGATAGATAGTTATGTATGCTATATATATAGAATATATTGTTGTGTAAGAATAGAATAATAGATTCTGTACATAAATCTTTAGGTTCAATAAATGTGTTGTTATGCATTCCAATTACATCTTTTGAGCTCTTTCAAAAGCTAGAATGTCTCCCACCCCTTTCTGCACAAGGTTGACAATATCCAAAATCTAGCTTCACTTGGTGATGTAAAATCAAACTTTTCAAACTGCATGTTACTTAGAAAAATTCTCAAACTTCTCTAATTTCCCTGCTTACCAAGGACACCTTATGCATTTTGCCCTTCTTTGTCTGAGAAATCCTGCAGAAGAAATTTTCATAGTCTTTTTTTTTTTTTTTTGAGGAAGTCCCTCATCACTCAGATCCTTATCCCTTGCAGTTAAGTGTACTTACCTGTAAAGTGGATAGTATTGGTTTTATAGAATTCTTGTTAGTTGCTTTTTGGAGCGTTTGTTGTCTGCCTTTATCATTTTGTGTATCTATATCTATATCTGTATCTGTAGGTATACTTACACACCCATGTATATGTGTAGGTGATGTGTATGTGAATGTGTAAGTGTATGTATACCTATATAACCTAATATTACTAGTATAATTAATAGTAAAGCTGGTAGCCCAGTAACCTACTGTTTCAATAGCTAATGACTTTGTCAGTCTTTAAACATTAGTGTTGAAAACATCCAATGGTGGCTTGGTCTTGGAACAATTCATGTATTTGTTTATCTGTAATCTCTACCTAAAGCAGTTCAGCAGAATGAGTTACTTTGCTTGACCTAGGTTGGAAAAAAAATGAGCAATTTTTTCCTTCAGACAGTTTAGCAATATTCTGAAACAATGGGGTTTGTATTTTTCTTATCTCAAGTATTTAAAAGTCATAAGTCTGAATCACAAAAATCATTGGCTGCTCTCAGAATGATGAGATTTTAAAACATACAGCACATTGTGGCTTTCATCCCTTCTCCACCCTTAGAAAGGAAGTAAGAAAGACGTGCACATGGTGCAAGACAAGGACCCTGCTGCAGAAACTCATTTTAACTGTGGAGTGGGAGGGAAACTCCAGCTCGTTGCCAGTCAACCAAGGTCTATTTAACGCATCCACTTCTTTCCTTTCTACATTTCCTACAACACTGCTAATATCCTGGGCCCAAATCACCCTCCCAGAAACGAATTTTTTCTTCAAGTTCTAACGTTTATTCTGCTTCTTCATCTTTGCAGGTCTTCCTATCTGAGGAAAAATACAAGATTAAAAAAGAATACAAGCTTTAACACTAACTGCTTTGAGGAACAGCTGAAAGTCAGGTATGAATGCGTACATACAGTAGTTTTGCTGTAAGGTAGAATACTATGTAATTAAGATATTGCTATATATTGTACTCCTGCCATCCCCACTGATTTGAGGGGGAGGGTCACAGTGCCTGAGTCTCTAGACCTGGTCTCACTTGGACCAGCCTGAGAGATACTTTCCTTATGCAGAGGGCTAAATCAGCACTTCTCCTCCTTTGGCACAGCCAGAAGTGTATAAAAGTACAGCCTAAACTCTTATCTTTGTGCAGGATAACAGTCCTGAAAATAAACTCAAAGTCAGCAAGTTCCAAATCCTCTCTCTATATTTATAGATAGCTGCTGTCATGCTACTTCTGTTTGACTCCATCCTCCAGGCAGAGATCTCACCTTCACCTGGCATCTGCAGGAGCTGTTCTCTATGACAGGGTCTTGTGATACCCTTTGCTGGAAAAGTGAGTAGTGAACTTGGACTCAGAGGCTAAATTTGACATGGTTGAACAAGCAGGGATCATGACACTTTTTAGAGTTCTTGCTGGGATGCTCATGTTTGGCTGTTACAAACTGTTTCTATATGCTCATTGAAGATATTTTTTATTCGGGCAAACAAGTTGCTTGACTCTGCACCAAACACCTTTAAGGTAAAGGCTACGGAGTGGAAAGGGACTTTCCTTGCAGTTGTGCCTTTCCCCAGGTACAAAAAATAGGAAAATTATCTTGCTCCTACTTTTGATGTTGTCCTGGCTCCTGCCAAGAGGGAAAAGAAAACCTTCCAACTGGTACAAATCATTCTACGGTCTATCATCTCCCGCACTGCTAGAAGCAGAGTAATACAAAACC
This sequence comes from Mycteria americana, assembly GCF_035582795.1. Lineage (NCBI taxonomy): Eukaryota > Metazoa > Chordata > Aves > Ciconiiformes > Ciconiidae > Mycteria > Mycteria americana. Next base: position 13,133,712 of record NC_134366.1, read on the forward strand.
TGGGAGTATTCAGAGTGGTAAAGAAAGAGGGAGTAGAAGTCTCAGTCTGCTTCTCTCCGGTTTCTCACTGAAGTTCTTGATGAACACAAGTTAGCCTTCCTCTGGATTCCAGCTGTTCCTCTGAGCCTCACATGATATGATAGCACCACTTGATGATTTGATATATGATTTTTCTGCAACCATTAGATGGCTTTTCTTTCCCCTTAGACTGAGACATCCACTTCTTCTGTTTGAAATATGGAACATCTGTCAGAAAAGAAGTATCATACTTGCCGTCACAAAAGATGCCTCCGATTTGATTGCAAGGGCACTTGTGTGTGAGTAAAATCACTCAAGTACAAAAGTATTAACCAAAGTCTTGTATACCATTTAAATGATTGATTGATGGTGATGACTGATGAGTGCTATGCATTAATGCCTGAAGCTCTGTCAGGCATAAAAGCAGTATTCTGTCTGGTAGATAAGAAAAAGGTTTTGCAGTCTGTAGGCCAGATCCAGTGAGAACATACGGGGTCTTTTCATTGTCTTTAGTTTGTATTTTGTCCTGAGACTAAAATGGAGTCTTTACGCCATCCCCAACCTTGCATTGGGTGTGACTTGTAGCAGGCAGAACAGTGTGTCCCATAGCTACTTCCCCACTTGCTGAACTTCCTTTGTTGTCTTGTACATGTTGTCCTAAAAGTCATTTGGAGGAGACAACCTCTATGCAGCTGTAGTAACATGTTGTTGTGAAACCAGTTGAATAGTAACAGCCTCAGGAAACAGCTGCTCTGAGACAACCAGTTAAGCCAACTTGACTTTCTCGGGCATTAAAAATATCATTGGCATTGGCAAGCTAAATCATCTGTAGTTCTTAAACTTGCCTATGCTGTTAATCTGCAAACTGGAGAGAGGCTTGGGTGATTTCCACCTTCTAAAGTTAATATGATGGGTGTTACAGCAATGTAGATCTAACCCTTTTTATTTTATTCTTGGTGCAGTCTTCGCACTAAGGGGAAATCCTGGAAGGGCTGCAATACATACCTGTTATTTATCGCATGTCTGATAGAATCTTAGATCCTTTTTTCGAAAGTGTTCTGCATAGGTTTGTGGCTAAAATTGTGATCCAAAGGGACTGGTTTTTTTTTTTGGTCTTGATGGATGCAAATAGTAAAATGGCAGTCTTTAATCTATATGCAAAACTTGTTTAGGATATTAGCCTGTATGATACTTTATGTAGAAATTCTATTTTCTCTAGTGCAGTAGGACTGCATTTAGTACAAAGTAAAACATGAAGAGTCTTCTTCCTTAAAATTAATCTGTAGGCCACAGAGCTGTTTTCCCCATGTATTTGAATTTAAGTTGTCCCTCTAATCACTCTAAATCTCTGTGAAGTCCCTTGGCTGGATCTTTTATTTCCCTTATACTTGCTACAAAAACATGTTCTCTAATTCAGTGGGTTCTCAGATAAAATGTGGTTTGAATTGATGAGATGTTGCAAAGCTGCTTAGTTCAAAATACAGACTAGACAGAAACCTCTCATGGTAAATGTAATAACAAAAGCTTCAAGTGAAATAAATGTTTCCCTTTGGAAAACTCAGTTAAGATCTAATGACTCCTGCCTACTGCTTTGCCAGTATTGTAGTGTATTCAAATGGAAGGGGACAGTCTAGATATTTGATGATAAATTGCTGAATGAAGCCTTCATAAGTGCATTATTTAATTCTCTTTGTAAACGATGGTTGTCAAGTGTTTGAGCTGTATTTTATTTATATTTTTACAATGTTAGAGAAGCATTATGTCATTAAACTGAGGGTGCTGTTAAGAGATAATTCACCTGACCCAGGAAAGGTTTGGAAAAAGATTTAAAAAAATGTGATACGCACTTGTCTTTGCTGGATGTTCACCTCCTGTTTCAGGCTTCTGTCAGTATCGCTTGCTATGGTTGGCTGAACAAAACCATTCCTTTAGAAGAAATGCAGAGGTGAGGCTTGACTTTTCTTCTTTTCTTTTTTTTTTTTTTTTTTATACAAAATCCATGGAAGAATGAATGAAAGGACTAATCCCACAAGCTACAAGTGGCTACTCACTCCGGTGGGATCTGAAAACCTAGGATCAGGCACATGCCCTCTCTCGTTCAGTCTCCCCTGTTGCAGCTGTCCCATTTCCACTGTGGTTGCTGGGTGTTGCAGTCAGACAGATTGGGTGTAGGGTATGGGAGTTAGTCTGACCTAGGCACAGGCAACTCAGACTCAAGTCCACTGTCTGTAGAGTGGCCCTGGACCCAGTGAGCCTTGCCCACCAACCTGCTCCAGGCTGTGTCTCTTTTTCTCTCTCTAAACCCCACTCTGGGCATACAAACACTTTAACATGTCACTTTTTTCAATAGAAGTGACAAATGATGATCACCTTTTGCTCTGCTTTATCATTTGGTTATTATCTGTGCTCCCAACATTTTCTTGTACTTTCTTGGCTCCTCATTTTTTTGCAAGTCTGGCCATTCCCAAGCTGGTGTTTAGCATAATTCTGCTCTGATCTTCTCTAGGTGTTTCTGGGAAAGGTCTTCATCTGGTGTTCATTGATGCTATGATGGTCTAAATAAGGGGGTTAAGTATTATCCAATGTGATGAGAGAAAACTGTATGAATTTCCTGAGATTCTTTTGATGTCCAGAAGCTTTCTGTCAGAACGAAAACTGGGTAATCAGGTGTCATTCACCATGCTTGAAATTCTTGAAGTTGTGTCACAAAATTAAGCTCTAAAATCTCATGTACATTTGATGAGAACTGCTCATCATCTTGTATATCACTTGGAAATGTATCAAACACAGGACTTGGCACATTAGTCTGTCTAAATCCTGTATGTAACCTCATTCTGCAAAAATTGTACCAAAAAAACCATTTGGTGTGTTAATGGGCAAAGAACAATAGGAAGTTTAAAACTGGGTGAACACTGTAAAAGGAATGGAGTGATTTGAAGTTTATTTGGATCCAGGGTTTTAATGCAGGCTTATATAATAATAATAACAAAATAACAATAATTGCACTGTATCATATCATTAAAATGGATCATTTTAATGATGCATTGAATTGTAGTAAGTAATTAATGGCTTGCTAGTACTTTGTTATTTAGAAGATAATAATGTTATAATTCACACTTTAAAATAATTTGAAGATGAAATCAATAAAAAGCAAGTATGCATTTTTATCCCTTTGGATTATCGCATAATTTAGAAGAAAGTGGCACATGAAGAGAATAATCAGCAGATCCAACATATTGTTTTAAAAGCAGTCAGGCTCTTATAAATAAATAGAGAAGTTCAGTCTGGAGGCCATTATGATGAAATAAACTCAGATGTTTGACGCTTCTTTAATGGGAGATAGATGTTTATATTCTGTGGGCATTGACACTGTTAACTTCAATAGTGAGCAATCTCTTGAAAGACAAGTGGCTGTCAGACCCTGCTGTGAATCCCGCGGTGACTTTTCTCAGAAAATTGTTTACTGTTAGTGGGATCCAAAACACAGAGATTTTCATGAAGACTGACAGATGCTATCATCTTTGGTCATTGCTAAAATGGCAAGACCAATTCATTTCAGTAAAGAGAGTCAGGGGAGTCGTTTCCTTAGAAAATGAGGTTAATATTCTCCCCATAGAGGAGCAAGTTCACATACAGAGATATGGCTGGAGGCTGCTGTACAACCCATGGCTGTTGTGTTGGTATCTAAATTATTTATGGGAATGGAAATGTTAACTTTTTATGTAAATAAAAAGAATGAGAAGTTCTTACAAAGCAAATTATGTTAACATTCCTGCTCTTCACCCATTACTTTTTCTCTCAGAATAACTTTGTCAGAGTCTTTTGAATCAAAGAGAGTTTTGCCAATGACATTAGCACAGTTTGGATCAGATCTATAAGTTTTATAGTATATTACACAGAATATAAATTACTAAAAACCTATTGAAACAGTTTTACCCAGCTTTCTTTAGGAACAAATGAAACTCATAGCTTTTGAAATTGTGCACATCTCTGTCTGAGGTTCACTGGCAGGTAGAGACCCTAAAATATGTGATCTGTGTTCACAGTTAGATGCTTTTTCATTTAATTAATTGGATCTGTGCATTCAATTTACCACAACTGTAAAATATGCATGCATGATTTTGCCAGCTCTAAAATGAACTGGCAAAACAGGATGTTATCCTTCTGTATTATGGCCTTTGCAGCATGTGATTTACTCATTTACAAAAGAGTTGTAGTAGGCAATTAATATTGTTATGCTGGGAGCTGCAACAAAGCTCCTTAAAAGTGGTAGGCATAACATTTTAGTCCATTCAGGCTAAATGAAAGCGCAATTAACTGAGCCTCTCTTTTGAAGTAGCTGAAACAATACAACACAGTGTCTTAAACCATGAGCCTGCTCAGGAGCCCTGAGTACTCTGTCAACTTTGCTGTGGTCTGACTGCAAATAGCATGCCAAAGTGCTGGCTTTTGATTGTAGCTGTGTGTGAGCATGGTGTAAGGGAAGAAATATGCATGAAAACCAAAGAGACTCCAACCACATCCAGAGAATGATTTTTGGTATGAAACTGAGAAGAAAAGGCAATTGAGAGAAAGATATTTTGGTTTGAATGCTGATGGAAATTGGGTTTACAGTCATGAGCGAAGAAATGTTTCTCTGTTGCTTGGTTGGCTTTTTTTCATAAGAAAAGTCTGAGGTCAAGAAAATTCTGACCTTAACAGCAGTATTTCCTCTTTACAGACACATTCCGTAAAACTTACATTTCAACTTTTTGGTCGTCAAATGGTAAAAGCATGTTGTTAATTGTGTCCTCAGAATGTGTCTGCCACATCACCACAAAAATGAGAAGGGTCTGATTCTGGTCTTAAGATGGCTGTTGTGCATTATCCCTAATACTGTAAATACTCAGTTTCGCTTTCTACTAATAGACGGGAATCTTTGAGTGCTATCAGGACTTACTTGCCAGGAAAAGAAGTTCAGTTCACTCACAGATCCAATGGAGACTGGTTATTTGGTAAAGAACAATCCCTTCCAAGGCTATGGCTATGTAACCTTTTTCTGTGTCAGTGCGAGCTTGAGAAAGCCCAATTTTTTTCCCTGGTTATCTCAGACAGTTGTTAAGACCCTAAACTGCATCATCCATTGGGGTGGCACCAGTGCTTGTGTGGTCACATGGCTAGAGTTATAGTAGGAATCTGACAGATGAAAATTCCCTCTTTTTTGTTTGCTTAGCAATTTTACTACTAATTCATTTTTGCTAACACAGGGCAGAGGTTGTGGGGAGAGGGGAGGAATAAGCAACTGTGGGAGGGAATGACTTTTAGGCTGACTCAAGCAGCTCTTCTGCAGCAAGTGTGCAATCATAGCCTACGGTGAAGCAGTGGGACCACTGGCACACCTCCTGGGCTGTGCAAGAGTTGTACCAGGACTAGAAGGGACTCACTAAACAAATTTCTCTGCACTGAACACTGTGTTTTGGATTGTAGGCAACTTAAGAAGAGTAACTGTTTTCAAAATCAGTTTGGCAAGAATTCTGGGTTTTTTTCAGACTGAGCATTGTCTGTTTTGCAAAGATACAACACTGCAGTACAGTTCATCATAGTTCACTGTTTGCAAGGCCCCTCCTTTCTGTTTTGAAAAGTGAAGGCAAGTAATTTTGGTCTCTGCTTGTCCATTGATCTACACGTGTACCAGAACACAGAGAGCTTGTATAGTAGGCTGTGTAAAATTTAGTGTCTGATCTATGTCATTGAATATGAAACATGTTACTGTTTCATATTGCAACCTGAAATTCTGATAGAGTTGACCATCAATTATTCATTGAAAGTTTACCTCAGTTGCAGATGAACTTGGACTGTTGATGCAGAGAACTTCCATCTGCCCTCCTGTATAGTGTTTCTGAATCCAAAGTGTCACCAAACCTGGTTCAGAGATGTACTAGCTGCTTTTATGTCATGCTGCACTTCAGTTAAGAAGCTGAGGTACAGAGTTTATAAATCCTGGTGTAATTTTGCTTGGATGCAGGTGTTTTACTTCTGTACCTGAGCAGATACAATCATACTGTTTTGTTCTGGATCAAGCTGACACAGTGACCTGGGTTAGTATCACATCTGCTGTAGGGGCAACAGTTCCCCGAAACTCTCTTACCTTTCTTTTCTTCAGTACATTATTTTATAACTGCGTTTTCATTTTCTCAGTGTTTTTGCATTTGCCACACTTTTGCATGTCCTTGCACCTTAAAGCCTGAGTGTGAACTGTATGAATTTTAATAAAATTGCTTTCTTGTATAGAAAATACTGGAAAACAAGAATGTTTCTGATGGCTTGACTTTCATTTACACAGTCGGCAATAAAACACAATCTATTAAGACTAGAGTATTTTGGGAGCAGCGGTTTAGGTAGATCTATTCATATCACTAATAGTCATCTGCCTTCACATTTATTCAGTTCCTGAATATTGTATTTTAAAAAGAGGAAGGGGAAAAAAGCACAGAAAACTTTTTTATGCATTTTATACCCATCATTATGTAAAGAAATAATATTTCTATATGTGATACTAAAAGAAAAAATGGCAGTTTTAATTATATGGAAAGACTTGATAAGGTAAGGTTGCTTGGCAGTTAAATCTCAAAAGTGTCCTTGCAAAGTATTTGATCTTTTTACTTGTGTGGGAAGAAGAACCATAATCCAAATACAATTTGAACAGATAAACCAAGGAAGTGGGCAACTTGCTGCTGAATTTCAGTTAATGGTGAGAAAATAATCAATGAAAATAAGGTGCTGTCACTTCAGGCTTAACCATTTTAATCCCCCTGGGTAAATAATGCTGCATATTTCATCAGCACATCAGTCCAAAAACTCATTCTAAAGAGTAGAATTTAATTCATTATTAGGTTGCAAAAAGCATGTCTCGATTAGGAAAGCGGAGGCACAAAATAGAATTTTCTTTTCTTGGAAAACAAGACTAGTTGACAATTGTTCTATAGTATCTCAAAAGCTCAGGGTTATGCTCTGTGTCATCATCCTTTCCTGTGCTCAATAAAATAAAGCAGTGTCAAGGCACATTTTAGGATAGTAAATGCCAAGACACTTATGATATAACAGCAGTTTCAGTTATTAGATATGTGATCCAAACACTTTACCCTTCAGAAAAAAAAAAAAAAATTGAAGCCTAATTACCTGTCTGAGATGAGTCTGAAAGAGTAGAAATTGAGGCTTTCTTTCTGCATTTTCTTTAAAATCCATTCTGATTCCAGGAGACGAGATCTGCCCGTCTGTCTGCAGATCCATCCACTCAGCTATGGGGTGAGGAGGGCAATGCCACCACAGCAAGGATGCCGCAGCTCAAACCATTTTTACCTGAGCTGGTAAAGTGGCTTCTCTGCAAGGAAGAGTGGTCCCTTATCCTACAAGGAAGAACCATGAACTGCCTCTTGGTTCAAGTGTCCCCTATATGTGTGAATTACACAAACATAATTGGACCTTTCCATTTTTAAAACCCTGAAAAATCACTCTGTATAATGAAAATCAGAAAGGGGGGGGAAGGGGATTAATGTAGATCCAGTCTACCAGAACTGGATGAATAATTTATTCTTTGAATTTTGCTCGCCTTTCTTTTTGCAAATTGCCTGCAAACAGTTTACCCTTTTCTTTCATTTAGTATTATTCAAAATTATTTGCTGAATAATTTCTGCAGTTAATTCCTGATCTGCATATCATTCATGAGCAGTTGGATAGCAATTCATGTTAAACATTCAGGCTGCCTCAGCTAATTATTGTGGGATATGCAAGCCACACTGTACCATAAGCTGAGCTGAACAAGTGTTTCTCAACATACTTTAAGACTGTTCCTCCTGTATAACAAGGACCTCCTCGCACATGAAGAAGATTAATTTATTTAGATATTCAAATAAAATCCAGACTGGAAGCTTTAAAGCACAAGAGTAGTGAATGGATGAAAGGTAAAATTTTCTTGTGAGCTAAAGACTGATTGAAAGATAGAAAGACAGAAAGTGTTAGTATTCAACTGCCATCTCTAGGACAAGATCCACAGACCTACAACTCTCTTTCATTCCTGTTTTCTTGTGTTTAAACTGTCCTCTGTCTCTGAACAATCATGGGAATATCTTGCCCTTGGCTCCCATTCAGTATAGTCAAGTGTAGGCCTTACTGTCCCTACCTAAAGACCCCTTCAGTCTTCTCTCTCTTGCATACTTTGTCGATCTCTGTAGACAGCATCACCATCCTGATGGTCGCTCACATGTACATCACTTGCAGCACCTCCTGGTTTGTTTCATTTCTCATGTTCTGTCTCAAACTTGCCAATTCCTTCTTCATAGCATCTGAAGAAAGGCTCATGGTAGAAGAATCCCATCAGACTTTTATCTTCACCTATCTTGCTGTAAAACCTTTTTCTTTTGGGATTAACAAATTCAGGCTTGCCCAGTAATACCAATTCAGAGTTTTGCTGTGAGCATTGTTCCTGTAGCCTGTTCCATTTCCTCCTTCCACTGGCTCAACTTTCTGTCTCATTAAGCACAAGTAATGGTCCTTCATGGCCTGTTTCTACTCTACCTATCATTTCTCAGTCATTTGGATGGACTATGGTGCCAGCCGCCTCCAACAACTGTGATAAATCTTTGAAACAATCTTCTCCATCTTCTTCTGTTGTTCAGTGCTGCTCTCTCCTAAATCTAGGGAGGAGTTTCCCTTTACCACCTACAAAACCGAGTTTTCATCATCCTGCAAAAGATTCTTAACATGTATGTTATAACTACTACCAATCATTTGATTAATTTTCTATCCTCATTCTTCTCTCTTACCAATACTCACTTGCTTTGTCTTATATTAAGATTGCAAATTCTGGGAACAAGAGTCACCTATTTGCTCTTTATTCATACAGCATTCATCATGATGGGCCCCCAGCTCAGGACTGCATTCTTGGAGTCATACAGGTGGGAAACAAATGAAGCTTTACTTACACAGAAGGCAAGCTGTTATCTAATTTAATTATCAATGATTTCCAAGAGAAGATTATTACATTTTAATTGATACTACTTTGTAAATTAGGTAAGTTTAAGGGGATTGTAGACCCCTGAAAACTAAAGTGGAAAATTGCGTGATTCAGTCAGCAGATGAGAATATCAAGAAATAATTTTAAAAGTGATGATACACCTGTCTGGACTTCACACAGTTGATTTCTGAATGAAATAAAACCACCTAGGAAAAGAATTCAGGTCTCAAAGTAAGAGCTGATTAGTAGTCTGATCTGGTATTGAAATCCCCAGTTTCCTGTGTGTAATTGCCTTTCAAATGTTCAGATGCTGAAGGTTGAAAAGTAACATGCTGTGCTCATAGAGATCAGTGTTTGCAATGAATATACAAACTCTCAAATTTTAACATGGTTTATTGCCATTTCACCCACATACAAAATTCATAATGAGAGCAAGACAGGTTATTAAATGTTACAGAACAATGTATATATTAATGTTAATGAGACTATATTTGCCTTGACCTCACGGCCTTAGAGCATTAATTGTATTTCAGATTCTTTAGTTTTCTTATGTTTATGTATATAAGAAAGCTATGGGTGGTCCTCGTTTCACCAGTCTTCAGATATTTAGAGTGAAAATGTCTATAGTCAATTGAGAGAAATAGGAATTTCCTGGGATGCAATTAGTTATAAAATACTGATTTTAAACTTTGGGATAAAGTAAATAGCATTTAATCTTCAATGAATGTAGAGGGAACCCAGACACTTACATCTAAAGGAAATCCTCCCTCCATCCTGCCTCTGTTTACAATTTTACCAAGCTTTACAGAGTTCAATATCTTTCCTTTTATGAGCTTCTGTGTTTTTAAGCGTTCTCTATTTGTTACAGTGCCGTAAGCATACAGATCTCAAATATCCCCAATAAAAGTGTTCATTTCACAGAATGAATAAAATTCTCATCTTCATGTGAAGGGACACAAGGTGACCACCTTCTAGCCTATACAATTGTTTTGTTCTCAGGAATCTCTGGTTGCACCTTGACTTCATGTCTTTTTGCTTCTGTAGGAAGCCCTGACTGAGACCTTCATCACCTCCTGTGGAGAGGATGTTATTGCTATGATTATTTGTTTTGCCTTCAGTGGCCCAAATGTCATGTGCACAGCAGTCCAAAGAGAGAATGTGCCAAGCTATAGCGTCTGTTATTAATTTATATAGTCACATAAGTGTGTTTATCTGCAGGATCACCATCTTAATCAAACAAATTCACCTGATTCTTGATTGTCGCTTCTAGCTTTCTAGACTATCAGATTAACTGTTACTGTCTTTATAAATTAATGACTAGGAAACATTAATGACTATCAATTTAAGTGATGTTTAGAATTAATAAGTGTATTTCACAGGAAATAATTTAATATCTAATAATGACTTTAGAATAATTTTATCATTAAATTTGCATCATAAGCTTCCTTTACCTTGAGATCTTATCTTTTGAGCTCTGTTTTGAGATATGAGAAATTCAGTACCTGTGGTTCAGACATAAAGTTTCAGTTTCAGTCTTCATGCAGTCTTATTCCATATTGCCTTACTGCCTCTCACCTTCAAGGATCACAAAATTAGGTTCTTGAGCAAATTTGGTCATAAATCAAAAAGTGCTTTACCTGATTTACATTGTGGATATTCCAAACTGTTAATTTAAGGTGTCAGCAAGATATCTAATAATATCTAATATTATTAAAAATCTTGTGCTACTCAAAGAGGTCATTTACTTTGGCAATCTCATACTGAACCTAGCTTTATTTCAAACCAATAATTCACCCCTAAACTCAACTTTCTATAATTTTAGAATTTATTATTGAGTCCAGGAAAGCAGCTTACAACAGGATAAGGGCATCTCCAAGGAACTGAGGAAAGCGAAACAGCACAGCAGCTGACATGCACGACTACAGCAAAGAGCAGAGGAATATTTAGGTAAAGGGTTGAAGTGGACTGAAGGAAAGACCAAAGGAACTGGGGCAGGGCTGCAGCTAGAAGTTGAAGAATAGCTAAAGCAGAGTGTCAAACACAGCTGAAGTAAAGCACTTAGAAATCCAAAGCACAAGTCACAGTCTGCAGAGGAAAAAACCCTTTTCCTGCAGCTAGTCCTTGGCCCTAATTCCTGAGCAGCCCTGAAAGCTCTTTGTGCATGAACACTTTGAAGATATAAAATACCGCTATATAGGGGTTTGGCTAAACTTCAGTAACAGCCAATCTGAGATTCTCCAGGTAGGCAGGAGTTCATGTAATCTATATGTGACATTAGACATCAGACATGCCTTTCTCTTGAATCTCCTTTACCTGACAATTAGATATAGTTTTCCATTTGATACCATTTAACAATAACTTACCATACATTCCATTACTGCTTTTTCTGCAGTCATCTTATAGATACTTGACTGCTTAAGCATTTCTAATTTCATCAAGAGAGGTGATAAGGGGTGACTATACGAGAATGGTTCTTTTATGCATATTTGAGTAGTTAAACTATATGCAATGAACAATCAGTCCAACTCAGCCAGCCACAATTTTTTCCTCTACTCCTGCTGCAATAATGTGTCTTGCCCAGGCACAACCATAGGATGTATTTCCATTTTTACTTACCAGTGTGCTAAGCATGGAAGCAACCTACAGTTTCTTCATTGGGTAAGAAACCGTGCAATGAAAGGAAAGAAGTCCCCATCAAAAATAAACTTGCCTCCTCTGCTCTTTGTTACAGTCTTGCATGAAGATCCTTAATCCAGTTGCTGCCCTGTTTTGGTTTTTCTCCTCTTCTTGGAAATGTCATTTCTCCTTACACCAGGAGGTCTTCTTATCCTAGAGACAGAATATTTATTTATACATTGGCCAGTTATGGAAGTAAGATGCTGCTTCATTTCACCACAACATTAATCCTTTTTACCTAGGAACTTTTTCAATGTTTTTAAATAAAGTATTGGACTTCTAAACCTCAAAATTACATGTGGCCATCAGTTGCTAGAGGGACTCTTGAGGGAAGCTGACAATTATGAATGAGATAAGAAAAGAAAACATTTGAAGAGACTTGTTAATGCATCACTTGAGGGTAAAAGAGACATTGCACAGAATATAAAAGAAGCATCACATGTCCCAGCTTTGACATGTTTAGAGGAAAACCAGTTCACTGCAATGCCAATTTGACTACCATTACAGTGAGATGGTGTTCCCAGTCTGGCCATGTATGGAAGCGTGGAGGTCTTGTGTTACTTGAGATGACTGATACATTTTCTGCTCTTCAAATTATGCTTTTTTGTGTTTCAGAATAATAGAAAATATTCCTTGACTGTGGATTTTGCTTCCATCAACTGAAATTTTGGAGACATATGTTTATTTATTTTAATAGTACTGACCCAAAATCAACCCTGAAGACAATGAAGTTACTAGGAAAGTTCCATTCAAGCTATTTTGTTTGAGGGTCAGACTTTTATGTTTTAAAATCCCTTACTCCCTCACCATTCTCTCCTCAAATACTTCCTATTAATTTCAGTGTGGAAACTCACAGAATAAATTAAGGCACACCTAGTCTGGGACTTATATGCAATTTTTAGGTTATAGACATTCTGTCTGACCCTGAAAAAAATTGGGATTGCATGTCTTCCTCCTTTTCCCATTTGTAAGTTAGGAGTAGCTCTTCTCAGGAGTATAGAAATTTTTACAAATGATTGTGAGTTCTTCACAACATTGCGGTGCTGAAAGCCATGTTACTGCCTAAGCAGAATGAGTTGAAATATCAATATTATTGTACTCTTTCCATTGATAAAATTTTTTAGAATTATTGTGCAGGTTTTAATGTAATCATAACATGAATATTGTTTATCTATTAGCTGTTTTCCTATATAAATCTATAGGTCAAATGATATAGAGGTTTAGGTGCTGGACACAGATATAAAATTTCGGTATTATTTTGCTCCTCAGAAAACCACAATTCTCATGGTTTGATCAGTCCCATCGTATTATTGCAACATTTCATAACACTTTTAGTTTAGTTTCATATTTCTATTTTATGCATCTAATTTATCTCTTTCATAATTGATATGAGATGTGCATATCTTGCGAAGTGCTTTGGGATGTGTAACATGAAAGGTTCTCTACAGGAACAACTGTTTTCTTATTAGACTGAACTGCAACAAGACAGATTAAACATTCAATTAAACAATAAATTTGCCCATGTAAAAAGCTCGCAGGAAGGAGCTTAACAATGTTCATTTTTATGAGGTAATAAAGTTTTTGAAATCAATTATTCTGAAAGTTCATCTACTTTGCTTACAGGTAAAATAATAATGCGGTTGATTCAGAAAAGGGGCCAAGTATTGTTTAGATAAAGTCCCACTGTAAAAATCTGGGTACTATTTCTTTCTAAGGTTTAAAACACTTTGGTGAGAGAAATGAAAATACTCATAAAAGGCAACCACAGTATGTTATAAACCACCTTTATGGTTCATTATAGGTTTGGTTTAATGCTGTTGGATTAAGACTAAAGGTTAATGTTTGCATAAAATATGTATGATTAGTTTAATACTCTGGAATTGTGATCAGGTTCTCTAATGTTACAGAAGGGAGTGACAAGATACATGCTTAAGGCTGACACAAATAGAAGTGTGATATATTTTCAACAAAACTGGTCAAGGGTATTTTCAAAATCCTCACTTATGTGATAACACTTCAAAGCCAATCTGTGCCAATGGGAGATTTTGTGTTCAGCTCTCATAATTAAACTGTTTTTCTGGCTGCAGGAAGTGCATGCATTTCTAATTTGCAGTGTACGCAAAGTGCTTGGAGAATGGTACTTTAGATTTTCTCCTTGCATTCTTTGAGCCCTAGATAATGTGTGGAGTGATTTTGTTTTAAGCATTGATTATCTTTGTTATGCTTTAGATTGCCAAGAGAATAATAGTATTTTTTATGCATAGAGTTGGAAATCTGTATCTAACTGGTAGATTTCACTTATTGCTTGTGTAGAAGTGTCTGCCTAAGCTCTTCACTTACCAACAAATGATTTATAAATTTATGATTTATTCTTTCTAAAATGTGTCTTGATGATGCCTCAGAGATAATTACAGTTAGGCATTCTTTCATGCTGCTGGGGAAGAACAGTATATTTAACATGTGTTTGGATAAATATCAGCCATAAAACTCAGATAGGCCATGAACTTTTGCTGCTGTCAAGGGTCTGGATAGCAGATAATGAGAAAAGCCTGTAGGCTATCATAACACAAACAAATAACACACTGTAATCATCATGACATATGGACACAACTACAAGTACATGTACATGTACATGTACATATAATGCATTGATTTATATGATTATGCATTGTATCGCTATCAGGACAGGTTTTGTTTCGTACACCTATGGGTATGAATATTCAACGGAGAAGAAGTGCTAGTAACCTCTGATTTTTGTACAGCCTCAGTATGAATCATGATGGATATTATATCCTGCGCTCACAATGATGATCCAGCAGTGATTAAAAAAAAATAATGTAAGAATGAAATTAGGCTGGGTTACTTTAACTGCTACTCTTCTTTCATCTTGCACATGTGCAGTATGTTATAATAGTTAGTTACAGGCTCATAAACTGTTGTTTTCCAATGCACAGACTAGACTGTCTGTTATTTTTAATTCCCAATAGGGATCCTATGCCTTATTTACTACACTCCCTCTCTTTTTTCTTCTTTTTTTTTTTAAACTTGAATTATTTTAGACATCCAATTTATACAACTGATGCTGTGGCCACAAGAAGACATGGATGAAAACAAGTGGCCATTCATGGGTGTAGTAGAGCAGAGAAGACCTCCTAAGGCCAGCATCACTGCTAACTTTTGTGTAATATGTAATGATGGCGTTAAGTAAGGCGGGTGACTAGTTCATGCTTAAAAGTGGAGAGTTCGTTGTAAATGGGATAGCTGAGTCAAGAGCAGAACTCATTCTTCAGGGCAGGTTTTTTTCAAACATTTATGTGTAGGCCTAATTTGGGCATACTTATCTGAGAACAGCAAAAGGCTATATATGCCTGACGTAAAGGCCTGCCACAGGTCAAGATCCTGTTTCAGACAACTGAACTACCCAGTGAACTTATTTTAGAAGAAGTCACAGGATTGCCTATCAAGGACAAAACAGTACCCTTCCCCCAGCTTTGATCTTGGAAATAATTGTAATATAATGGCTGCTTCCAAGAACAGAAAAAACATCCTCACAAAGATAACCTTATTTCACTTCACATGTGGAATTACAGCCTAGCAAATTGAAATTTGGATAAGCAATAAGCCAAAGTAAACAGGCTATAACTATGGACAGGTTTTTAATGGGCACTGCTATCGGTCTTGTTTATTCATTATGTATTGGTTATGTAGCCACAGTCCCTAGAGGCCAACAAATTTAAAGACTGAATATTCATTTCTCCTTTTTACCTAGGCTTGGTTCGGTAAAAGTTCAAAAGCATAAGTGCAGATTCACTGAAAATTGATCTTCTTATGGAGAGCTTGTTTTAGAGGCTGCCTAATATCACTCATGTAGAGAATGAGTTCTACAACCCAGAAATTGCTAATCTGTTTTGATTGCCAAAATATGGAATACTGAAATCAAACATTTGTGCAACATTTCTTAATGCCTGTAAAATGCAGGAAGCTCATGGTGTATGAGCAATCATGCATTTTTGGGAGATGAGGTAACATTATTCTACTAAGTGATATCAATCTTAATGTAATTAGTTCTAACAGCATGCCCTTCATTATTTTTTCTATTTTTACCACAGTTATCTTCATTTTCTCTTCATTCAGCAATGTCTCGTCATCTGTCAGACCGACAAGAACTTTCTCAAAGACAAACAATGCTAATGAACCGGAGACATGTCTCAATCAATGTCTTTCTTTCCCCATCTTGATGGAAATCATACATAGCTGCTAATTTTGCATTAGGGTCTTTTTTTTCCCTCCTCCGTTCTTGGCCTTAGAGGCATGGAAGGAAAGTGGTTTCAGCACTTATCAAATAGCTTTTTATCAGACTGACTGGAGGGCATTCAGTGACATGGTTGATCACTCCCAGGAGGCACAGTTTCAGCCAGAACAAGCTGACAAAAGTCACTGAAAAACAATTCGCTCAGATTATGTTGAAACACACAACAGCCACAAGGAGCTAAATAAGATGTGCATAAAAGCTGGGCTACCAATTCTAACACTCAATGATCTTACATTTAAATATTGACACATTCTAAGAATAGCAGCTGGTAGGAGTCATAGGTAGGCTTGAAAATTATTCTGCAAAGAGTCACTGAACTCACATAAATTGTATTTATATGGGAATTTCATGAGCTCAACTGTTGTTGTTGCCTGACTGTGAAGTCTTAATTGACCAATGCATCACCTTACCTGAGACAGCAATGCAAAATACCCTGCTATTACCTGCAGTATACAGAGTTTCAGACTGTTAAAAGGGGAAAATGAAATAACCTGAACAAGATGAAGTTTTAGGTCCTGAGTCTTCTGCTGCAATTTTTTGACTTGGAAGAAGAACATACTTTTTACAAAATTCTACATTTCTCTTCATATTGTATTAGAAATAAATAATTTATAGCAGGTTGGCTATATAAAATCAGAATATTCATTAAGTCAGTGCAAATCTTAACAGTTTGGTGCCTACTTGACCTTAATTTTAGTTTGCTTGAAGAGCTGTGGTGACTCACAGAGGTTACAAATCAGGTGTCGTTTTCAAGTATGGCCACTCTTGTCCATGCCCCATATCTCATGGTGTAGTTTCTTCATTTGCTGAACCAATTAATTGCATCCATGAAGCTGAATGACCAGAATGAGTTGTGAGAGCTGTGGTGAGGCTGCCCCAGAGCCTGAGAGAGGAGGCACGATGGACTGCAATCACCAGAAGGCGTAACAGCACCTCACAGGCCAATGGTAAAAACTGAATGAAATAGAAATGAAATTATGTTTACTGCGTGGCCTTCAGGAAGCTCTAGCCATTCTTTTAGTAGGGGAAAGCCAAAGAAAGTTGAAACCCATTAAAAAAACCCAAACAAAACCACAACCAAAAAATCTTCATTGTTAGGTGTATCTTGGGCCAACAGGAAGGAATTTAGAAGTCCTTCAGGAGTTAAAGTTGTCAAAGAAATAGCGAATGTCCATTTCCAGGTGGAAATATAAGACCATTAGTGACATAAAAAGACAAAAGTGTTTGATGTTTTTTCTATTTTCTGTTTGCATGGAAATGGAACACATTACAAGAAGATGATGAACTACTTTCTGCGCTATTAGCAACCAAAGGATGTATAAATCAACATATGTTAAGGACATAAATATTTTTCAACCAGCATAGTGATTTGCACTAAAAAAAAAAACATTAAAAGAGTTAACTGAGGGGAACTTCAGTCTTCTATCATAATTGCTTATAATTCTTGAAGTACTAAGAAATTTCAGAAAAATGAAAGAAAGTCAATGTTGTGCTAATATAAAAAAAGGTTAAAGACGTTGAGCTGAGTGAGTGGAGGCTGGTTTGTTTGACCTAAATGTCATGTCAAAAAAAAGGGGAAAATTTATAGAAGATTCAGTAAGCAATAGTAGAATGTTGATTTAATTACTATAACTCAACATAGTTTTGTGAAAAAGGTCATGTCAAAAAAGCTAGTTGTTAAAACTGTAAGACTTTTAATTAAGTTCTACCTGATAAGCTGGTACATCTATGTTAGTTCTGTACAATAGCTAACAAAAAATGTATGAAATATAATAAATATTAATGTATAATGAACTGGCTATCTGATAGACTTCTCATGTAATAAAATCATGGAGAAAAGTCTTTTCGTTTTTTGAATAGCTATCCTGAGATCTAATGAATATCTTTATCTTCAGTGTGTAAGAAATAAAACTATAGGTGATAAAATCTGTGGCTGAAAAATATTTCCAAGAGCAACACATGTAATGAAGAATGCAAGTGGTTTTACAGATGCTCACTCAGCGAGTAAGTCTAGAGGATTTTAGTGCAGGAAGGACCTAAGGTCATCTGTAGTGGGATTTTAACTTTCTTTATCTACAGTACTGGTGCCTACATCTGAATTCTGTGCTAGCTATGCTCCCTTATGAATATGGCCAATGGAGTCAGCAAGGTCTAGGAAATGTTTCCTCAGGTTGACAATAGAGATAAGAGTCAGTTTTCTTAACAGAGGCACTTCGTGCTGCTTAAAATACCCTAAGGTGTCTGATATATCTGCCTTACAAGGACTATAATAATTTTTTATCCTGTGGGGATCTCAACAGAAAACTTTGGGGTAGACCCGTGGGCATATGTGTGTGTCTGTACATGTATGCACATACAGTGCAACAGAGATCGTACCAGACAAGAACAGAATAGGTGATTCATTATCAAATTAAACCTAACAAGATGATATTTAATTGTTGCGTGTCAAATAGAAAAATGGCCATGCCATGCACTCCTTTTGGCACTAAGCCCTGCCTGCCAATGTGCCTGTCTTTCTGAGTTTGAGGATAGCCAGGGGAATCCCCTCAGGGCTACTGTGCAGGCGCATGAACGCGTCATAACTCTGGTACACATTTACTGAACTTGCTGTGCATCACAAAACAGACTCAGTGCAAAAAGGAGGGTTGTGCCACACAGCACCGTACAGCAAATCCTCATCATTTATCTCAGAATGAGATCACAGGCCAGCTGCAGTGCTTTGGCTTTCTTGCTCTCTCCTACGTGTTGCTTTTCATGTGCAGCCCACGTTGCCATGTGCCCGTCTCCGCAAGGCTGGGGATAGCCATGCCCACTGAAGGCTAGCGTGCTAGTTGTGGATTTGGGTGCATGTTCCCTGTTCCCATGTGTTGTGCTGCTGGGCTTAGTGCTGGAATATGTGTTATCCCTGCACTGTGCAGGGGGGAAGTGAGACTCAAAAAGATTTTCCCAAGGACTATCAAGTTCTGGTGGGGCTGAACCCCACCATCCCCAAGGCGAGAGCTGGGCCCACGTATGCACAAAGCAGATAAATTATTCTCTAGACCCTGCAGAAAATGTTGGCTTGTTTTCCATTACCATAATGGGAGCATGAACACTGAAGTAGTCGAATGTTAGACAACCACACGTCACTTGTGGAATCTCAGCAGTCCCCGGGTGCTGGTCTCAGGCAGCTGAAGTAGCAGGCAAGCATATAAGTTACTTTGTGGATCTAACTCTCAGTAATAAACTACTGGAATATTTTAAATTTTTTTATTAGAAGCAAAATCTTTTCCATTTTTTAAAAAAAGCAAACGTATAAAAGAGATAGAAGAGAAGCTGGTTTAGAGCTTGGGCTATGTTTAGGAGTAACCTTGACTAAGTCACTAGTATGCCCATGATTAGCTGTGTCTTAATTATTTCCTAAGTGGGTAGCAAGGGCAAGGAAGAGAAATAAAAAATGAAAATAAACCAGAAAGGCTCAAAACTCAGTCTAAGCTATTTTTTTCTAAATGCTTGAGGGTTGCTGAGAGTAAATGTTTGTACAAGCTAGAACTGGAAACTCAGAAATCTACAGGGCTGTAGCAGTTTTAAAAAGGGCACAGTCTCAAGAGTTCGGTAATGGTTGTTCAGTAGCAGGAAACCAGACTGATGTTCAATGATCTCCTGAGGGTGTCCAAACAAAACAGGCCTGCTGAGCAGACTGTAACATCTTCTTGAGGAGTTTATGTAAAATAGACATATGTTTACACTGTTGGTTGTTTTGAAATGCCTTTTTTCCAGCTTATACTTTGTTCTCAGTGCTTAAATAAACAATGCTTTGGTTCAGAGAAGGCTCTTTTGTTGCTGAATATCTCCAGTTACTGACTCTCCAAGGAAAGAAGCTCTGGTCCCAGCTCCAGCCACATGTGATAAATAAACCAATAGGCAAGACAGTGTGACCCACCAGCAGGAGACCATGCAGCAGAAAAAAAACATGCAAAAAAGAGAACGCATGGAATGAAGATGCTGATAAATTGCAGATAGCCCTATAGCCAAGATAATTCTTTTTTTTTAATATGCGCTTCTAACCCCAAGTGTAGAAATGGCCATGCATATACCAATATATATTATTTACATATAACTGGGAATGTAGCCACAACCTACGTTATAATTGAGTATGTAACATCAGATAATTTATTTCCCATCTTAAATAATTTATATTTCTAACATAAGAAACCATTCTGGAGAAACTAGGTGTGTATTCAGACGTGGTGCAACTGGATGCAGTTTTACTGATATAAGTTAATTTGAGCTGGCTTACATTTGATGTGATTTCTAAGGCAAGATCTCTAGAAATGCTATGTACATACAAATTCAAATGGAATCAGTCCTTAAAGTACATCGGCTGTATTTTGTACCTTTAGATCCTGTAACAGAAGTGCTGGACCTAGCACGGATAGGTTCTTTATTTGCTGAAGAATGTAATTAATGCATTACACTTGTATAATAAGTTTTGATATTGTGCAGTTATATTAAATAATTAGTGTTCTTGATGAGCCCTTTTTCCTGCTATGTCCTCTTTTTTTCAG
The DNA here is from genome assembly GCF_035582795.1 of Mycteria americana. Lineage (NCBI taxonomy): Eukaryota > Metazoa > Chordata > Aves > Ciconiiformes > Ciconiidae > Mycteria > Mycteria americana. The sequence goes on from NC_134366.1 coordinate 13,154,257, forward strand.
TACTAATTTTGAATAAAGACACCAGGGTCATGATGATCAGAAGGGGAGGTCAATAGCAAGTTGAAATAAAAATGAGCTTTGGGGGAAAAACAGAAAAATTAATTAGTTGGGGATGTCAAAGCCTCCTTAACATGCAAAAAGAGTGGAGCTGGTCAGTGAGAAAAAAAATATTAATTGGTTTACATCATATGGGCTGAGGATACATTTAATTAGAGGAAGAATGTCCTCTCTCATCTCTGGGAGATGCTAGGTCAGAACTTTCCTTTTTCTTACACATTTCACACCTTCATCAGTTTCTTGCAGAAACAACTGTGAGTTACCAAGAGTTTCAAGAGCTGATGAAAGGAACTATCACAAAGTGCATCGAGGGAATAAGGTGTTGCTGCTTAAAATATATGTAAAACAATGTTATTATTTCCACTCCAAAATTTATTAACTTGGGAAAATAAGATATAGTTTTGAAGGGTAATGCAGTAAACATTTCTTCTTACTTTCAAGCAACCACATCAGGCAACCCAAACCAAAAATATATCAAGTTCCATTTAGCTTAGATGACTTTCAGATTAGTAACACCAGAATTTGAATTCCTAAAAAAAGGCATAAAAATATTGGAAGCTTCCATAATATTCCATTGCTACACTGTAACAATCTGTAAGTAATAAAATATCTCATTTTCCCAATAAAATATCTCTTCCTCTTTCCCAAGAATACTGACAATGTTAATAGTGTTCCTTAAAAGTATATTTGACATTCTTTCTTGGGATAGAATTTTGATAAGCAGCTAGGTCTGAAATAATTATTCTCCCATTGAAATAAAATGGATTTTCCTGTTGGCATTACCTGAAGAAATGCTTTGAGTGGAATACCTGAATAAAATACCTGAATAAAAGAAACACTTTGACTGGAAAGAGAATATTCCTATGTATGATGGACAGGATGCAAACAGACACGTTATGCTATAAATTGGCAGAAGCTATAAGGCAGACATCTCCCAACACAGCTACAGTACAGGAATAGGGTTAAAAGATGGTAAGATATGGGACACTGGCGACGAGAAAGCTCTGAATCACAGGACAGAGACAGCAAATACATCTCTGGAAAAATGTGATTCAAAACAATGAAGGATGGCATTGAAATGTTGGTATGCAGTTGGATGACATCACAAACCACAATACATCAAGATGGAAAACAGGAGAAACCAACCATGACTATTGATCAAAGTGGAATTAAGGAAGAAAACCATTTTTTCCTAGCTTAATTAAGTGACAGCTGTTTTCACTTTCAATGCAGTTTTTAAGCATCATCAAACAACTTTGCAAAGTAGATATATGTTGCCTCTATTTTCCAGATGAACTGACGAGGATACAGGAAGGAATCAGTGAACCACCAGATGAACTGGTCAATCAGCATATACTCAAAAAACTTGTCTATATGAAGATGACATAACTCCTGGATTGACTACCTTTGCTAGCAAGGTAACCCCTTGGGTTAGATCAATGTGTCAGTGAAGAACGGCTGTCTGAAAACAAATCTTGGTGAGACATTGGCTTGTATATAAAGAGTGTTTAGCCATAATGTGGACTAATGTTTCCCACCCATGATTGTTTACTTTGTTTTCTAGTTCTGGTGTGCAGTTGGATACCTAGCTGGCATGATTTGATTTCTTCTCAACTCATTTCAATTAGGTAGGACACTCTGTTCCTGTGACACTGTGTTATATTTGTATGTTCTCTCAGCTGTCTGTGACAACACATAATACTGGGTCATGAAGACTTTAGCATTTAGGAAGCAAGTACCAAGTGGTTTTGCACATCTTCTCAGCAACCAGAGAATTTACAAACATAATGGCCTGACTCCGTGTTCCCTAACTGGTGCTGAACCTAGCTTGATGGTTTGACTCTTCAGATTGCTCTCTGGCTCAGGCCCATGCTGTCTACCTATGGGATCAACTGTTATGGGAGCCCTGGCCAGTTCTGGGTTTGACATGAGAAATTGCTGAACATAGCAAATAACATAAATAACAGCATGAGGAGCTAGTAAAAGTTATAGAAAGTGTGGAGAAGGAGGGTGGATCTCACAGGCAGTGAAGGGGAGTTGGGTAACAAACATTCAGCCTCCACAAATAACAAGAGGGGAGAACTGGGGCCCTTGCAACTTGCCAGGCATTACCAGGTATACCTAGGTGCCATACCTTGCACATGAGTAACTGTGTCATTAACATCCTACAAGGCCCAGTTTACCTTGGTAATGGTATCAGAAACACATATTTGGGTACAGATGGAGCAAACTGGTAAAAGTAATGCAGGGCAGACTGTTTTTTGGAAAGTGATTGGGATGAAGAGAGATAAGTACAAGGGTCGTACCCCATACCAAAAGAAGAGCCAAGAAATACCAAAGAGATCATAAGGCATGCTCATCAGGTGAGCGGTGCTGTTCAGGGATGCCTGTGGGGCAGTCCTGTGCTCCACCATCGAGGTGGGGCAGGACAACAAACCAAACCTGTTATTCTGACCCTGCTGTCAGGGATGGGCTTGCTTCTGTGGTCAGGATGGCCAGGGTGGGGAGTGGGGTGGATACTTTCTGGAGCAATGGATTGGGCAGCCTGTTCCACGTGAAATGGCAGCGGCGGCCACCCACTGCTGCCCAATATGCAAGGCAAGGACAGACATGAGATGAAGGGAACAGAGCAGAACTAGTTGGTGTTAAAATTTATGGCTATAAGCCATAGGGTAGGTAGGAAAAAAACTCAGGTGATTCCATTTAAGAAGAAAATATACATGCATGTGTGATATAATTAGGAACCTCTTCTATAGACTCTTCTTGCTAAATGACCTCATTTGCATGAAACCCCTTCTTTCTCCTCCACAAGAGATCCTTTCAGCCTCTGATTTTGTTCAAGTTAACTGAAGGTGCAGGTTACATGGTTCAGGTTATGTGAAGGTATGGATTCTTGGAGCACTTCTTTCAAAGAAGAGTGCATTTAAAAGCATGAGGTGTTGCTGGGATACAGAGTAGTCATGAGAAATTAGATTGGTTTTGACTCATTTACATAATTTAACTTAATTCTAGAAAGTTAAATAAGCATATACAATGACATAGTTTGCAAAATAATTACCATTCATATTAATTAAATATGTTTTCCATGGCCTGTATGATATCCTTTGGAACTTCCAGTCCATTTTCAGGGTGTTGTTAAACCAAATTAAGCAATATTAAAAAATAATAGCTTATAAAATGCAAAAAGGAGGGAAAACTCACACATACACAAATTCTAACAAATGGACAAAATTATTGTTTTGATCAAGAATAAGACCCATTGGTGCAAAGTCCTTGGTATTACCCTTTTTCAATAAATAGCAATGATTCATGTTGAAAATGTTTCACATACACACCAGCTGGTTAAGTATTCATATTCAGGCAGTCTCTGAAAATAGCAAAATATTCCCTGAAACTCTAATAGCAATTCTGAAGGTACTTGAGCCATTGGGGCTATATTCTTCATGAGCTTAGATTCTCTGTGGTTTTGACTAGTCTAGGACTAATTGAAACATTTTCATGAATGAGTATATTAATAAGAGTAGTCTTTTTTTTCACTTAATTTCTTTTTAATTTCTTGGATTCCTTTGGGAAACAAAGCCTGGAAAAAGCAGCAGTATGGCTTTGGTTTTCCACTTTACTTGTTTTGTCTTAAATGACTGTTGAATGGCAACGGAAGTTCTTTTGAAAATTACATAAATCGTAGTATTTTAAAACGTTATCATTTCTAAAATATTTGTTGACTAGTTTAACACATGAAAGAGTCACACAGAGTGAGATATCCAGGGGAAAACTTGCCATATATTTACTGGTTTTGAAGACATTTATGATATTTGTGGAATGTCTGTTTTTCCACACCATTTGTGAGATACTGTAACTTTATCTTCCTATACATAAAACAAAATAGTCAACCTAGACCAAATCCTACTGTAAGTAACCCATTTTTTTTTAATATCCAGCCAATGGCTTAAAATGTCCGTAAGCAGCAGTCACGCAATATGTGTGGGCACGTGGTGCGTATATCTGTAAAGGTGGCAGATAAAGTAGTCGATGAGAACAACTGTGAAATCCTGGACCTAATGACATGACTTTCACTGGCTTCCTGTGGCTTGGGATTTCATTTTTGTTATGTTCAATATGACATTTCTTAGGCCCATGTATCCCGGGTAGAATTTCACCTTTCTGTCGCAGTCCATTAAAACAGGCTGTTAGAACCACAGAGGCCAGTGGTTGCAAGGTTATTAAAACTTTGGAAATATCTTCCTGGTTTTGCCTCCAGAGATTATGCTGTTTCCTTTAAAAAACCAACAATCTCAGTTTGTGATGCTGCTTTTCAAAAACAGTTACTTTGCTTATGAAGAATCTCTTCCATCTGAAAGAGAAACTCATTCCCTGTCTCCTTTAGAAAACCTCCATTGTGCTACTGTTAGATATTCCCAGCAAACTCTTCAAATCACCTCTTCTTGCCTATACAGCCTTTGACTGTGATAAGTGCAAACTTCTAAGTATTCTCCATATTAAAAGTTCTTGGTTAGTAAAGGCAATATAGTGTTTCAGGTAGGCTGGTAATTCTTCTTCCACCACTTTTGGCTGGTCTTTTAAATTTTCTCTAGCAAACCAGAGGTAATGCAATGCACTGTGAGTGAGAGACATTACCTTTTAGTTACTAGTCTATAGGAAGGATAAGAAACCTCTTGCTCTACGCTAGGACTTTGCTTCAGGTAACAGCATGGTCTGTTTTGGAGCTCATTGCTGCTTCTTATTCTGCATGTTGCAGGCATTGCCTGCACAGGCTCTACGTCTGTGAAACTAAGGTAGACTTTTATAAAGGTAGTGGTTTACAGACCTGCTGGTGGTGCAGCCATGGCCAGATAGGCACTTCCTGGAATGATCCACTATCTCCCCCTGTCAGCAACCTCTACTTGTCCCTCTGGGGCCCATATGAGCTGCAACAAAAATTAAAGATTCTTCACCTGTTTCCCAAAATATGTAGTCATGAGTTTTCTAGCAACTGTCTCTTGCAAATAATAAAGCTTATCATGTATCAGTGTCAATACATCAACAAACTTAATAAATAGGACTGTTTTTTTCTCTTTGTGGCATGATATTGTCAGTATTTCACATTAAGGCCCTTCAAAATCCAGAAGATACATTTGAAAACTACACTGAAAGTTTAGGATTTTGTTGGTTTTGGGTTGTTTTTTTTCCCCCATATAGCTAGGTACCAAAACTGAATGAAGTATTCAGAACCAACTTACTCAATATTTGGTGTTGATTAGACATTGCTTCAATTCCCCTTTGAGATACTCTCCAAACTGTGGAAGATTGCTAGTTGCAATTCTAGACAACATGTGTCAGGGATGGAAAGCACATAAGGTGGTGAGAAAACAGATCTCTCTTTCTTCTTATTATTATGAATATAATTTCTGCATGTAGCAAAATTCCTCTGTTGACTTGGGATTGTTACTGGCATCTTTCCACTTTCTGTCAACAGAGTAACACAGAAAATAAAAAGTTCCCCTGGTCTCAGTCTTCAGAAGTACCGGATACTTTATTATATCCTTTAGGTACTTACAGTAGATGTTGCTGTTGTAATGCTAATACCAGACACAGATCTAATAGGTTTTGATTTACATAGAGTATGTTCATGAAAGATTACTTGCTGGTCTGCATGGTCTTTGAGCTGATAGAATTTGAAGGGAGGTCAAATAGCTTTCACTAAACCATACATCACATAATTACAGTGGTGATTCTTTTCCTGTGCTGAAAAGTAATTGCTGGCAGGAGAAACTGATGCCAATATGCGTAATGTTGAAGAATTAGTACCTCAGTTCTCACCATTTCTTTCAGTGATTTGAACTGTCAATTTTGCTGAGTAAATCCAAAAGAAATTGGTGATAATAACAGACTGTGGTAGATTTTCTTCTTGAGATAATTACTCTGTCATTTTTACATTACCTTTCTCTCTTTGTCCTCCTTCTGCCCCAAATGTTTCAGTATTTGGGAAAGCACTGACGAGTAAATAATATAAATTTAAGATTTTTAGACAGCCATAAAGAACATATAAAGGCATACAAAAAATATAACTTTTATTTCTAAATATATGCCACACATACAAATATACCTGTGTTTATAGATAAAAATATATTATGCATTATATCTATTATGTTAAAAATGCTTTGCTCTTCCATAGAAGATTGAATCAAAGTATCTAGCTTCCTTTACATTAACAAACTATATTTTCATGATATTATTTCTGTACATCAAACAAACAAACTTGGACTTTATGCCTGCAGACAAGAAAAGGGAACTATCTGGGTGAAATCAGCACACATAGGTGCATTCTGAGGTCTAGACTCTGAAGCTGATGGACTTCGCATTTGGAAGATTCACTATCACTATTAACCCATGCACATATAGGTTTGTAGAATGAGGCTTCTATAGGCTCTTCCTAGGTGGAGTATTTATGGTTTCTTTCATTTCTCAGAAAAAAGAAGGATTTAGAATTCACAATCATTCTTAATGAAGTCCTTTGTGAACCCATGGTGTACTATAATATACCCATACAAAGAGATGGATGTGCACATATACTTTTAAAGGTATATAAGACATTTACATCTAAAGATATGTATGAACAGATAACGGGGTATACTAACTGCCTGTTGTACTGGGTTTGCATGGCAAGGTTTCGGTAGTGGGGGTACTACAGGGGTGGCTTCTGTGAGAAGCTGCTAGAAGCTTCCCCTATGTCTGATAGAGCCAATGCCAGCTGGCTCCAAGATGGACCTGCCACTGGCCAAGGGCGAGCCCATCAGCAACGGTGGTAGTGCCTCTGTGATAACATATTTAAGAAGGGGCAAAAAAACCCTGCACAACTGCAGCTGGACATAGGAGTAAGAATATGTGAGAGAAACAACTCTGCAGACACCAAGGTCAGTGAAGAAGGAGGGGGAGGAGGTGCTCCAGGCACTGGAGCAGAGGTTCCCCTGCAGCCCATGGTGAAGACCATGGTGAGGCAGGCTGTCCCCCTGCAGCCCATGGAGGTTAATGGTGGAGCAGATCTCCACCTGCAGCCTGTGGAGGACCCCATGCCAGAGCAGGTGGATGCCCGAAGGAGGCTGTGACCCCATGGGAAGCTTGTGCTGGAGCAGGCTCCTGGCAGGACCTGTGGACCCATGGAGAGAGAATCCTATGCTGGAGCAGGTTTGCTGGCAGGACTTGTGACCCTGTGGGGGAACCATGCTGGAGTAGTCTGTTCCTGAATGATTGCACCCTGTGGAAGGAACCCATGCTGGAGCAGTTCATGAAGAGCTGTAGCCCATGGGAAGGACTCACATTGGAGAAGTTTGTGGAGAACTGTCTCCTGTGGGAGGGACCCCACACTGGAGCAGGGGAAGAGTGTGAGGAGTCCTCCTCCTGAGGAGGAAGGAATGGCAAACACAACATGTGATGAACTGACTGCGACCCCTATTCCTCATCCCCTGTGCTGCTGGGGGGGAAGAGGTAGAGAATTCAGGGCTAAAGTTAAGCCTGGGAAGAAGGGAGGGGTGGGGGAAGGTGTTTTTAAGATTTGGTTTTATGTCTCATTATCCTACTCTGATTTGATTGGTAGTAAATTAAACTAATTTCCCCAAGTTGAGTCTGTTTTGCCCATGATGGTAATTGGTGAGTGATCTCTCCTTGTCCTTATCCGGACCCACAAGCTTTTCATTATATTTTCTCTCCCCTGTCCAGTTGAGGAGGGGAGTGATAGAATGGCTTCGGTGGGGACCTGGTGTCCAGCCAGGGTCAACCCACCACACCTGTATAATAATAAATGGGTTTTTTGGCATCATGGACCCCAATTCTGACATAATAATTTATTTTTTAATTCTAATAATGCTACGTACTTCAGGTGACTTTTCCTGGTATACACAAATGCTAAAGCAAAATCAAAAACCACATGTCCATTTTGAGGTGTTGCACATTCTCCATGTTAAAGGGAAACTCGTTCTTACCAGAAAATCATTCTCTTCTCATACTAAAAGCTCAGTATTTTTGAAATGCTAAGTTAGTTTTATTTTCTCCAATAGAGATCAAATTTTACACCAAACTCAAAGAACTTTTTCTCCCCAGTTGGGAATAACCTATTTAGGGAAGAATTTGCACCTAATAAAATGATACAATGTCAAAATAAAATGTGAATGCAAATAAACATCTTAGATATCTGTTCACAGCTGAGCCCACTTAAATGTCAAAATGCAGACTCAGCAATGGCTGTGTATGTCATTGGAGATGACACCCACACTGTCAAATCACAACAAAGCATTGTCGAAGTAAGTCTATGGAGACTACATTAAGTTGTCAAATGAAACAGATAGCAGCACAGATTATATTGCCTCTGAAAGACAAATAATAAGAAATTAAACACAAATACTCTGATCTTCAATCAAAGGGTACAAGTGCATAGGGTGCCACCTGGCTTGTTATTTTTTTCTTTAAAAACATCCCTTTTGGGTTTAGAAGTGTTAGAACCAATGATCCTTTTCGTCCCCTTCATCCAGTTATGTCTTCTGGGGTATTTTTTGCCCTTTTTTTTTTTTTTTTTAGATACTGCAGATTAAATTGACCTGTCAAGTAATAATAATAATTAATAATAATAGTAGTTTTGACTATGATTGTTGTTTTCTTGTTGTTTCAGGGCAAGAGCTACTTTTTTGAAACTGTTCAATGGACCATACTGGCTGAGCACTATTAGTTTACCCGCTGAAATTATAAGCGATCAATAGCACAGAATTATACGTTACCATCCCCAAAAGAATGTGTTAGTTTCAGCTTTGGTATAGCTTAACAATTATCAAAACATCAAAAGAGTTCACCTGCTGCCAGATTTTCATAGTGAAGTTAAGCATTCTGTCAATACAGTTCCTATTCACATCCTTGAGAATAAGACAGGGGCAACTTTCGTAGTAGCGCACATAGTAATACTTAAAATGAATATTTTAGTATATGGGTTAATATAAGGAAGTTACGTAGATGTGTGAATTTTAATATTTTACCAGCTAATAAGGAGAAAGCTTGGTTAAAGCTTTCATAGAATTTGTGTGTCAACTTTAAAGAAAGCTTTCTAACAGCTCTCCTCATTGGGGAAGCAGCTTTCTCCAGTAAAATTTATTGCATACTAGGGTGGCTTTTGTCAGCCAGTTGCACTACAAAGTTCAGTCAATATGAGTAACATAGTTGTCTAAGCTCTGCCACAGAAACCCCTAGGTTTCTCAGCAGCAGTGACTCAGTTCCTCATGGGCTTGACTCATGCCCTTAGTTAGCCCAAGACAGATAATATTAAATGAAGCCGTGCTATTGCTATCAGAATGGACTTCCCCGATGCAGTATTTTTAAGGATTTGCTGCCTGCTCTAAATGGAAACTGCAAATTCACTGACTACCTTTCTTCCAAGACAAGGCCAAACTGTCCGCACAAATTCTGTTTCCCCGCTGAAATGTATCATTCATGTTACTTTAATTTATGCTTGCTTTGCAACCTAGGATCAGCTGTGAATTTTATAAGCCTGCTTTTTTTTAGAGCTGTGTCTCAGCCACAATCATAAACTGCTGCTCAATCCCTTATGCTAAAAGACTTCATGGAAATGAAAACCATAATGTGTCAAATGCAATAAAGTTAATGGTTTTTTGTGGTATGTAATCAGAAATTCTCCAAAAAGCCACATAATAATACTGTATTGAGAAAGTAATTTGGGCATAAAGTAATCTAGCAGGATTTGTTAACTTGGATGCAATGACACACTTCTGTAATGATTTTAGGTTCCTAACAACTAGCACAGTTTCTGCACATTTCTAAAACACAGGCACCATGGATGTGACAATGTCTATGTTTCAGTGGACTCTGTGCATTCTGTCAGATGGTTTTCTACATTCTTTTTCTTCCTCCACAGACGTTACCCAACAGGTACTCTGTTTTTCTCTTCCCTGGTACAGCAAGCTCAGTTTGATCTCCTGAGGTTTTCCATCCTCTCCATTGCTTCAGCAGATTGATATGGAAATTTTGTTCCTCTTTTGCCTGTTCAGTTTGATTTCTTTCTTTTGTTCTTTTTCCCCCCAATTTGCCAAGTAACAGGAGGCTTCTTAAACACCTCCTAAGGGCTTTGCTACTTTACGAAGAGCATTTTGCATTCACTGGTTTGTAATAGCAAAAAAACCTTTTGGCCACGCTGCAATTTTCATTTTCTGGCCAATTGGTTTCACATATGTTCTCAGACCTTTAGAACGTTAAATAATTATCAGAAACATCATTTAAATACAATTCAGTTGATCTCAGCTATGCTATGACTCGTGGCAAGAAAACAAGCATTTTGTTGGTTATTTGACATCGATAGAAAGCAGGTTTGGCCAATGGGTATTTTGATTCCTCTAAAATCCCAACTTCTCCGTTGGTTCAGAGCCCAATCCTGATAATGCCTGAGTGATTCTCAGTAGCATCTGATCCAACTGCGTTCCTCAGTCCTAAGAGTATTCAGCACCTGCTTCTCATCTCACTGCCAGGTCTTCTATTTTTAGGAATATTATCTAAAAGTGTTTTGCTTTTGGGAGCTGAAGGGCCACATCACAAACTTTGAAATGTCTTCGCTATGTTAAAAAATCTTTGAGCTTCCATTTATCATTTTAATATTAACTTAATTAGAAAAGACAGTTTTTAGCAGTATTCAGTTCTGCTGTCACTAGTCAAGAGTCTCCTGCAAAAAAAAAACCAAAACCAAAATTCCCACTTGTCAAGCTACAAGTTTTTGACTAGAAACCAATAAACTCCCTTTTGAAACTCCCCGCTTTGTTCAGGCATACTTCTGGCAAATAGGCAATGTGCAAATTTTGCCCTACATTGCAAAAATAAGTTCTCATTCATAAAAATACATAGAAAATCTTAGTGCTAGATGAAAAGAAAATCTTAATAACTAAAAGTCAATGTGTTAAGAGCTCACTTGCTTTCACTATTATCCAAAAGAGAAATCTAGTTAAGCTGAGGTAGCTGCATGACGAGATCTATTGTTGAGAGTATCAAGAAAAATTTTTTTTTGCATGTTAGACGATGTAGTGATTAGAGTACAAATGGCCCCCTGATGTGGCCACAACATGACAACAATGAATTCCACTGCCTGATTAATTCCATTAATTCTGAAGTTAGCAACAGTCAAAAATTTAGGGTGGGAAAAGTGCTGCTGTAGACATAACTTACAAGATACTCTAATAATATAAATACTAATTGAAAATACCTGCAGAATGGATGATGTTAAAATGAACTTTTCAGGAGAATCCAGAGAAGGAAAGCATGAAAACACACACACACAAACCCTCTTATGGTCAAAGGTTGACAGAAGATAGCAAATACTTGCAGAAAGCATATTTGGGATATTTATAAAACTCTGATATTTAATCCTTCTGAGAAAAATCACATAGTCTTGTGTTCTTTTACTTTGGTACCATAGGTTAGGTCCATGTATGGCTATTTTTGAACTTCCGTCCTGCTCCTTGTCCATTGGAGGGAGGAATGGACAGAGGGAAGGACAGGTTATCTGTTTGCAATGCATAGGCATTCTTTCTACTAAAATAGCATTATTATGACTAACAAGCTGTATGTGTGTTTCAACATGATTTCAATAAAATTATATATGTTAAACATTCCTATCAGTTCTTTCCGATTATTTATAACTGCAGCACACATATTGCATAATTCATGTTCAAATCATTTGCTGATATAGCAAAGAGTTGCTCTTTATAGCAATTGTTTAAAAGAACAAAATGAGGGTATTTAAATGTCTAATCATACAGTTTGTCTGGGAAGATATAAGCATTTAAATTACATGCTGATAAACTGATCAGAAATGAATGCTGGCAGCTACTAAAAATACAAAACAAAAGATGATGTCTCTGCATCTGTGGTGTTATTTAAATAATAACATAATAATGCATAATAATTGCATTTTAAACCACTTTCTTTTATATTCCTTCATTAAAAAGAACCAATTATGGGAAGAATTGACATCAAAATTAATATCATAAAAAACACACCTTACAGTATGAAAGACAGAATCTTATTTTTATATGTACAATTTAGTCCAAGTGTTTTCTAAGAGTAGGAAAAAGTATCAAATATTTTTGAAAAGTGTGCAGAAAATGTACCTTTTTGAAGTGAATTGGATCCCCATGGTTGGAGTACAATCTAATAGCAACTGAATTATTCTAAATGAATCAAATGAGACAAAACAAACTGTAAAACTAGGAACCATTGGCTGAGTTGCTTTACTGCTTTTGTTTCTGATAACAGAGAAATGTAGCATCTTTATCTTCCTGTTGGTTTTACTCTAGTATAACCCAGCTGTATTCAGGATAAGGAATTCCAGTTGGAGTTGGTTGCATTTTTCTGAGAAATATTGTCCAAAATGGGATCTGTGTCTATCAGAAAGAAGAGAAGGCTTAGGTATAGCAAAACTCTTGAACACCTATGCAGTATCTTAAAACAGGGTATTCTCTGTTTTGGCTACTTTTCAGAAATGACCTGACTGAAACACATCAGTTTTCTGTGAAAAGCATGCACATATTCACCAAATTATGTTTCAATATGTTAAGAAAAATTTGAAAGGTTTAACAATGAAAAAATCTTCTAAATGTCTATGACAGTATATAATTATTTTCTATCCTTTGTCAGCAAGTGTCATAGGTCTCAGGAAGTAACACTGTAATGCTCTTTCTAGCCATGAACATGATCAGTCCAAAGGAACTACTTCAGAATTTGACTGTGCTACTCGGTGAACATCTTGTCAGTAATAGCTACAAAAGAATCAGGGCAGGTTTGCAACTGATTTGTAGCTAGAAGAAGAGGACTGAATTGGTAGTGCTTGTCTAACTTGATTGTAGCAGTCATTAAAGTCTAAATAATTTGCAATGACTCTGTGGCTAGACCCTAAGGTATGGCAAAAAAGGAGTGGTTCAAAATGTGAAAGGTTACTTATAAAGAAAGATGACAGATCACAAAAATAAAAGTTTTGTGTATTAAAAGTAGTTTTATTCTCACTTAGTTCTCAGCATTAGCAATGATTTGGTTACCCAACTTATTTGGTCCGATAAGCCCCTGTTTTGGCAAATTATTGATGTCTCATTTTCCTGAGGTCTTCAGACAGAGCCTGGAGGCCTTCCTGTTGGACTCCATGCCTAGTTAAGCCATAGAGCTTCCTATGGAGAAGGTGCTCGGTGAAGCGCTAATGTTGTAGTACAAAGGGTCCAACTAAGTGATCAGAGAGGATCATTCCAGACCTAAAATCTGCTACCCCTCATGCTTCAGCTTCTGCATGCTGAGTCAGTCCTCACTCGAGAAGAGAAAGAATTTCAGGATGCCAAAAATGCCTTTGTTTATGATGGGCTTTAACAAACACCCTTCCATTATTCATTGACAGTTACCATGGTAATTTAAAAACTGTTTTTTAAGGATTGGGCTCTTCTCTTTCATAAATTTTACAGTTGTTTAATTTTTCTTCCTGTTTGAAATGGGTAGTGCACCTTTATCATTAACATGCTGTATGTGTCTCCTTACCTGACTTTTACATTATTGCTCTAGCTATTACTATGCATGCATTATTTATATGGTTGGCTATCAAGGAAAAAAGGCAAGCAATTTACTTGTCAAAACATATTAGAATGCATGACTTTAAATCAAAGTTGCATGGGTTTGTAAAAAGCTATAATAAATGTTCTTTGGCTAATATGTTAGTGTCATGCAGTGGGAATGGTCAATATATTGGCTAAGAAACCTGTAATCACTTTAAAGACTCATTGAATAGGAGAGAATTTTAGATTATTATGCTTTGCTTTTAATTGCGTGATATTAAGACTTAATTTGCGAAGACTATATTATTTCAGTATAAGAAAATTCTAACCTGTGCTTTAATGTTATCATCAGATTTAAACAGGTATTTGCTTAGTATGAAAATTATAAACATCATGGAGCCCAATTATCTAAAGCTAACCTACAAATACAGACCTCTGGACTTAAAGATACATCTTCTTCTCCACAGAGTGCATTCCTCTGAGTTACAAAAAGTTCCTGTAATGTAGATAATTCTGTCCTGCAGGACACGGATTTTACAGCTCCTATGGCCTTATGCTTCTGTCGTAGGACATAAACAATTGCAACTGAAATCACTGTAAACAATCCTTACATGATAGGTTCCCAAAAAATTGATGGGAGCCACCTGTTTCATGCAGAAGGTGAATTCGCTTCCTGTGAACTACACCAAGAAAACATTTTGACAAATACAGAATAGTTTCCTGTCCCCAATTACTCTTGCCACATAGAGAAACTCGTATACCTTATTTATAAATATAACCATTGTTTAGCTAGCACTGTGAAAATTTCTAAGGTTTAAATTCACTGACCAAACTGAAAAACAAGTTGATCCAAAACAACATTTTTTACCTGTCTTAGCAAATAAAACCTGGAAAGCAACTGAGGGTCAAATATCTAGAACATAAATTTTAAAATTAAATCCAGGCAAATCTTAGAACAAAGTCTTTCCAAATACAAAACAAACTATAATTATGAATATGTTTAAATGAAATATTTAGTGCATTACATTTCTTGTCTCATTTTTGGACCATAGCTGTTTGTTGGATTCTGCAGAGTCAGTAACAGCTTTCCTCAACTTGAAATAGCATTTTGAGTCAAATAAACCTTTCTCGTTTATTCAAACTTTCAAACTGCTGTCACAAAGGTGTAGTGAGTGTTTGTCACACTTACAGACATGCTTATAAACACAGGGCCTATTTTTAAATCATTATCCACAGTACCAGAGAGATTTTTCCCCTTCCCTCCCCTTCCCTTCCCTCCCCTTCCTTCCCCTTCCCTTCCCTTCCCTTCCCTTCCCTTCCCTTCCCTTCCCTTCCCTTCCCTTCCCTTCCCTTCCCTTCCCTTCCCTTCCCTTCCCTTCCCTTCCCTTCCCTTCCCTTCCCTTCCCTTCCCTTCCCTTCCCTTCCCTTCCCTTCCCTTCCCTTCCCTTCCCTTCCCTTCCCTTCCCTTCCCTTCCCTTCTCTTCTCTTCTCTTCTTAGATTCAGTATATCTTACTGAGCCCTTATGTGGCATTTATCTTTCATTCAGATGCAGATTAAAGTAACTTTTCTTAATTTTTTCCATATAAAAAGAAAGTGACTTGAGAATGTGAAAATTAATGGTGTTCACAGGACACGTTCTCTCTCTCTTATTCTGAGAGATTCTATGTCACTATTTGGTAGCAGTGTGCCAAAGAACAGAGCCTGTTTGTTTTAGGCAGCTATCCTGAGGGATCTATGAACATATGTTGTCCAGAAGTACCCATAGTTTCTTCCCAGATCAGGTTCAAATTACTAAACTGAAAGGGAGTTTAAGTGAATGTTGAAATAATTATAAAAGTTATCCAGCAGTAATATCCCAGACTCTGGGGAAAATCCTGGCTGATGATGTTCTTCATAAGGAGAAAGCAGAAGTGCACAATGGCAGTGTCCAGTTTTATTCAGATATGGTGGCTCTTTCAAAGTAGCTGGAAAACAGTATGGTTCAGGACAATTAATCATGTAGTATTTTCCCTGCCTACTGATATGGCAGTTACCCAGGAGTTCAGCAAAGCAAAGGTGGTTTTGGGTTCTCAGGGTGGAGACTGATCCGTTCTGGATACAAACCACCACTAAATTCTGAATAAGAAGTCAGAGCTGAAAAAAACTGATGGACAATGCAAGCTTATTTTTATCTAAGTAAAAACCAGTAGCAGTCTATGTCTTAATGTCTAGGAAAATTAGGCATTAACGAAGATTTGTTCGAACTAAGTGCTGTCCAAGCAGTGGGAGGTCTCTGCCTTAAAGAGCTTGCAGTTGGAGTATTGTGCAATGGGCAATAGTGTTTGTCTTCCTAAAAGTTATGTTCTAGCTAAGTGAGATTAATCAGCTTGATACCTCAGGTGTTAGCTGAAATTATTTCACCTGTGTTATTACCTGACAGCAGGTCAGATTACCTTAATTTATGTGAAGGCTGTGGCCATAAGATAAATTTTTTCATATGGTAAAATAGTCACCTTTTATTTTGTCTGTTCTTAGCTTCAATCTGTTTCAACATTTGAACAAGATGAGCTTCACATTTGTTAGGAAAAAAAATCATTTTAAATTAGTCTTTTTCACATTCTTATTTATGATCTCAGAGGAAGGAAAAGCACATTTTTACCTGGGGGAAATATGCCATTTTTAGAAGGTCTATTTGTCAGATTGTAGAAGGTGTTAAAAGAGGAAGCAATTATTAAGGTTCTACAGGGGGAACTAGGGAAAATAATTTATATAATATTATTTGTCTAAGGTTGCTTTAAAAAAAAATACAGAATTGCTAAAGCCAATCTATTAGTTATGTTCCCCATGTGAAAAGAGCAAGACAATCCTGGGTTAGCTATTTAAAATGGCTATAACAAGATGGTATTTGATATATTGAAATTATATTTGAAAGAGGAAAAAATGCTTACAGACAAAGGAGAAAATTGCAAGGTTTAACGGGGTTTTATTGTAAAGAGATTGATGGACATTTGTGGGCACATGTAAATAGGTTTAGTCAGTGCTTCAGTGAAAACAACATTGGAGATAAGAAAAATGCCATCTTCCTGCTGTTGTACAGTGCAAGACACATGAAGGCTGGTCGGATTTTCTGTCTCTTCATAAACCTGATAAAGGCAAGAAATTATTCTAAACAGACAATAAGTAAATGCCAACCATTTATTGTAAATGGATTATTATTCTTTAAACTGGTTGAAGAGTCTGAGCAGACAAAAAGCACAGTGTATAGCGTGCAGAGTTTATTTTAGATATGATGGAAAATGCTCTGGAGATATATGACCTGACTGACTACTGGAAAAACAGCTGTAAGATCAGATGGTGGGTCAGATGACAGACTCATTCAAAGGCTGTGGAAGTGATGGGCATTTTTTTCTCTGGTCTGTGGATCTGTGATCAGATATTATAACTAACCAAGCAGAGATGTCAACTTCACAATGAACTGAGTTGTTCTTCAGGCTGTGTTGACTAGATCTCTAGTGACTGTAATCTGAACACACGTACCTAGCTCACATACAAGTCTCTAGCTGTAAATATCTATATATAGAGGCCCTTAGCTGCAGCTTTTCTAAGCCACAGAAATCAAAAAAGCCCAGATGACAAATTTCCAAATAACCCTGTTTACAGCCCATGTAGGGCAGCGTGAACTGAGAATTTCCAGAAGCTCAAAGAGATGCAGAAATATTAATACAGGGATGCTGTAGGACAAGCCAACCTTGGATTTTGCTACTGGGTTCTGCCCTGGTGAATGCTAGTGCCTTCATAGCAGGGAATTTCATATTCTGCTTAGCAGAGAGTGACCATTATTCACCCAGGAGGTGGGCGACATGATGCTGAGATCTATGCTGAGGAGAGGAAAGAGCCAGCTGAGGTTTCTAATACACATAGCTGGTCAGCAATAGAGACAGAAATAGAACTAAAATCTCTTGCCTCCAAGCCAGAGATTTCTTTACAGAAATTCCCTGGTTTCTATTCTTCCTGAAGCTGTCCTTTCATTTTACCCTTTGTTTTGCAGCCTCCTTATGGACTTTCTTCCTTTAATTATTGCTATTTATCAAGAAGTTTTATCGCAGTCCTTCTTTAAAGCTATATATAAAATAAAAATTCTCCCTCATACACCACTAATGCTAAAAAGATAGTATGATTATACTAAGGACAAAGTACATCACATGTGACTTCCCAGCCTTCCCCTGCAAAAGAAATAGAAGATCATGTTTAATGAGTCTGTTGACAATACAAGAAAGGATCTAGTCTGCCTCAAGCTTTATAAATATACTTTAGCTGGAAGGCTTAGTTATGTAGGATATGACAAACTTAAGCTCTATGATCTTAGCTAAGAAGAAATCTCTGTGGAAGCTGGTTATCTGTCATGGGGCTGATACCAAAAGAGTTCAGAGATTATGGAAAAGCTTTGTGAAAACAATATGCATATGGGAGGGGGGAGTTCACCCACAGGCTTTTTAATTTTTAATAGTTGAGTATGAGGTGATAAGACTAAGCTAGAGAGACAATAGGATATTTCACAGAATCAGGACTCCTCTAAATATTGCATCATGTATTTCATCCTCTTAATGAAGCTTGGGAGAGCTGTAGAATGATACATATTGACCTGGAGGAATTAAGGATCCTGTGTATTTTCAGTGATATTGTCCTTGGCCTTTTTTACGCTTTCCTGAAGGTTAATTATCTGTGGGTCTTTTATCTTATATCTTGGAGGTTTGAGTAAGCTAAATGATAAACAGCTTATGTACAACTTTCTTATTGCAGCTGTTTTAGACTGGCTTTTTCTATATAAGTCATTCTGAGAAAAGTATTCTGAAGGAGGATTTGTATTATGGATGTGTGTTGATCTTTCACAATGACTGGTAAGAAGAAATGGGAGGGAACAGCACCCTGGGATATCATCTAGTCCATTCTTTGCCCAAAGGAGGGTCATTTATACAAAAAATATTCTTAACAGACACTTGTCTAGCATGTTTTTAAAAACTTATATGACAGGTTCTACAAACGCCTTTGGTAATCTTTTCTAGTGCCTCTCTATCCTTACCATTAGGAAGGTTACAGATGTTTTCCATTTTGCAAGAGAGAGATACATGCTGAAGTTTAACACTGACAGTAGGTGGTAACTGTCCTCAACTGAACTATTCTCAAATCAAGAAAAGTTTTTAAAGCTTACTTTAGGTAATGAGTGACTAACACACTGCTTCTTCCATAAGACTCTCATATAAGTATGGGATAGATGTGAAAGGTGGCAAAGATTTGTGTCAGTCTTTTCCTTATAGTGACTTCACCAGAGAAAATAAAGGCAGGCTGCTTAAAAAGCTGCTTAAAAATCACTTAAAAAGCTGGGTTTATTAGGCCATAAACCAGAATATTTAACACTGTCAGTGAATGGGAAAGACAGAATAAATAAAAAAATTTGCTTATAAAGCAATCTTCCCCTGCTCAGTGTGTCCAAGGGGGGTTCCTTCTACCAGGTTTAGTTTCACTCAAAACAGTGGCTTCTGTATCGTAGCCAATTCTACATGGTGCCTTCTGATGGCTGGGACATTTTTTTTCCCATCACCTCTGAGACCTGTTTATGTGTTTGCCCCCTAGTCTTCTGGCAAGCTGTAGACTCGCAGGTCCTGGAGGAGACTTTGTGCTTTTCTTTGCTTCCCTGACCTCTGTTTCTGTCCAGAGCAGATTTGGTTCCTGCCCCCCCCAATTAACCCCTCACCTCAGGAAAGAACAAACTCCTTCTGCAGCCAAGAAATACGACCTCAATTCTCTTTCACCCTTATAAAAGAAACATGTGAACTCTGACAAAAAGCAAGCAATGGTGGACTAAACCCATGTACGCTGTTTGTCACAGACCCCATCTTGAAATGGCTGTGCCTATTACAAGCATGGTTATTCAACAGTAGTTACCAACATTTTATAAACATTGAATTAGAATATACAATACCTCAGACATTTATCCAGATCCTGATAGGGATGGTCTCAGAGCCACATTACTATACCAGTCTTTATTTCAAAATCATGAACAATTTGAGACACTTTCAGAAGGAAACCAAGATTGAAGTGGCAAAGGTGGGAATAAGTCTCACTTAAAGAGATTCACAGTAATGTGAATGTTTCCTCCAATAAGAGCCTTATTGTCTCCTCCGAAGGCTGAAAGCAGTGCCTGGTGATCACTTTGTGATTAATAGCTCCCAGATTCAGACAGGACAGGGCAGTTATGTTCAGAAGACTCATCTTGTACATTCAGACTATGTCTGCTGGCATGATTAAAAGCATAAGTAAAACAGACATCAAGGACAATAAATGTTGTCTGTAGTCATCAAATACTTTCTACAGCACAGATTTCCAAAGTTTCCAAGGGTAGCTATGTGCAAAATTCTTACTGAAAGTCATTGGGAGATGTGTGCCTCAATGACTTTTGGATCTTTGGAAGTCTGTTTTTCTTGTCGTCCGTCTCAGTTACAAAGGGGTTTTTTTAAGTTGTGGTTATGCCCCGGTGTTCTTCAAATCATTAGTTTTGCCACTGCATTTATTAGGAGAAGAATGGGACCTCCAGGAGGAATATTGGACAAGCTGCATTTCTGAGCTTTTTCTGGGTGCTTCACATAAATAAGTAGCCTTTATTTTCTTCATTCTATCATCCACTTACATTTGATTCTCTTTTTCTAACTAACTGACTTTTATAGATATTGGAGAGTGAAGCCCTGATGTTTCTTGTTTTAAAAAGGTATTTAAAAGAGAAATATCAGAAATGTCTGCACTCCCCCACTTTCTATTGCCTATAGATTAATTAACCCAAATACACTTTTATTTTAAAAGATATTTTAAAAATGCATTTCAGCAGCCTGTAGAATATTAGTGGGAGATCATTTCATGCACAGTCTCATTGCAGAAGTCAAATTACAGTTCAGCAATAAATTTGTGGCAATAGGTATAATGAAAACACCATCATTATTTGGGACACAGCTATATGAATGGAGGTATTTAAACTACTTACTGAAAAGTACATTTTTTTCAGACTTTATGAGACATGTTATTATTACTATGCTTTTTTTTAAAATATATTTTGGGCAGGCTGGTTCTAGATCAGGACTCTTCTGTGTTGGGGAGTACACAAACGTGAAACAAGCCAAAAAGAGATAGTGGGTTGTAATTGTATACCAAATACTGGAAAATGAAATCAGACATTCCGTAATTTAAAGATATCTGCATGAAAGACAGGAGAAATATTGTGAGGGGGATAATGCCTAAGTGATCAGTGCAAGTTTTTTTCAGTTTACTGTTCCTTAGGGTAGGATTTTATTTTTACTATGCTACTTAACTTTTTGTCTCTTGCCACTTACCAACTAGGTCATTCTGCAAAGTTCTGTGCCAAGAATTTTGAGAAAATATATTTCCCTCTGAGGATTTATAACATAATTCTGTCTCATTATGCCTGGTGTTTTTCTCCTCATGTTACGATATCCTCAAAGAGGAAAGTAATAAAACAGCTTGTCTTCTTGACAGGAAGGCACAAACAGACCGGAAAAATTAGTTGCAGCAATTAGGCAATATGATGATGCCAACTCATGTGCACTTCTGAAATGATCCTCGAACAAAAAGGAACCACTTAAAGAGTGTATGAAGTTCCCTGTGAGGTGGAAATGAAAAGGATAATAATTACTAATTCTAAGATATTCCAGCAATAAACAAGTGGTGAACTTTCATCAGAAAAACAGAGGTTCTTCTTTATATCTTATTCCTACCTGGTTAGCTTTGACCTCTAGCAATGTAACCTGTAAAATAAAGGCAGGTGTTTGCTGACCTAATGTGTAGCAGAAATTGAAATGTTTATCCATTTTCACTAGAGTGGAAAAAAATCCTGGAATTTGCATTTAATTCTGTTTGTGGATTCCTTCAACAGATGTTCAAACTTTAATTGAACAGAGCTGTTGTCTATTTTGTGGACATTAAACCACCTATATAAAAAATTTGAACTCCATGCATATGGAAACTCACAGTTTAATGAAGAAAGCTTTAGTTACCACAGATTAATGCAGGAATAAGAGATTTTTAAAATAAATATTGGATTAATTTGATTTTATGGTTTACTACTTAACATAAACTCTTCAGAAGGGATAGGCGAGGCAGGAGAGGTGGTGGGGTAGCCCTATACATTAGGGAGTGTCTGGATAGTTTAGAGGTCGATGGTGGTGATGATAGGGTGGAGTGCCTATGGGTAACAATCGGGGGAAGGCCAACAAGGCAGATATTGTGGTGGGAGTCTGTTACAGACCAACCAACCAAGATGAGGAGACTGATGAACTATTCTATATGCAGCTGGGAGAAGCATCACGATTGCTAGCCCTTGTTCTTGTGGGGGACTTCAATTTACCAGATGTCTGCTGGAAATACAATACAGCAGAGAGGAAACAGTCTAGGAGGTTCCTGGAGCGTGTGGCAGATAACTTCCTGACACAGCTGGTGAATGAGCCAATGAGGGAGGGTGCCCCGCTGGACCTCTTGTTCACGAACAGAGAAGGACTTGTGAGCCATGTGATGGTTGGAGGCCGTCTTGGGCAGAGTGATCATGAAATGATAGAGTTTTTGATACGTGGAGAAGCGGTGAGGGGGGTCAGCAAAACTGCCACCTTAGACTTCCGGAGGGCGGACTTTGGCCTGTTTAGGAGACTGGTCGAGAGAGTCCCCTGGGAGGCAGCCCTAAAGGGCAAAGGAGTCCAGGAAGGCTGGACGTTCTTTAAGGAGGAAGTCCTAAAGGCACAAGAGCGGGCTGTCCCCAGGTGCTGAAAGACGAGCCGGCGGGGAAGAAGACCGGCCTGGCTGACTAGAGAGCTCTGGCTCGAGCTCAGGAAAAAGAGGAGAGTCTATGACCTCTGGAAGAAGGGGCGGGCAACTCAGGAGGACTACAAAGGTGTAGCAAGGCTGTGCATGGAGAAAATTAGAAGGGCCAAAGCTGAGCTAGAGCTCAATCTGGCTGCTGCTGTAAAAGAAAAGAGAAAATACTTCTTCAAATACATTAGCAGCAAAAGGAGAGCTAAGGAGAATCTCCAGCCCCTAGTAGACGGGGGAGGGAACACAGTGACCAAGGATGAGGAAAAGGCTGAGGTACTTAATGCTTTCTTTGCCTCAGTCTTTAATAGCAGGGCCAATTGTTCTCTGGGTACCCAGCCCCCTGAGTCGAAAGATAGGGACGGGGACCAGAATGGAGCCCACATAATCCAGGGGGAAATGGTGAGTGACCTGCTGCACCACTTAGACACTCACAAGTCTATGGGGCCTGATGAGATCCACCCGAGAGTACTGAAGGAACTGGCAGAAGTGCTCACCAAGCCCCTTTCCATTGTTTACCAGCAGTCCTGGCTAACTGGGGAGGTCCCAGTTGACTGGAGATTAGCAAATGTGGCACCCATCTCCAAGAAGGGCCGGAAGGAGGACCTGGGGAACTACAGGCCTGTCAGCCTGACCTCGATACCGGGGAAAGCTGATGGAGCAGATCATCCTGAGTGCCATCACACGGCATGTAGAGGATAACCAAGGGATCAAGCCCAGCCAGCATGGGTTCAGGAAAGGCAGGTCCTGCTTGACCAACCTGATCTCCTTCTACGACAAGGTGACCCACCTAGTGGACAAGGGAAAGGCTGTGGATGTTGTCTATCTAGACTTCAGTAAAGCCTTTGACACGTTTTCCCACAGCATTCTCCTGGAGAAACTGGCTGCTCATGGTTTGGACGGGTGTACTCTTCACTGGGTAAAGAACTGGCTGGATGGCCAGGCCCAAAGAGTGGTGGTGAACAGAGTTTACTCCAGTTGGCGGCCGGTCACAAGTGGTGTCCCCCAGGGCTCTGTGTTGGGGCCAGTCCTGTTTAATATCTTTATCAATGATCTGGACGAAGGGATCGAGTGCACCCTCAGTAAGTTTTCAGATGACACCAAGTTGTGCGGGAGTGTTGATCTGCTTGAGGGTAGGAAGGCTCTACAGAGGGACCTGGACAGGCTGGATCAATGGGCCTTGGCCAATTGTATGAGGTTTAACAAGGCCAAGTGCAAGGTCCTGCCCTTGGGCCACAGCAACCCCATGCAAAGCTACAGGCTTGGGGAAGAGTGGCTGGAAAGCTGCCTGGCAGAAAAGGACCGGGGGGTATTGGTTGACAGCCACATGAATATGAGCCAGCAGTGTGCCCAGGTGGCCAAGAAAGCCAATGGCATCCTGGCTTGTATCAGAAATAGCATGGCCAGCAGGACTAGGGAAGTGATCGTGCCCCTGTACTCGGCACTGGTGAGGCCGCACCTTGAATACTGTGTTCAGTTTTGGGCCCCTCACTACAAGAGAGACATTGAGGTGCTGGAGCGTGTCCAGAGAAGGGCAACGAAGCTGGTGAAGGGTCTAGAGCACGAGTCTTATGAGGAGCGGCTGAGGGAGCTGGGGTTGTTTAGCCTGGAGAAAAGGAGGCTGAGGGGAGACCTTATTGCTCTCTACAACTCCCTGAAAGGAGGTTGTAGTGAGGTGGGGGTTGGTCTCTTCTCCCAGGTAACAAGTGATAGGACAAGAGGAAATGGCCTCAAGTTGTGCCAGGGGAGGTTTAGACTGGACATTAGGAAATTTTACTTCACTGAAAGGGTTATCAAGCATTGGAACAGGCTGCCCAGGGAAATGGTTGAGTTGCCATCCCTGGAGGTATTTAAAAGACGTTTGGATGAGGTGCTTAGGGACATGGTGTAGTGGTGGTCTTGGTAGTGTTAGGTTTATGGTTGGACTCGATGATCTTAAAGGTCTTTTCCAACCTATATGATTCTGTGATTCTGTGATAAGTAAACAGAAAATTGTAAAAGAGATGTTCATGATAAAAGTTTGGAATATTTTCTAAAAATCTCATATTTGGTTTTCTGAGGTACAAATTACTCAAACCCGGGAACTACAGAGGAGTTTCACGTGCAGGAATGGGAAAAAGAGGGAACAGGAAGAGACAGGACCTCAAAATGTCCTTCCTTCCTTCATCCATTGCTCCATGGATTGACTTTCCTTTGCCCCTTCCTCCTTCATTACTGTGTATTGTCCTAGTCTCAACTAATTTTTTATATGCATAATCCCAGGGATTGTGTATCCCTGCCCTAGGAAGAGAATAGTGTAATATTCACTAGGGCAGCTCTCTTGAGCCAGCTTTCATTAATATGACAGTATGGGACTGCAGAGAAATGCATGGGAGGCCTGTGCACCAAAAGGAAGCCTTTCACACAAAAACCCATATTCTAATCTGAGTTGAATCTTCTAGTAAAATCTCCTTTAGTGGGCTGAAGTAACTTTGCTATCAGTAGGTGATAGTCATCAGTCTTCCGATTATCATATTTTTTTGCTTGGCAGGGAGGATTCAGCAGCAAGAGCAGAGATCTCTAAACAGATCATATCTTTTCTTTTTTAAGGCTTTTTGTGTGTTCTGACTCATGGAATGGCAATATTGCATCTCAGCATTTGCCTTTGTATAGAGAAATTAAAAGAAAAATAATAGCCTGCCAGTTTGTTTTCTTTTAAAGCAAATTCTAAGTATTTGTAAAATTACTCCTGTATACTAAAATTGTTCACTTGATAATTCCAGAACCCTGTACCTTCCCTGTGACTTCCAGTTATCCCCAATCTTTAACGTGGGACTGCAAAGATGGGAAGGAGCAATTATGACCTCCAGAGGATTTGGCAGAGCAAATAGCCCACTCTAGCTCCTAGAGAACATCTGCTTCCATCACAAGGAAAGGGCAATTTCAAGCCCTTCTTCACAGAAGTTTCCCTGAAAATTCAACCTACTGTTAAACTATCACCAGTTCAAAGAAAGGACTTTTTTTTCTCTCCCCTTCTTCTATCAGGCTTTTTTGCAATACATATACTACGCTTTAAGTTGGAGGGTAATCTAGTAACACATTTGTAATTTGTAAGTTGTCTGTCTCATCCCTCTTTCCTATCAGTCATTCCTTAAAAAAAAACCCTGAAAATGATGTCAAAGGTTGTGAGTCTTTGCTGTTTTTCTGGGTAAATGCTGATACATCTCACACCTCTGACACTGCTGGTGGAAAATTGCTCCTCACTGAGATTTATACCTGCTCTCTTCACACAGCTGGAGCACCGAATTTTGGGGAAAACTGTTCCCTCTGCTGGCCTGCAGACCGACGGGACACACACCTGGTCCAGTTTCCTGCATGAAGGAGGAGCTCAGAGGATGATCTAGGCCCAGTTCAGACATCTCATCACAGCTTACTTGTACTGTGTGCCCAGGAACATGAGGGAACAACAGGCCCCTAGCAAACCTCTGTTCCACCAGGCTAGGACATATTTGGAAAAACTGTGGTTACTTGTGGATGGGGATGGCTTACTGGAAAGGAGACCAGACACCAGGCCTGTGTGAGGGAGAAGAAAAGAGATAAGGACCCATAGGAAGAAGAAAATCTGTGACTCAGTAGAGATATGCAAATACAAGGTCTTTTCCCTGCAGTGAGCTCTGATATGCTGAGCATAGGCTTTAGACAAAGACATAAAGAAGATTGTCAGTGTGCATGACGCACATTTACAAAGCAAATCCAGACGGCAACAGACATGAAGAAAGAACGTACCTTGTTCTGTACATGCAAATGAAGAGAAAGAGCTGAATGACTCATCCAAGCCAAGTTCTCAAGGGTGGATTATCATCACACATCTGAGGGACTCACAAGGCTATGAAGCACATCACAGACGCACACTGTATCATTACATACAGGCATTGACGAGAGATCCTGGTTTTGAAGCAGATCCCTCTGTTTAGATAGTGAGATTTCCACTGATGTGGCACTGATACTTACATACCATGTCCCCATTTTTTCTCAGATCATGTTTATTATCTGCTTCAGAAATATGTGCCATCCTTCTGTTTGCCTTTCTTGTAGACAAATTATGTCCTTATGTCCATCACAGTAAAAAATTAAAATTCTAAAGCAGGACAAACTAATAAGTGGACTACTGGAAGGGGCAACTCAGTGTTCACTTTATCCACACAAAAGAAGTGAGGCTTGCAAAAAGATTGCCTTTAAACCTGAATAAATTCAAAGGTACCACAGCTTCCCTTTGTCTCTGTTGTGGTTTAGCCTCAGTTGGCAATTAAGCACTACACAGCTGCTCGCTCACCCTCTCCCCTGGTGGGATGGGGGAGAGAACTGGAAGAGCAAAAATAAGAAAACTCATGGGTTGAGATAAGAACAGTTTAAGAATTGGGGGGGGGGGGGGGGGAGTAAAGAAAAGGAAAACAACAAGAGAGCGAGAGAGGAACAAAACCCAAGGAAAAAAACAAGTGATGCAACCGCTCACCACCTGCTGACCGGCACCCAGCCAGTCCCCGAGCAATGATCGCTGCCCCCTGGCAAACTCCCCCCAGTTTCTATACTGAGCATGATGCCATATGGTATGGAATATCCCTTTGGTCAGTTGGGGTCAGCTGTCCCGGCTGTGCCCCCTCCCAGCTTCTTGTGCACCTGGCAGAGCATGGGAAGCTGAAAAGTCCTTGACTAGTGTAAGCACTACTTAGCAACAGCTAAAACATCAGTATGTTATCAATATTATTCTCATACTAAAATCCAAAACACAGCACTATACCAGCTACTAGGAAGAAAATTAACTCTGTCCCAGTCGAACCCAGGACAGTCTCCTAGTACTGGTAATGTGTAACTTGTCTGAATAACAACTTTCTGTCTTTCTTCCTTCCCCAGTCCTTTTCAGCCTGAACTCTCCCTCAATCATATAAAAAGAAAAGTAATAAAAAGTAATAAACAACTGTTTTAATCTGTTCTGTTCCCTGAAATATGCCAGAGAAATACCCCTGCTTTTATTTCTCTTTTATGTTCTAAATTTTACACATTGCCCTACCAGTGATCCTTATTTAAACAGAACAATTGAGACCCAAGGTTAGCTGCTTTTGTTGTTCTGTTAGGATCTGATTCCATTGTCATCCAGCATCTCAGACTTATCCTTTTTAAAACTGAACTCATTTCTGTTGCTTATGTTCAAAATCCCAATGTATTCATCACAAACAATAGGAAGACCCACACAGCTTTAGACATAGGTTCTCCTATTGTCTATAGAGCAAAACAATTACAGTCCTTTAAAGGATTGTTTTGAGTGGATAACGTTGAGAGCATTTCTGTCACTTAAAGCTGGCTGGAGTCCCTGAACTAAGCCTGTGTGATCTCTATCAATCAGCCCAAGGATCACCTTTAGTATCCCAGCCAATGTCTTATCTATCTCCTAACTGACTCTGAGCAGAGCAAACAGACGCTGTTGTGCGCAGTGTTTCTTGGTGAATTGGCATAAATTGACATAGTAGAGGTGACCTGAAGCTTCTTTGATATTGCTAAACACGATGCCCTTTCAAGACCCTTTTGTAAGAGTGCCAGTGCAGGCTTTCAGGCAAATTTTTGGCTCAAATTGAGAAAACTTGCCTTAGGTTTACAGAAGAAAAAAAACCAAAAACCAAAACCAGCTTCCCCAAAACTGGGTATGAAACTTGGATACTTGGAAACTGGGTAGATACTGGGTGGATATGTGGGTGTAAATATTTCAAGCCCTGCACTTGAGAAGACCCTGTTTTCTGGACAGGGCCTGTGTTTGTTGGGGAGTTGAACAGTTCTAGGGATTTTGATCTTGTTTCTTTCCTTTTGGATTGGACATTTGAACTATGTCTTTAGCTGGGAGCTCCACATGAGCCCTTACTTAATCATCCTTTTAGTGTCAGTGAATCATTTTATAAGTATTTCTAAGTCATTTAAGTAATATTTCCAAATAGCTACAATTTCAGTTTCAAAGAAAAGAGAATCCAACTTTTAACAGATTGCAGACTTACAAGTGTGTGAGACTGCTTTGGATGGGCAGCTCCTGGCATAAACCTTCTGGGTGAAATGTGGGCTAGACTGGCTTGTGTAAGGATTATTGCTTTCTCATTTTCTTCTTCAGTGCTGTGAATAAAATCTTTTCTTTCAATAGATGCCAAAGATGAAGGGCAAGCATGTTTCTAACCAATGTAGAAAAGGTAAAAGGACTTAGATGGAGCCAACAAAACTGGGGTTGTGAAGGAGGTGGTTGGGAAGTCTCCTTCCTGTAAGAAAGAAAATAGACTTTCCCTCTGCTGTTAATGTTTCTCTTATGCAGTGCCATACTAACTGATGCATTTATGTAGACCAAAAAGAGTTTATCCAAGAATAGAATGCAGGAAAAAATTGTCTAAAATATTAGCTTAAGTGGACCCATCCATATCTGAGTGAGAAATAAAGGAAATGTTCATTATGAAGGAAATATATTTAGCTTCATTATCCTCCAACAACTTCTGAAGCTTAATTAATATTTTGCTGCATTTTGAGATCACCAGATGGGCAGCACTATAGAAATTCAAAGTGCTTTTTATTATAAACACCTTCAATTTGTGGACGAGCTCAGAGGGTTGTGAAATAAAGATATAGTCAGGTGTTTGGACAAAGGAATGAGGCAGGTGCTGGCCTGGCTCTTTGGTAGTACAAAGGATTTTGTAAGTGTTCTGGTCCCACTTCAAGAGGAGGCCAGTGCAGACATTTTCAGAGAGTTCAATATACTTCACTCAGAGTAACTCAATGTCAAAATCAGGGGATTGCTTAAAATAACACATTTGTTTAAAATAAATAAACATATTTTGACTTAGGATTTTTCAGAGCTAAAGATTTTTTCTAGTGTCTGTTTTTAAGCTTCCTTCAACCTCATCTATGCCATAAACCACACAAACACACAAAATATAATACATGTATATTTGTTTACATAAATATTGACAAGTATCAAGACAGAAGTTGAATCCTGACTATAGGAGCAGGAGGTTCATGGAGCATCTTCATGATAAATGAGGGCTGGGTATGTGGGTCAAAAGAATATGATAAACTGATATCTCATTATGATGTTTTACATATGAAAAATTCATAATGATCAGGTTAGGACTGTGCCACTTGCTGTTTAGAAGAAGGAAGAGTGCAATAGATATCCATGAAATGTACAAATCCTAGTGGATAAGAAGAAATACTCTGCTCTTCAGGGTAGAATACTGATTTCTTACTTCCCCATTGTTCCAAAAGAAGGTGGTATAAAACAGAGATGATAAAAGCAGTACTAATGGAAGGGCAGTGAGAGATGGAATGGGTTATTAAGGTCATTTTTGTGACTATTCAAAAATTAACATCAGGAAATCCTTCTCCATCTTTTGGTCAGGTCAGCTACCTCATCCTGGAGGGATACTGTGAATTTTCAAGGAATCCAAAATACGATGTTAATTAGATCTATTAGGAAATGTAGACTTTGACATATTAAATAGTCTCCTTAATTACGATAATGAATTGTTATGGTTGTTCGACTAATGGCCTTTGTCATTCACAAAGATAGGGCATGACTGTTAGAGAAATACAGTGAGAATTAAAGTGTATGATAGAGGCCAATTCAGAAAATGCACATATGCCAAAATCCTCTTTTTCTTCCATGAAATATTGTTCAGATAGAAAGATAACTATCCCATTAGTCCCATCCACAATACAGAAAATCCCCAAATGGTCCAACAGGCCCAAGACAACATTCCCCAAACCACTAGTTGTTATTTTCCTGTAGGTTTACCTGCCTCTCTGCCCCATGATTTTACTTAAGCATAGGTTATGGAGTGAAGTGTTACAATGGAAGGTTTATGCCAAATACCTCTCCTTAATAATTTCCTTGCCTCTGATCCCATAAATTTAACTTTCTTTTTCCCACTGCTTTTATTTGGAGCTATTTACCCAGAATTTGATAGCAGTTATGAGAGCACGAGAACCTGATCCTGCAGGATTTTTTAAAATTATTTTCAGGGACTAATACTTTTGAGGGAAGAGAAGATAGGTTTTGAGACACAAATTATACATCTGAAAGTATGGCAATTCTAGTAGTCTCACAAGGAAAAAAAAGCAACCTGATTGTATCACATCAGGTGATGGGTATCTGCTTAACTGAGAGATCCCTCTTTTGGTTGCACATCCCAGGTGGATACAGGAATGATTCTTCTTTTCTGTTTGTCATTATACTGCTTCTCATTATACTAGAAGTAAGGGAAATACAATTCCTTATTTACTTTCTCTCTGCCAGATATGATTCCCATTCATGGCACTGACTTCAGCTGGGAAGATGTTCCACAGTCTGTCCACACTGGGCATAAAATGGAGCACCAACTTGTTTTAGCATGCTGGGTCTCCAGTCATCGCCAGCTGTATAGAGACACAATGAGTTATAGCATAAATGTAGACTTAGACAGCATAAACATGCAGCATAGATACTGGGGGAGTTATTTGATATTGGTACATATTTTAGTTTATCAAGAAAACCGAAAAAGTCCTATTGCTAAAGTCAATGGAAATGGCACAGGCATTGAACGGAAGGCTATAAGCGATGGCGCAGAGACTGGAAGGGAATGCTCATGACCACTAAATTAAATATAAAAACTTTCCTTGACTTCAGGGAACGAGGATTTGACCCTGGGATTTTTTATTGACTATGGTAAAAAGTAAATCACTCTATGTCAACCTGTAATATATATTATGTTATCGTCCTTGCTAGCCATATATACGTGAGACTTGAATGATCAAGACTTGTTCATTACTCAGATTGGAAGATGTGTTCGTTTTTTACTTAGTTTTTGTTTTTCAGCTTTTGTAAATACTTCATTGCAAGTCCCCAAGCTCTTAGAAGCTTTAGATAATTAAGTTAATCTACAACAGATTTGTTTTGGGAGTATTTCTGATTCAACATTTGCTAGCAACAGAAGTTTTCCAAGGGCACTGCTGCATGGAGTTTAGGTCATTAATAGATTGAGGCACTGTATGATCTGTGGGAAGGCACCATCCATGTAATAGTTGCCAAGTCTGTCCTGTATTCTATAAACATGATAGTTTCTTTTCCAAGAACAGTTGGAGAAAAATGAATTCAAATGTTTTTGTATCTATGGCAGATTCTTTCCCTAAGGCAATTAAAATACTGAAACAAAACACGCACTGCTCATACTTTTCTCAGGAGAGAGAAAAGAGCATGAACATATGACAAATGTGAAAGTGACTAATGCACTGGTGGATGATGGCTTTGAACTATGGTGGATAGCCCTGTACAAGAATCTAGCTATGAAAGAATAGCTGTACACTTAATAGCTAGTCGCACTATAAGCTATTTCTACTGCCTTTCATGTGTAGGTAATTTGTAACACCATGCATGCTATAAATCTCCCTCCTGTGTTTTGCTGCACTGATAACAGAGTATTGCAGTCTCTAACCATGAGTTTAGCTTTCATATGTAATTATGAAACAATGAACGCAGACAATGAGCTAAGAGTTTGGCATCTTGTTTGGTGATTATCTACAATACTTACAAAAGAGCTATGAAGAGAAAAGGAGAAACAAAAGAAGACGATTCTGTGCTCACACGCTGAAATCGAGGCCCAGATAAATCTTTAGCATCATGGTATTATGAAAACTCAGACTGGTGTCAATACCCACTGCTACACTCAAGGGGAAACTGTATTTCAGGTTCCTACAGCACAGCACATTTTGTTTCTTTAGCAAACACTACCAGCATAGCGTTTCCCCAGAACAGCCTAAACTACACACCCTCCATATTTACCCTGTCTTCTCCAGTACTAAGCACCAAATACAAGCCAATGTCTATCATCCTGGAAACCAGGAAGAACATCCACAATGCTAAGTCACTTCCATGCTTCAAACATTTCTTTTCAAAGGACGTTTCATTTTGAAATCCTAGATGTCAGCCTTTCCTTCTGGTATTGAAGGATTGTAAAATAGCTACAGAATACTGTATGATGTCCTTAAGTAGCTATAGAGCCATTTCTTTTCTTTATTCAGAATTGGGAAAGCATGCCAAAACTCCAAAAGCTATTTGATAATCTAACCCAGAGTTTCTGAATGCTCTGAGTACCGTTGAATTTATTCCTAGAATTTTCTGCAGCATTACAAAATGAGGATGGCTTACAGCACAGATTGTTAGTTAACCAGTAGAAAATTAAGATTCAACCTTAGTTAGAATTAATTTTCAGTAAGATTTACATGAGTATGAGCATGTTATTTTTTGTGCCTTGGTTTGTTGTTGGTAAAACCAAAAGTGGGTTCCTTCCTTACAAATCTGTTTTAAATACATACATGGAGATGCTCAAATGTTTGATTAACTATTCCAGTAATGAAGACTTTGCTGACTGCATTTTTATGTGGCATACAATGAAAAATATGTAAACATACTTTTAAGGAATCAGCATTATTGTGGACTACAATGTATGCAAAGATGGAGAAAAGAGAGAATTTGCAGAGGAGACTGGAAAAAAATTACATTTCATAGAATCATAGAATGCTTTGGGTTGGAAGGGACCTTTACAGGTCATCTAGGCCAAGCCCCCTGCAAGAGCAGGGACATCTTCAACTAGATCAGGTTGCTCAGAGCCCTGTCCAACCTGACCTTGAATGTTTCCAGGGATGGGGCCTCCACTGCCTCTATGGGCAACCTGTGCCAGTGCCTCACCACCCTCATTGTAAAAAAAGTCTTTCTTAAATGCAGTCTAAATCTGCCCTCCCTTAGTTTAAAACCATTGCTCCTTATCCTGTCACAACAGGCCTTGCTAAAAAGTCTGGCCCGGTCTTTCCTATAGGCCCCCTTTAAGTACTGGAAGGCTGCTATAAGGTCTCCCCGCAGCCTTCTCTTCCCCAGGCTGAACAACCCCAACTCTCTTAGCCTGTCTTCTGGCTGAGGAGAGGTGCTCCAGCCCTTGGATCATTTTTGTGGCCCTCCTCTGGACCCGCTCCAACAGCTCCATGTCCTTCTTGTGCTGGGGGCTCCAGAGCTGGATGCAGAACTGCAGGTGGGGTCTCACCAGAGCAGAGCAGAGGGGCAGAATCACCTCCCTCGACCTGCTGGCCACGCTGCTTTTGATGCAGCCCAGGATATGGTTGGCCTTCTGGGCTGTGAGTGCACATTGTCAGCTCATGTCCCGCTTTTCATCCATCAGGACCCCCAAGTCCTTTTCCACAGGGCTGCTCTCGATCACATCATCCCCCAGCCTGCACTGAAACCGAGGATTGCCCAGACCCAGGTGTAGGACCCTGCACTGGGCCTTGTTGAACCTCATGAGGCTCACACAGGCCCACTTCTCCAGCTTGTCCAGGTATTTGTCATCGAAGTTTTAACTTGTCATTGAAATTTTAATTTGTTTCAATTTTAATTTTAATTTGTTTCTATGACATTTGTCATTGAAATTTTAATTTGTTGAAATATGTTCATTATAGACTGCTGAATTTCAACCACAATTTGAAACAAATGCTGTGAACATGTTGAATCACTGCAGAATCCTGCCTATGGGCTCTAAAAACCGGGATGTGTCCTAGGGACGCTCCAGTCACACCGACCACCAGCAAAAGTAGTATTGAAGCTTTTAGCTTGCCCACAGCCTAGCAGGAAGGACACTGCTCCTCTTCCCCAGATAGATGTGGGCTTCCCACCAAACTCCCAGTCTGAAAGGGAAAAAGAAATGTTGACAAGACCCTTTTTGGGAGATAATCAACAAGCCAATTAGCCTATTTCACCTCTTGTCAAATAGACTCTGTTCTTTTCCTCCCTGGCTTTCCATGATTTATTATTCTGGGATATTTTTCCAGAAAAACTAAGGCTCGGCTGGGAATCCCAGGACTTCTAACATCCATGTCCCGGCGCAGTCTGCTTGAGTTAAAAATACTGCAATCTGACAAGTTTTGAGGATACAAGCTGGTAAAGTTCTCCGTTGAGGGTCTCTGGCTCTCTTTCAGTGTACCACAAATACTTTATTTTCAAATTATCAGAATGGGGTGATTTAAAGAATATATTTTGAATATCAGATTTCCTTTTTACAGGAAAAAAAATCTGTTTCAAGTTGGGAAGAAAACAAATTTCAAAAATTCTAAATCTTTTGTAAAAGAAAAATTACTCTTCTCTGTCCAGCCTTAATAAAATGTCACCTTTTAAATGACCTAAAAAACTCATTCAAATACTGAGTTTTTAAAAGTTAATTTTGGCTATTCTTCAGTCTTATTTCATAATTTTCTAATGTGTGCCAGTGACAGACAATGCACAGTAGCTTAATTATTATCTTCTGCTGTGTGAGCATGCTGTGAAAAAAAGATTATGGGGAGCAGGAGAAGGAGGAGATAAAATATCCTGACACAAATTAGTATTTAACATACATTTTGAAATCAGTCTGCTTCTGCTGCCCCTATTTCTTCAACTCTTTAGATACAGCATGCCAGAGAGCCCATCAATTTTATTTCCTCAGCAGAATGTAGAACTGCTTTGTGTTTTTTTTCCATTTACCAACATCTTTCCCAAAAAAGAACAGACATCTGAGGATGATTGCAAACATTCACTCCATCAGCTCTGGGCTCTGTAAGAATCTGACTCTAAATGATTTAGGGAGAAACACTATTTTTCCACTTATGATGAGCATATTTTTCAAGTTAGGATACCAGGGTTTTCTGTCTAGCAGACAGATGACAGCCACAGTTTAATCAAACTGACAAAGTAAATAAGAATGTGTTCAATATTTAATGCACAGTATGTAAATAGCCCCTCTATGTTCCTGTTTCTATTTGGTTTCTCAAGAAAATTACTGAGTGGATATGCTGTAGGAAGATATTAAAACATGAATACCATTTAATAAACCAAAAGGGCTATAGAGTTTAGTTTTAATTAAAGAACTGATGGAAACTGTTTTGGAAACATGGTTGTTCATTTCTGTCTCTCTAAAATTTGTGAACAATGTTATTCACTAAAGGAGTCGCTAAGACTGTGGCAGAAATGACTGCAGTTGGAAATGGCCAACTATAATTTCCCATGAGTGCTTTGGAAAAGTTGACGTAAAGAAAAACTCCCTAATCTACCTTGTGTGCTTTACACAGAAGACTAGTGAGGTGAACTTGTATGAAGATATAAAAAAAAATCAATAGCGTAGGTAATACAGAGTTGGAAAGGGTGTGATCTTTTCTTATAACAATAATAGAATAGAACATGCATTGAAATAGAAATATGAGAAATACAAACTAATGAAACATAAATTCTATTTCACTCCACATTAAATCTTTCTTGTGTAACTCCTTGCTCCGAGAGATTCATACAAGCCAAGACTTCACAAGGGTTCAGTAGAGGCTGGACATTTAAAAAGAAAACAAAAAAAAAGAAAAAAACCCCAACCTAACAAACAGGATAAGAAACACTCTTTCTCAGACATAATCTAAGTTGTAAGAAGAACATTATTTTATGGATCTGTTATAATCTACTTATCTTCTGAATGATTGCTTGCATTTAGTCTCATTCACATCTCCTTTGGGGTGACAAGGTGCACACATACCTTGCAGTGCAGTGCAGTGCAATAGTCCAGTTTTCACTCTAAAATTCTGTTAGTATAAAAGCAGGATCACCTTTCTGCAAAACTCTTGTGTTGACAATGGTATGCCAGCAAGGAACCAGTTTTTCTGACATAGCTCAAACAAAAGTTAACAAAATATACCACTAGTTCTTCTGCCAGTGCAAACAGATCTTCTGCCAAGCTTGCTGTAATGTAGATCAACTGAAAAATCCAAGCTTGCCTTTGGGAAAGGGACCTTTAAAGGTTAGAATTTTTGATTTAGACTTCTCTTTCTCTTAGTCAGAAGAATGCATTCTCAAGACAATAAAACAGTAAAAGCATAAAACTTTTGTTTAAATTATACTTCATTTTAGGAAGAAAATCAGTACTTTTGTTTTATTTTTTTCAGGGTTTTTTGGTCATGCTCATCCTGCCCTGGCTAATTTACCAAAGCAGTAAGTGTTTTCAGCTGCTATTGAAAGATTTAATAATGAAGAGCATATCACTTCCCACTGAATCAATATTTGAGCTCTGCTTGAGGCCATTTTCAGTCATCATTGAGTTTGATTGCTCTCATTTTAATATTACTAACAAATGGTTTCATTATATTGTTATATAAGAAATGATGTAAAGTTACCAGCACCTTCCTTTGGAATATGTGTTTTTCCCTTATTAATATTTTAAGACAAAATCTTACCCCTAGTAAGACATTGAAGAGTTGTCTTTGAATACAAATGCAGAAGAATTATGAAACAGGAAGACAAAATACAAGCAATTTAGCCTGTTTACAAATTACATTTTAAACATTGAAGAATTACTTTCCTTTTTCTCCCCCCTTCCCACCAAAAAGCAGGAAATATGTCTAGCAGCAGCAGCAGCAATAGAACTCTTCCAAATAGGTGTAATTTGAAGGTGAGTTTAATTAATTTTTCAAAAATTACATGTTATCATTAGTATTATTTGGCCAAGAGAGACAGTATAGCTTTTCCCCTCTTTTGAATAAAATGATTGTCAAAAAGGGGAGTTTGGCGGAAATATTATTTTGCCTTCACAAACTACAGTCAGCATGAAATAAAGGGTCACTCCAACCATGTGTATGGTTCAAAAGAAATCCACTGAACTGAGTCTCACCAAAAAATCAGGTCTCTACTCATATCGGGAAGATTGTCTCAGGAAAACAAACGAGCCCTGGGACTGTGTTAGTATGAATAACATGAAGTTAGTATGAAGGGAAGATTATGTCGTAGTATCCCTGTCTAAAGTCCTTTTTTCCCCAACCCATTGCTGCTTGATTCCTTCAAGGCTTCCCCTCTCTCTGCCATATCGACCCTCAGACTGTTGCCTCACTCTCTCATTTTGTGGAGGATATCGAGTGGTGCAGGTTGTCTGGCATCATTTTTTCAAGCAATGCGCTTTTAAAGGGCAGTGAGTTCCTTGGAATTTAGGTTATATACATGAAAACATTGTGCTTCCTTTTAATTACTGCATGAGCTCTCCAACTTATAAGGGCTTACATTGATTTTCAGCAGCTGAAGATCTAATAATTTGTTTTATAACTTTCCCCATGCCATAGGTCAACTTATTCCCTGCAGCATCTTTGCTTGTTTTGCCATTACTTTTCTTATCTTACATTTCCTTCAGCAAATATTTTGGAACTGATTCTTTCAACACTATTCACATTGAGAAATACTTCCCTATGTAATGTTTGCTTCCAGTCAGGTCTTTTGTTGTTTTGGCTTTGAGCTCTTGCTCTGACTCGTAGAGTCCCACAAGAACGAGAAGTGCAGATGGAAGCAAGGAATGAAAAAAGCACAGCGTTGTCTCACCCATATAATGAGGCTGCTGCGAACAATAAATAAAGCATTCCTGACAAAGAGGTGTTCTGCTTTCAGTCTATTAGGGACTTGATTCTTCTCCATTGAAATCCAATGCCCAAACTCCCAAAGATTTTGAAGGAAGCAGAATGCTATCCCCTAATCAGAGAAATCATATTTTCTGTTTCTATTGATGCAGCACTATAGAAACAGATATGTCCCCTTCCCTGTACTTCCACCATAAATTGAAACCTAAACTGAAACCTTTGGGGTTTAAAGCAAGACAAAACAAAGATGATCAAAAGTCTTTTCTAGTTCTAAAAGATAGAATCTATATCAAATTACATTATTTTGAAATGGCTCTATCTTTGATCAAGAAGATGTTAGCTAAAAAGCAGCAAATCTGTTGGGGATATTGTAGGATGTGCCTAATGAGACTCCATCACCTTGTATAATTTACTTCAAGACAATGTTACAGCTCTCATTTTCACAGGCAATCGTTGTATCTCCTTCTCTTGTTTAATTTTATTACAATAAAGAAACCTTTTAGTCATGCACAATCTCCTTGGTGAACCTGGAAAATAGGCAAGATGGCTTGAGGCAATGCAACGGTTCTTCATTGCCAAAAGAAGAATGTCTTGTGCCCCTCTTATTCTCTCATTCCTTTCTCAGATGGCACTGGAGCCCATGCTGGAGAAGGGCAGAAAAAGCAGCTCAGGGTCTCAGAGGTGGTTTTGGTTTTTTTTTGTCTTTTCAAAAACAACTAGGCTCCTTTCCCATGCCTCCCTGCAATAAGCTTGACTTATGAGACATGCCTGCAGTGATTAGACTTACACAATTACAGTACAGACATAGAAGAAACTCACATTTTGAGAGAGCAAAATTGCAAAATGAACGTGTTGTGCTCATATGCATTCATCATAATGTAAATTGTACAACATAACAACAAGGGCCCAAAATAAACCTATTCCCAAATATATATCTTCAAAAATACCATTTTAAATGAAGTAGCTTCCTTCAAAATACTTTTCAGACATATAAATTTTTTAAGATTAAAGACAAATAAAATACTTTAAATAATACTCTAGAAATACCTTAATACTCATTGTAAGAGAAAATGCTTCACAGAAATTCTTTCATTTCTGTTTTCATCTAAATTTTCCATTTTCTTTTCTATGGCAAGCCTCAGGAAAAAGCAATAAAAGGAGAAATATCCTATTTTTCGTTTATATCTGATATTCTGTGTGTGTGTGTGTGTATGTGCACATGAGTTTGTGTACTTGCATTTGTACACACAAACAAGTGTGTGAAGTTATTGGTTCTGTAGATAGCATTTTCCTATAAGGGCCTTACCAGAGTTTCTTGTCATAGCATTATAAATTCTTGATCTTTATGGAGAACATCTTGTCTCCTATGTCCACTTGCCTTTTTCACAGGTGCATAGTATTAGTTCCCAAAATCCTTTGTGATTCATTCATATATCTTTCCTCTGTTCTGCCATTTTCAGTAAATGTCTTTCCAGGTAAGAAGAGAAATTCTTACATCAGTCCATAGTGCACAACTTTGTAAAATCATAAAATTAATTGTGTTCCTTACTTTATGGCATAACAGAAGTACTGAACGGTCCCTCAGTATCTCTCCCCGAGTCCACTCTCCATTATTGAACTTGACCAAGTTTACAATATAAAGTTTGTGTGACCTGAATGGAAAATAGCCTCCATTCAGCCTTTCACATTCTTTTAAAGTTTAAGAAGGTGCTAGCAAGTATCTGAGATCACCGTCTAAGAGGGAGAATGTTCTTACTTGTTTGCTTTTTGTTTTATTTGTTTAAATAATTGAATTACTGTATTACTAATTTATATAATTGAACATGACTGGAACAGAAGCTAATTTCTTATCAGTTTTTAAAGATATGACCTTGTAATGTTTGGAATTTAAGCACAGATGCCTGGAAGCAACTATGATGGGTTTGTTAAAGGCTGTAATACAGCATCATGATATTGCAGTAATGGTCTGGTAATTGAGGCTTGATTCAGCAAAGCACTTATGCATGGCCTTGAATTCTCATTTATTTTATATGGCCCGAAGGCTTGCTTTTCATATCAGAATGGTGTAAAACAGCTTTAGCCAAATGAGAATACAAACAGGTTAAATTAAAATTGATTTTTAAACACAAATTGAGGTCTTGAAAACACATTATTTCTGTTTAAAAGCATTCACATTTATTTCAGGTAGAGCAAGAATTTTGAAAATACGTGTCATAAGACTCTCATACGTGTTAACAGTTGTAAGGAAGATGAAACAAAATTAAGAACAACTAAACTGTGATCAGGAAAAAAAAAGCTGTTAGAATTAATATAGCTCATTTTTAACAGATTTAAATGCTTCTGATAAGTGCAAAACCTATCTTGCCTTGCTGGAAAGAAGGTTAGCATTTGTACTGAGTCATGTATATTGCCTATTTTATGGATTAAAATTCCTCTACCACATCAGTTAAATCATAAATGTGTAAGAGAGGACAATTCTTTTACAGATGGAGGATGATACTCTAAATGGTTCCTGTCTTTGGCATAATAGATAGTGCACTTAAAATCTCCCCCCCAAAATCAGCACATTCTGAGGCAGACAATTTGATAAAACTCTACTTACACAGTAATTCAAAAGAGCTCCTTCCTTTTCCTCAGTAGCGGAACAAATGTTAATGAAGCAAGCACAAGTTTGATCAAAGTTGTCCTGAACTTTTAATAACTTTTTAATACCCCTAAATCAAGTTCTAATATAAGAATGTTATAATTTGTATCTGAATCAGACTAAGATTTTTTTGATACAAACTGTCCAATTTTTGGCAACAGCACAGATTGTCCGTGCTATATAATACGAAGACTTTATCATGAGTTAATATATTTTAGAATTATCCTGTGAAGGATTACCTTGGCTTACCTTTGGTAGCAGTTAATAGAGTATTTTACTCCAGGTTGAACTGCTGGTCTCAGAAATCTTCCTACAGAGGTAGGAGAAGTCTAAGGAGCATCGATGAGGTTAGTGGGCAGAGCAGGGTGTCCAAGGCAGAAACTGGCTGGTGGTGGCTCTGAGGTCCCCAACAGGCAGCTGGCACAGTGCTGGCACTCAGGACATGTGGGCTGCTAGGGGACCAGCCAGGAGCTCATAACTCTTTGGAAGAAACTAAAAGATCTATTGCTTGTTTATCCTCACTACATGGAGGGGATATGCTGCCTACTGCTGCATAAAGGGATTAAATTCTATATGAAGGAATTAAACTCCTGCAAGGAATAATGGACAAAATTAGTTTCTCAACTGTGCTGACAATACCTATATGGGTAGGGACTGGTTTCAATGGATTTAAGCTGGAAGTTAGAAAAATATTCCCAGTAACAGCCTTCCAATAGGAATAGAGTGAGCAAAAAAGGGTAACTGCTTTTAAACAGAGTTCTTTACATTTCTGAATTAGAGAGTGTGTTCTTCAGGATAGCAAGTGAACTGAACGGAACAGTGAAAGGTGTCCCTCTGTCTATGTTCCAGTCTGGCTGTGCCTCAGTTGCTGACTAAATGTCAGCGAAGGGAGCCACATCACACGACTGCACTTTCTGGCGGGTGGTTAGGGGAAGCTTTCATTTAAAATGTTGATCCTATAATTGGCAAAAGAAGAAGCAATCAAGGATGTGATAATGGATCACATGAAACGTACATGTGTTATCAGCTGAGCTATAGTAATGTTGTGGTTTAGCCCCAGTCGGCAATTAAGTCCACCCAGCCGCTCACTCACACCCCGCCTCCCAGTGGGATGGGGGAGAGAATCGGAAGAGCAAAAGTAAGAAAACTCATGGGTTGAGATAAGAACAGTTTAAGAATGGGAACAAAATAATAATAATAATAATAATAATAATAATAATAATAATAATAATAATAATAATAAATTGTAATGAGAAGGAAAACAACAAGAGAGCGAGAGAGGAACAAAACCCAGGAGAGAAAAAAAAACAGTGATACAACCGCTCACCACTCACCCACCGATGCCCAGCCAGTCCCCGAGCAGTGATTGCTACCCCCCGGCCAACTCCCCCTAGTTTCTATACTGAGCATGATGTCACATGGTATGGAATAGCCCTTTGGTCAGGTTGGATCAACTATCCTGGCTGTGCCCCCTCCCAGTTTCTTGTGCACCTGGCAGAGCAGGGGAAGCTAAAAAGTCCTTGACCAGTGTAAACACCACTTAGCAACAACTAAAACATCAGTGTGCTATCAACATTATTCTCATACTAGAATCCAAAACACAGCACCATACCAGCTACTAGGAAGAAAATTAACTCTATCCCAGCCAAAACCAGGACAAGTAATCTCTAGTGCACAGTGCTACATATACATATATATGCATTGTCCACAGCGCATGCAAGATAATGCACCGTGACTTTCATTGTAATTCTAAGACTAAACCAAGGAAAATTAATTCAGTCCAGCAATAGGTTGAGAATGCACAAAGACAGTGTGGCTGCAGCCGAGGCAATGTATAATAATCTCTTAATCTGTGGTATTATGAAAACGTGACACGGCCCAGGACTGTTATCTAAATTATCGGTGAAAAAAGTGTGGAACATGGCAAACTCTTTTTGTCATTCTCTTTCTCCACATATATATGAAGAACATATAAATAACTAAGGAATGTTTCAAAGTATCTATTAAATGTGTATATGTGTATATATTAGCATCACAGAACTAAACTGTTCCATCTGCTAAGCTACTAATGAAAAACAGACAGATGATAAAACATCTTGGGGTTGCCATGCCTTTCTTCAGGGGTAGTTACATGAAAGCAGTCCTGCTGAAGAGCGAAGAAACAGCACAGGGTATCCCCATG
Organism: Mycteria americana; assembly: GCF_035582795.1. Taxonomy (NCBI): domain Eukaryota; kingdom Metazoa; phylum Chordata; class Aves; order Ciconiiformes; family Ciconiidae; genus Mycteria; species Mycteria americana. The sequence continues at coordinate 13,196,991 of NC_134366.1, forward strand.
TTTTCCAGAAAGAGAAGGAAACAGCGCACCACTCTTACAACCTTGGGGTTGAGAAACTCTTTCCAGAACTGTTCAAAGACAGTTCCCACACACTAATATGTAAAATGTCCTTATTTTCTGCAGCTCAACAAAATAAAAAATGGAATCTCCTGAAAGGAATGAAAATGAAATCTCGGAAATTTCCTTTTAATATCAACCAGGGAAGGGGCAAATGTATATTCTCTTGCTTGCTGTTACACTGTGTGTAATGCACAAGTGTTATACTGTCTCTACCTGCTAACCTGTGACTTGGTGACACAATGCATTCTTTGGCTGCTCTTTTGGAACAATTATGATGCTTTGAATTCTCTAAAGCTTATTAAGATTAGCAGGAAATCAATGAGCTTTTGTATTATTCCTCAGAACTGTGCAGTGTGTAATGTCATTGTGCTTTAGGTAAGACTATTCAGTGGAGTGTGGCACATACAGAAGTTGTTGAACTGACACTACATAAATTCTCTCAAACTTGACCTTACATTTTATTTCAGCAGGCTGTTGCTATAATTAGAACAACTGCTAGATATCAAATAGTTACTTAGGTCCAGAATTTATGTAATTAAGTTAGAAGCTGGATAAATGTGATCTAAAAATAACCAATTAGAATACTGAATACTGCCTTATTTAACAAAAAAATCCCGACAAAACAAAACAAAAAAACCAACACCCTGAAATGAGAATGAAGCAGTGTTGACTCAATACAGAAGTTTTCTTTAAGGACACAAGACGCTATCAGATTCTGTAGCTGATATTGTGTCTTTAACAAACCATGAGGCTTCCTCTGGTTCTTCTTTTGCAATGGGCCCAAAACGCATCTTGGAATAAAGTAGTTCCTTATATCCCACCTTAAAGCTTCTGTAAACCTTTACTGGCGTTATGCTGAGCCTGGATGTGCAGCCATTGGAAAGGAATTAATGCTAACATCCAAATATAAGCTGCCAAATAATTTTTCAAGACCTATAAAATTACTATATTTTTTGAAGTAAGGTTTGAAAAGGGCAACTAATACTTTAAAGAATTATTTGTACAGCTCCGGTTGTCCCAGACTACCTGAGTTCTGTATAAATTTGCTGCATGGCATTTTTTTTCCCCAGAACAGACTCGCAAGGATTGCAGCACTGTAAAAAAAATGAGCGCAGCTAAAAGATTCTGTGCTGAAGATAACCAGTTTCAGTCTTCCTTCTGTAGTTGAACACTTTCCTCCTCCTCATACTCTCATCTCTGGAATAGAAAGTAACAGGAGGAAGACCTCTGCATCCTTTGCAATGCGTTCAGGAAAAGGCCCGTGTTTTGATGATGGCCTAGATTTAAAAATGAATTCTGACAGAATGAATGACCGAAGACAGTAGGAACACATTTTGATTTAAAAATGTAGGAAATACATCTGAGAAGGAAGAGTTACTTCTCTGTAGTGAAACTGTTGTAAGTTGTCTGGACCTTAGCAATTCTAGATTATGCAAACTCTTAGTATTACATGATGAATTTCTAAAATTTTAACTTTCATCATCATAAACAGTGACATTGATATTTAACTATTTTTATGGATTATGGCAAATATAGGTCATATAGTTTTAAAGACTGAAACAGGTGTGGAGAGAGATTCTAAAGTAAGTGGATTGCTTAATTAGTCTCATTTACTCCCCTTTCATATGTAGAAATGTTTCTAAGATCGAGATATATACTCTTCTGTAGAAAAAAAACCAGCTGACCACAGTGAGTCAGTTCATCCCTGGAATAAATTGATTGACCAAGACTGAGTTGTAGGAGGAATGACTTTGGCTCATGCTGTCTGTCTTGTTTAACTTATGTAAAAACCCAAGCTAAACAGGGCAAACATAAAAGCAGCCTAGACCCTCGGTATTAAAATTGTCTGCAGAGACAGAGTCTGTAATGTGGGGTTTATTGAATTCCTGCGGCTTTCCAGCAAAGCTCACTGTGTGAGGTGCATGTACAATATCCTGGTGTAATTTAAATGAAAATCTTGACTAGCCCTAAAAGCTCCATTAGGTGGTCTAAACTGAATAGGTAGCCATTTGCTATGTCCTCGACACCTGCTACTTAAAACAAGGAAGATGGTTACCATGGGTTACCAAAAGGTATTTTGTATCAATGGTGAAATGATGACATTATAAGAATTTATGTTTCTTAGGGCTGAATGTTGCAAAACACACAAACCAGCTTTTAATAGAGTTAAAGTGCAAAAGTCCTGCAGCACAAAGCACCTTTGTTCAGCATAAAAGGATTGTGAAATAAATATAAATAAATTTCAGCTCAAATGAGCACTTTCTTCCTGACTTATGATTTGCACATTTCTTATTACAGTGCAGAAAACCACCCCACACCTGTGAGCTGTAAAGTCTCCAGGTTGAGAAAGCTGTGGAATGTAGACAAGGCTGTCAAACATACCTGCCTTTCCAAGAAAAATATGCTTCATGGACCTGAACTGCCACTCTGCTGAGTATCCTGATCTCCCACTGAAATGTGGAGGTGCTCACCACCTCACAGGAGCTCACTTACATGTGATCTTTAAAGTTTTTTACACTGGGCAGCTGTCACCCAATCTACACAGCTCATCCATATTTAGCAAGGCATTTTTCTGGCATATGCTGACGTCCCCTTGACAGTTTAACATATGCTTCTGTGTTTTGTTGAACATGGTTGTACTTGAGCATTTTCCTTAATGCTTCACTGAATAGGTAGCTCTTGTTGAAAGCTGATTGCTTTGCTGGGCTAGAGTCTGAAAAGTGAGAGATGAATGCTTTAAGATTTCCAGTATTGAGGCATGAAGTCTAACTCTGTGGTCATTACAGGGTTTTGTAGCCATGCTATAGCAATTATGCTTCTGTGATTTAATTTTGATGCAGGTATTTTTTAAAATTATATGATTCTCAGTCCAACACATCAAAATATGTGTGTTCTTAACTTTCAGTCTAATGCACTGGATGCAAAAGTTCACTTTTACCCTTTACCTTGTTTTTGCTCCTCAGTGAATTTTCCTAGAAAATGTGTTAATAATCTGAAAATTAATCTAAAAAATAGTAACAGAGGTTGCAGGTTTCCTGGAAGATGCATAACAACCCTATTGCTTTACACAGAGAGAGTTCTCCAGGTCTTTTGGGAAGACACCAGAAACACATCTTCCAAACATCCTCTGAATTTATTGTAAAAGGTTTTTGAAAACCGGGGCCTTTATTAAGGCTCACTACTTTCACAATAATCCACTCACATAAATAACAATGGGAGGGGGGGGAAGGATAGGGATTGCAGTTGGAATTTATATAATGTTAAATTAATGTATTTAATATATCATATCATAAATCAGTGCAACAACTGGGACAATTACAGTTTAACCCATGGCCTTCTTTTAAATTTGTAAATTGAAATGTCAAGGAAATAGCCTTTCTAACAGGCTTGCCGCAAAGAAGGCTAATGGTGTCCTGGCCTGCGTTAGGAGGAGTGTTGCCGTCAGGTCGGAGGAGGTGATCCTTCCCCTCTACTCAGAACTGGTGAGGCCACACCTGGAATATTGCGTCCAGTGATGGGCTCCCCGGTACAAGAGAGACATGGCCATACTGGAGAGAGTCCAACTAAGGGCCATGAAGATGATTAACAGGCAGGAGCATCTCTGCTGTGAGGAAAGGCTGAGAGAACTGGGACTGTTTAGCGTAGAGAAGGTGGCTCATAGGGGATCTTATTAACGTATATAAATACCTGAAGGGAGGGTGCAAAGAAGATGGAGCCAGAGTGGAGTTGTGGAGTCTCCATCCTTGGAGATATTCAGAAGATCTCTGTTCAAGGTCCTGGGCAATTGCCTCTAGGTGTCCCTGCCTGAGCAGGGGGGTTGGACTAGATGACCTCCAGCAGTCCCTTCCAACCTCAATCATTCTGTGATTCAGTGATAACAAGATTTTGAGCATAATGAGGTAGCGAGTAGTAAATTTTCAAGGATGCTGTGGGCCAGGGGCGTATTCACTGGGCTCTGTCATGCCAAAACTGCAGCATGCCAGATCTGACACATTTTAAAGGCTGGATTTCTAGAAGAGCATTTCTCCTCCAGCAGCACTCTGGGTGAAACCCCTAGCCTTTCCTTCCTTCAACATGTGACTTGTTACTGTATTAAAAGAGGAATCTAATTCTTGTTCAAATTATCATTCAAAACTAATATCTCCTAAAAGCCTCAGAAAGATCCTGTGTATGTAAAGATGCATGAAAAAGAAGATGTATCAATGGAAAAGAACTGGTTAGGTTTAGGGGAAAAACATTTCACATGATGACATTTCACATGATGCAAATTCTCACATACCCAAGCTAAGCAGAGGCATTGTACTTATTTCACTAAGCTAACTTTAAAATATATTAAAATAACCTTTCTGGAAATTATATAAAAGGGATAAAAAGCGATGGAAAAAAGGGATATATGTGTTTTTATCAAAAGGACTTTCACAGCCGGAGAGTACTAAAATACTTCGACTGTATCAGTAATTGCAACTATTGCTTAGTGAAAGGAAACTTCAGAGCTCATCATCACAGCTTTGATGCTGCTGTGGCAATACAATGAAGCTGATTAAATGTTAAACATATGGTATAATATTTACTTAGTCTTTAAAACAGTGACTTCATTATTTAATAAGATTCAATCATAAGTATGGATTACATTTTCCTTAAAATTCAAAGTATGTTTAAATATTTTTTTTTTTCTCTATTTTATTGAGGTAGACTTTGAATTCAGATCTCCAGCTCTGTGAATCTAGAAGAGTTTTAGTGGACTTAGAAAGTATTACAGGCCAAGCAGAAGCTGCTGCACTAAGCCTTGTCACTGCAAAATTTAAAAAAACAAATGTCTTTTGTAACATGTCTTCTATGATGAGGAACAAGCCAGTAGTTAAGGATAATAAACCTTTTTTTTTTTTTAATGCAAATTCCTCTGTTGATCTCAAATGGAGGAATTAAATGCTTTCATTAAGTCTGAGTGAGTCAAATTGGAACTGGGCATTTCAAACTTACTGATTTAGGACATTTGTGTTGATAGGCCCCCTCATGATTCTATTTTAAATACTATGCTTGGACAGCAATCTGCAAATTAGAGTGAAAACTAAGAGCAGCGCATTTCAACTATTTGCCTAAGAAATCCACCATTATTTCTGATCTTTGATTTGACTGGTGAAACTTCTTGATGAGCAAGTGGTTAACAGGAAACATACAGCTAGTGAATACCTGTGTATCCCATACTAGATTGCAGGAAACGCTACCAGCCAGCAGCCTTCAGCATTGCACTCCTTGCAGGAAGGGCCTGGACCCCTCCCTCCTCCTAGGTGCTGCCTGGAGAAGTATGGAGAGGAAGGACATAAGGCTTTCATCAGGACAGGGATGGGTGGGACACAGACGTATGACGTATTCTTTGTCACCACCAAAGCCCGAGGCATTCTGACTGCTGCAAAAGTAATATTTCACTATTTGGTTCGCCTTAGATATGAACCAAGACTTTGTGTCCCCTTATCTTGATTTGACATAGCTAACTATATTGAACTGCTCTCAAATCCGTATTTCATTCTTTTGTTTCCAAAACAGGCAACGTGACCACAGGATTCCTAGGAAGACATAGAGTCCATAAGACATTTGCACGCTATCTGAAGTAATCAAGTTGCATTAACCTACCATTACTTTAAACTTACTTTTTATTATTATTATTTCGCCGCTGGACAAACTACAAATACATATGCAGTGAATTGCTGTGACTGGGTGTCCTGGTTTCATCTGGGATAGAGTTAATTTTCTTCCTAGTAGCTGGTATGGTGCTGTGTTTTGGATTTTAGTATGAGAATAATGTTGATAACACGCTGATGTTTTGGCTGTTGCTAAGTGGTGTTTACACTGGTCAAGGACCTTTCAGCTTCCCATGCTCTGCCAGGTGCACAAGAAGCTGGGAGGGGGCACAGCCAGGACAGCTGACCCCAACTGGCCAAAGGGCTATTCCATACCATATGGCGTCATGCTCAGTATAGAAACTGGGGGGAGTTGGCCGAGGGGCAGTGATTGCTGCTCGGGGACTGGCTGGGCATCGGTGGGTGAGGGGTGAGCAGTTGTATCACTGTTTTTTTTTTCTCTTCTGGGTTTTGTTCCTCTCTCGCTCTCTTGTTGTTTTCCTTCTCATTATATTATTATTATTATTATTATTATTATTATCATCATCATCATCATCATCATCATCATCATCATCATCATCATCATCATTATTATTATTATTATTTTGTTCCAGTTCTTAAACTGTTCTTATCTCAACCCATGAGTTTTCTTACTTTTGCTCTTCCGATTCTCCCCCCCATCCCACTGGGACAGGGAAGGGTGAGCGAGCGGCTGGGTGGACTTAATTGCCGACTGGGGCTAAACCACAACACTGGGCTTTGTGGTACTTTGTGGTGATAGCATAACTGTCTTTGATAGCATCCATATTCACGTAGAATAACCTTATGTTTCATGGTCTTTATGCCTGTTAAGGAAAGAGGAAATGTTGAACATTATTTTGGTAAAGAAGAGAAGCTTAATAAGATCTTTCTAACTGTTAAGCTAGTGAAACAATGGAAAAAATTAAATAGCCTTAGTAGGGCATTTTCCAGAACAGGTTAGACAAATATCCATCATAGGTGGCCATAGAAAAATCATAGTAAGGCAATGAAATAGATTATCTTCTGAAAGATCTTCCAGTTTTATAGTCCAGGGGAGTGTTTTATTCCTGGGTTGGCCATCTGCCTAAGAGCCCTGTACATGAAATGCAGAAAAGATGAATTAGAATTTCCAAATTCAGTGCGGTCTAATAAACTTTGAACTCCTGCCTCCCACAGAAAGTAACTTGAAGAGTTTTACTTATTACAGAAAACAAGGTGTTCCCAGCTACTTTGCAGCAACTTCTCATAGACAAGCAGAAAGACAGTAAAATTCATTTGACAGGTTACTGCAATGCAAGCCATTATAAAAATTTTATTAAATTTAAGCCTCATAATAACTTGGTGCCCACTGAAACAATGAAGTCATAGTACTGAATAGGAACTGTCAAAATGGAATGGGAAAATTACATTTGAAGATGCAGCAGAAAGATATCCAGATAACAAAGCAAAAAAAAAAAAATTAATTTTTGAAAGTGTTCACTAGTAGAGATTTTCCACATGACTAGATACCTATTATTGAACTAATCAAAATAGCACTGTTATTGAGAAAGAATGTAACAGTTTTGTCTGTGTGTAAAAATTTAAATCTGGAAAATTACTTTACATTTAGGCATAGGAAAATCATCACCTTATTTCTCTTTTACACTATTCACTAAGTGTGTGTAGAGCGTGCACATGCATACAAGATGAGTGATTCAAATAAGTTCAGCTTTCCTTTGCTTCTCTTGGTGAAAAGGGAAGTTTCCCCATTAAAAAAAAAAACACAAACCCTGCCGCTTTTATAACATTTTTTAATCACATGCAGAGTCCTCATCATTGTGCCTAACCTGAAAATTTGGGGTTAGTAGTTGTCTAAATGATTTTGAGACGTTGCTTCCAAGCCAAAACTCAGCTCCATAATTGCCAAAATCCATCTCCATACTTAAAAGACCTTCCCAGCCCTTTTCCTTGCATATTGGAGTTAAAGAAAACACCTGTATGATTTCAGAAATGGACTCTAGTGATGCAACATCTATCATGCTCTTAAGTAGGTGTGATAGGAGTGATGGCGGCCATACCTGTGAGACTGTCTGACATGAATTAACAAGAATCAGCTGTTATATGATGAAGATTTTATTTTCTTGCTAAGTTGATCAGTGAGAACACAGGCACTGAGGGAACAAGAGTGCTCTGGAGCTGCTTTGCTGTAATGATCGGTAAATAGGAGAAGTGGCTGCACACTGAGACAGCCAGGAAAATAGTAGTTTTAAACTGGAGACAGACAGGGTACAATTGGGATGCTGGCTGCTAGCAAAAAAAGGAAAAAAAAAAAAGAAAAAAAAGAAAAAAAAAGAAAAAAAGAAGAAGAAAAAGAGGGGTTTGTGTGGGTAGAGGTGTATAGGCCAAACAATCACCCTTTGAACAATCTCAGCTCTGAGTGCAAATGAAATTAAAAGTGTTGACAAGATTCCCAGAAGGGTATTTTGTGCATTAGTTGCTTATATGTATTATATTACTGCTCAGGACCCTGTTCCAATTTTCTGAAGAAACTTCTCAGTATTTTGTATTTCTTTGTATTTACTTCTCAATGTCATAGTTCCATCTTGTAAAGTGAGCCTTTAGTTTTGACAGGCTTGAGTTGTGCTGTTGACCCTTGAGTTGATGCTATAAAGATAAGGAGTGACAAACAAAGATTGAATTCCTGGAAGATTTTCTATTAAATATGCTAGTTTATGTGAGTAGTGATTAATTAATATGCAGATGGGTTTTGCTGATTAATTCTGTTGAAAAAATTAGATAGCCACAGTGTCCCATGATTTATAATGGCCGTGAACTACCACCCTTTGAGATGTGAGTTGCTAATGTAGTAATAAGGCTAATTGTTACTTTCTATGCAGGTGGGAGCCTCTGTTATAACAACTTTGTCATTTCCCTTTTTTTCTATTAAGACTATACTCCCTTATGCTACTCTCAGAGAAGTTGACTCCAATTTACTAAAGGCTTTGGCATCACACCCTGGAAACTATGAACAAATCAATGTGTAGAATATTAACCTGTCACAATGCAGAAATGTGTTTTCTTGCACTGTCTTCTAAAGAGAGTTTTTATCAGGACTCTCTCTCCATCTGTGAACTATAAGTCAAATTCAACTGAAAAATGGCACACTCGGAGGTGTGAAAATTTCCTGTGAAATGTAGAAAAAAGGGCCAACTGGTAGCCATTAGGATGTCAGAACTCAGAGAGAGCTATTGTCCCTTTACGAGAAAGCAAGACAACTCTGCAGAGATAAATCTGTGCTGGGAACATTGGCAAATCTGGTGGGTGTCAGAGAGTGTTCATGGGAGAAAGGAAGTATTTTGAGCTCTAGTAGCTTTGATAGAAGCAGCTGTTCTCTGATAAAGCACGTCTTCCCACAGAGTAGATAAAATGCTTGATAAGGAATGTTGAGAATGTTGTATGACAGATAGCAAGACCAGAGATGGTTTGGTACAGCTTCCATCAAAAAAATTTAGTCTGTTTCCCTCAGCCATGCTGCTTTGTTCCTCCCTCCAGCATGAGAAATCATTACATCTCTTGTGATAAACAAGGAAAGAAAGGAGTCGGGGGGGGGGGGGGGGGGGCTGGGGGAGGAAGAGGAATACTTCTTCGATACTTCTTATGCTTGCCACTTCGAAAATCCAGAGAACAAAAAAGTAAACAACCAGTGAGATTAAGGTTGGTAGTGCTCTCTAAAAATTGAGGGAACATTACATTAGGGAGACTCTTTCGTTGTAACCCATTTCTCCCAAAGCACATATATGTTTGATGGTGACTGATATTGAATTGATCCAAGAAACTTCTTCACCTTCAGGTACACTGGGGTGGTGAGTAAGAAACAGCACATGTGTCTGTTGGCAAGTTCTTTTGCTGTACATTGCCCAGATCTCAAGTGGCAAATTTTTTGTTAACCCTTGTTTATGTTACTGAATATAGCTGAAAATCATCATTTCCCTTGAAGGGCGATGCAACGATAATGAACTCATGCTTTCCCAGTGATCTAATACATGACACTGGTAAATGTAGCTACCTGTTGATTGTTACAGAAATCATATAATTCTAGAAGAGCAATGATTAATTTGCTCTTTGGACTGTATGCACTTATATCAGTCAGAAGCTAGAGGTTTCATAAGAATGGTGAAATGATGTCACTATTCCTAGAAAAATGTTATGGAGAGTATAGATGAGAGCTGTCCCATAGCTTAGTGTTCCCTTGCATCTTAGGGCATTTTTGGCAGAATGTCAGACATTGAAGCATCTTGTTAAAGTCTTTCCAGCTATGCTCTTGTGGAAAACCTGCATATTCCTATTGAAGATCAGACCTACATGAGAGGCCTATGAATTAGTTCTGGAAAAAGCTTTGGGCAAAAGTGATAAATGAAGATATGACCTACATTTTCCATGTAGAGCTATATGATGAAGTTACCAAATGTCCTAGCATACCTAGCACTGAGCATCTTTAAGGGACACACTGACAAGGTGGGTAAAACACACAGGATTGTTTGTTTCATGATCTATGGAAATGCTATTTCAACCCATCAGCTGGTTTAAATGTGGATTTAGCAATAGACACATGTTCAAATGATCCTTGTTTGCCTTAAGCATGTATGAGCTGTATGGTACTTGTGAAGCTATATTAAACATATAGAGTTGTGCTTGGTAAGCCATTTATTTTATTGGTCCCTGTTTCAATAATACTTACATATACGCCTAGTAAGAAGTAAATCCATAGCTACAAAAGATAGTAAAAGTTCTTAGTTTCAGTAATTTAATTTTCTTGTTTCAAGATTTAAGAAAAAAGTCTTATATTTATCAGTAATAATTGAAGTATTAGTATAATAAATGCAAGAATACAGTAGGGCTACTATTATGCCTTACCAGAACCTAATAGTCTCACCTACTTAGTAGTTGTGAAAATTATCACTTCCAGTTGAAAATATACCTAAAACACAGTGATGTTAATAAGCATCTTTGCCATTCAGTGGGATGAATTGCACCTCTCTATTTGACTTTGAGCACATCATAAAGTGTGATCTAAGGGTTTTACTCTTAGCCTTGTCCAATCACTTTGATAAACATGGAGCGGCTATATCATTCTTCTACTTTGATCTCTGATATCTGCTTTACACTGGTGAAAACAAATTCTTGCAACAAACTTCAGAGAATTTACAAAAAAAATTTTGATAATTTTCGAGAAATAACTGATTAAGTGGGCAAAGGATCCTTTCCCTTATAGCTGGAAGTGGTGCCAACAACTTAACCTATAAAATTATGTCCAGTATGTAGCATCTAACCTGGTTGGTTGAATTCTAATATAATAAGAGGAATATGTTAGAAATAGCACATAAAAATCTGTGGACTGTGTAACTATTCTGTCAAGGCAACAGAAAATCTTTTGAAATCTAAGGTGACAGAAGTTTGATACAATGAAGATTTATATTCATAAAGGATTCTTAGGGAAAATGGATAACCGGAATGGATCAGTATATTCTGTCAGGGTAAGGCAGACTAAGCAGATGTTGTTTTGACTTTTCCAGGGATTCTTTGAATTAACAAGTTAGTTTCTTTACTTCTGCTGTCATTTTAGATAATGACTGAGAAAGTCATGTACAATGCAGCATTAAATTACTGTTACAGATCGGTTGCACCATCTACTTGTTCTATAGCAAGTGAAAATCCGTTTGAAAATATATGGACAATAGGAAACAGCTAAACAGCAGGACTGGATTTCTGTTGAAACACTATAGCATATGGTTAATATAAAACATTTCACATTTGCATTAGACATAGAGTGAGCATCTCTCTTGGATGGAAATACAAAAATATTTTATTTAAAGGTACATTTAGGGAACTACCAGTGTGAATACCAATATAAGTGTTTTTCTACTTCTTGTAAGTGGAAAATGTTATACCTTGTAGCTGAAATGGTTATGATATAGAAATATGTGAGAAGACCACCCTCTACATTTCCATGTAGGAAGGCAGAAAAGTGAGATCTCTGCAAACTTGGAAATTCTGCTGACAGATATAGAAAACATGTTGAAAATTGTGTCTTATCCAACCTTTGAGATCAAATGATGACTTATAAAAAGTGCATTGTAATGCATTTAGTAGTGTATGCACCAGATAGTTAGCCAGAAGTAGGGAATAATTCATGTCAAAAATAGCATTGTCTTTATCAGCTGCAAATTATGGCACATCAAAGTTCAGTTCATCCTTTGATATACACTTGATACATTTCAAATATTTCTAACACAGTTCTGGTGTTGTCTTGAAAACAATCAAGAAGCCAAATTCCTTTCTTAAGTATGTCTTAATGAATAACTGGTGGAAGCTTTTTAATATTTCCTTGGAAAGAAGCAGAACCATATGCCGAGAAAAACGCTTGTCATATTCCTGACAATACATAGGCTTAACCCCACCAAGATATATAATTTTATTTACAAGTAAATCTTGTAAAACTATAGTATTTAATTTGTTGTCACAGTATAGTCATGTGTAGTATATTGTCATGTGACAATATATAGTATATTGTGACAATGTGACAATGTATAGTATATTGTCATATGAATGACAATACTATGGTATAGATGCTTGCGCAGCAGCTACCATATTGTTTTCCACATTTTTGTATTCAAAGCATGAATACCAGATTAATTCTTAGGTGTATTAGAATTATTCTGATCATCTCTATTTAAGTGTTTTTCATGAAGTTTATGGTAAATATTTCTCTTTAACATCTATATAATTTATCCATTAAATCTAGAAAATATCAAAGCAATGCTTTCTGAGGCTCTATTTTGAGTTGATGGAATTTTACTTTTCTAGTTCCTATTGCAGCGAGTGTGTGTAAGAAACTAATATGACTACTTAAAACTATTTAATAGAAGACTACGCCTCAGTTTGGCATCAGAGCTACCTTTACATCTCATATATACACAAACACTAGTACCCAAATGCTATTCTCTCTACAACCTTTGTTAGCCTATGATAATTGTACAGATAAAATAACTTTTGCTCTTCACAAAAAAAGGAAAATAAGAATATATAGGGAAGTTGGAGTTGCAATGTAGATATAGTAGAATTATTCTAGGAAAAAAAAAATCAAAATTAAGTCTTGCATTTAAAAAAAAAAGAAAAGATAAAAGACATTAATATAAAAAACTTCCAAAGGGAATTTAGGACCTTTTATTCTTGCAGCTGTGGAATAAATACATACTATGTCTATGGTCAGATACAGAAGACTGCATCTCAACTGGTGGTTTGTAGAAAGAAATAACTTTCAGCAAATACAGCCTATTCAATTGTTAAAAATGTACCTCTGAGGAAGGGTATAATCACAGTCTTGATCTTTGCCTTAATATGGTGATGTCCTTCATTGTTCAAGCAACAGTTTCAGTGCAGGAACTCGAAGACAATTCCACTTCTCTGAGAAGAACTAAGCAAAAAAGAAATCCATTTCTCCAGTTCTGTCACCAAAACCCTCCTGCTCCAATTTCTTCAACAGTGAAATGGAATAAAAAATTTCCTCACTCTATTGTGAAGTCCTGGCCTTTTCACAGCCTGTTGAAGTGGGATGAACATGTCCACAAAGCTCTGATGAGATGCCAGTGTAGGACAGGGACATCTACAGACAGACCTGAGGTCCTGCTGCAACTGCACACAACGAACACCAAACCTGTACCTTCAAATGAAGTGCAGACAATGACATCCATTTATTTGCTTTCATTAATGACCTTTTCTGTAAGTGTTCTTCCTCACATGGCATTTCCCAGGTTCAGGTAACATATTTCCATAGGCAGTCTCATACATAAGATTTCAGCCTGCAATTTAGAAGACATTTTCTTTTTATCTTTTTTTTGAGCATTGTGGTTTTTTATTAAAATACTGGATTTCTTCAAACATAGTTCTATGCTTTAAACAGGCTTTGATTAATGGTTACTACGCTTAGTTTCTTCTCAATGGTTTCAGAGATTCAGCATGCCTTTACTCATGAAATAAAAGATGGTTCCTTAAAATAAGGGAGATGTGTCACCCTAGTTATATCAATACTGTTCTACTCTTTAGCCAGCATACATACGGATCTATGATCCTCAGAAGTTATACAAATTACAACAACTAAGGAATTTCAGTAGTTAGTAAAATCAGATTCTTAATTTTAGTGTGAGTTGTGAGGATTTAACATTTTACAGCTTTGGACATGAAATAAGACAACTTAATTATCTTAGCTGTTTCACACATAGTGTGATTTACATGCCACCTCCTACTCATCAACCTAGGGTTTCCTTTCACTTAATTAAATTTCCAGAAACACAACACATCATATATGCTGCACACTATTACCTTCATAAACAGGGTTCTTCTGTATATATCATATCCCATTTTGTCCATATAAATGTTGTAAATGAAGAGATTTGTGTGCCTCTGAAGTTTTAGAGAATATCATAATTATGGATTTATTTGGTTTGGTTTGGGGTTATTTTTACAAGATTTCTAATTGTATGAATGCTTTCTGTGTCAATTTAAGAAAGAACTTTGGGATTTGGGGGGGGCAGGAGGTTAAGAGGAAACCAAATATTTTGAGGAAAGCTGTTGTAATGCCTCAGGGAGTGAGAAGGTGAGAGATCTGAGGCTGGAAAGCTCAAGCCTCTGTAGAACAGGAAAACTGACATAAATTTCTTACAAAATGCTATAGCAGCATTTCTGAACACACAAAACCCTATTCTACCTCCAGTGAAAAGTAAAACATTTTCCACAGAAAGCAAAAACTATTTTTACTTATAACCCTTTCTCCTCAAAACATTAAAATATACACACATATGTACTCTCAAAGATCAAAACTGAAAAACACTTCTGAAAGAGATTTTGTAAGTGCCGTAGTACAATGGGATATTCTGCAGCCACTAGTGCAGGACTATGGAATTGAGTAACTTCTTGTATTTTCACTTTTAGGAAATTTCAACAGCCACTAAGATGTTCAAAACATCCTGAAAGGCAATTTGGCACACAGCCCCCCAGGGCTGACTAATGCAGCTCAGTCCAGACTGATTATACAGTTATACTGGATTTTTAAAATGTCCAGTCATGGGGACAACTCAAAAGATCAGGCAGATTGTTCCCTTGGCTTCTTGGAAAAGAAAAGGTTAGTGATTGTAAGATGCTATTTGAAGATGAAGTTTTTACTTTTGTCTGTAGGCTCACAAATGCCAGCTGACCTAGACATACAGAAAATAAAAGCTAGTATTTTTATAGAAGGGTCATAATATCAGATGTATTAGCCCTCCATAGAAGATTCTCTTACAAAATAAGTGTAATACTTGGAATTTTGTAAATAATAATAATAATAATAATCAGCCTAAGAGGTGCTTTGGTTTTACCTGTATGATCTAAATTACGCTTGGTTATAACTAGACTCTGAAGGAAGATACTGTGCACAATCTGTCGTTTTCCTGAAAAAAAACTCAGGTCCTGCCTATAAAATGTGCTAGTTGTTCATTATGCCTGAAGACCTAAATACTAAGGGTTAAAACCACCAAAATTAGGACCGAGCTCCTGGTCCCACTGATGTAATTCACTTTCTCTTTTTAAGAAATGACATACATTATAAATAATTATTGATATACAGACTGTAATCGCTGGCTACATCTATATGACGCAGAAAACATGACCTGCTGGTATCCCTTCCCTGAGATCATCTGGTAGTGCAAAAAAATAATAAGAGACATGGCAATTACATGATTCTGGTTCCGTGGCAAGTCAGTGAACACTCTTACCTAAAAGAGTTGACATTATCAGGAAATCCCTTAGAAAATTAGCTTGTTTTCCTTCAAAACCCTACCCTAGACTATCTGTTCAGGTGATATTTTATACTGAGATTTAAAAACTGTTCATAATATGAAAACTTATTTATAATTGATATGAATAAAGGATTCAATTTCTTTTTCATAATTATTCATAATTGATATGAAGTGCTTTGTTTCCCATCTTTAACTTTTGTTCAATAACTTTTGAGCTCCTTGGAATTGCTTCTAAGGTGACAGGTATGCTGCTGTAGTCACTGCTGTTGGGGGTCAGACTTTGCTAATAGCCATCTCTGAAACAACCACAGTCACCTCTCATTCCTCCCTGTATTGGGTTTATGTGGCAAAATTTTGGTAGCAGGGGCTGCAGGGGTGGCTTCTGTGAGAAGACACCAGAAGCTGCCCCTATGTCTGATAGCCAATTCCAGCCAGCTCCAAGACAGACCCACCACTGGCCAACGCTGAGCCAATCAATGACATTGGTAGTGCCTCTGTGAGGTAATATATAAGAAGAGGTAAAAAACCTGCACAACAGCAGCTGGGAGAGAGGAGTGAGAGAGAATATGTGAGAGAAACAACTCTGCAGACACCAAGGTCAGTGAAGAATGAGGAGGAGGAGGTGCTCCAAGTGCCAGAGCAGAGATTCCCCTGCAGCCTGTGGGTAAAGACCATGGTGAGGCAGGCTGTCCCCCTGCAGCCTATGGAGGTTAATGGTGGAGCAGATCTCCACCTGCAGCCCGTGGAGGTTAATGGTGGAGCAGATCTCCACCTGCAGCCTGTGGAGGACCCTACACCAGAGGAGGTGGATGTGCCCTGAAGGAGGCTGGAGCCTGTGGAGACCCCATGCCAGGGCAGGCTCCTAGCAAGACCTGTGATCCTGCAGGGGACCCAGGCTGGAGCAATCTGTTCCTGAAGGACTGTACCCCATGGAAAGGACCTGTGCTGGAGCAGTTCATGAAGAGCTGCAGCCCATGGGAAGGACCCACATTGGAGAAGTTCATGAAGGACTGTCTCCCATGGGTGGGACCCCATACTGGAGCAGGGGAACAGCATGAGGAGGAAGGAGCGGCAGAGGCAACATGTGATGAACTGACTGCAACTCCCTTTCCCCATCCTCCTGCACTGCTCAGGGCGAGGAAGTAGAAGAGTTGGGAGTGAAGTTGAGCCCAGGAACAAGGGAGGTGTGCTGGTTTTGACTGGGATAGGGTTAATTTTCTTCATAGTAGCTTGTATGGGGCTATATTTTCGATTTGTGCTGAAAACAGTGTTGATAATAGACCAATGTTTTAGCTATTGCTGAGCAGTGTTTACACAGCGTCAAGGCCTTCTCTCCTTCGCTGCCCCACCAGCGAGGAGGCTGGAGGTGCACAAGAGTTTGGGAGGGGACACAGCTGGGACAGCTCACCTCAACTGACCAAAGGGATATCCCATACCATAAGATGCCGTGCTCAGCAATAAAAGCTGGGGGATGAAGGAGGAAACGGGGGACGTTCAGAGTGATGGCGTTTGTCTTCCCAAGTCACCATTACGCATGATGGAGCCCTGCTTTCCTGAGATGGCTGAACACCTGCCTGGCAATGGCAAGTAGTGAATGGATGCCTTACTTTGCTTTGCTTGTGTACACGGCTTTTGCTTTACCTACTAAACTGTTCTTATCTCCAGCCATGAGTTTTCTCACTTTTGCCCTTCCAATTCTCTCCCCCACCCCACTGAGGGGTGCGTGACTGAGCAGCTCTGTGGGGCTTAGTTGCCAGCTGGCATTAAACCACAACAGGAGAAGTAGTGGAAGGTGATTTTAGACTTGTTCTTATTTTTCATTAGCCTACTCTGTTTAATTGACAATAAATTAAATTAATTTCCCCAACTTGAGTCTATTTTGCCTGTGATGGTAATCGGTAAGTGATCACCCTGTCTTTACCTTGACCCACAAGCTTTTCGTCTTATTTTTCTCCCCCTGTTCTGTTGAGAAGGGGGAGTGATTCCAGTGTTTTTTCCCCATTGTACAAGATTAACTCAGAAGAGAACTGGGTTCACTGTTTTTCTAAATTTAAAATTCAGGTTATCATTTGTATGTTCTCTCCACTCCACAGCCCAATATTTCTGTTAAATTGTACTTCCTTGAACTTTATAAAATAATGATTCAGGCATCTAGGTTAATATAACTAAGGCAGACAGAAAATTAAAAATGCAAAGTAAAAAAGTGATAAAAATTGTCTAGGTAGGTTTATCTCAGTTAGAAGAATAGAAACTTAAATGAAAGGTCTATATTAAGGTGACATCAAAGAAAGTGTCTCCTCTTTTGATGGGTGAAACTGTTATCAACCCCCTTTATTGATAATACCAGGATTGCTTTAGTTCCAGACTTTAGTGTTATCAGACAATTTCACTGCCTTCACTACATTCCCTAGGCTGTTTTAAGGCTGACTTTTTGTACCTTTCATGTCTCCAACTCACATCTCATCATAACTCCCTTTGTTATCTAAATGTGAGAGAAAAAAATTTTGAAGAAATATTGTTTGGTGCTGAAATAATGAAAACTTTGAAATTTTCTTATAGCCCTGTTGATTTGATACATTGACAATTCAGTTTGCTACCTGACAAAAAAGAAAAAAGTAACCTACAACTACACAAAAATCTAACATTTTTGCTTTTCAAAGTGGGATCTTACTGAAGAATATATCTACACAGCTGATTTTCTGAAACCCTACTAAGATGCTTAATCTGTGAAATAAACTTTGGGAAAGTTGTAGTGTTTCTTTTCCTTACTTCAGACTGCTCTGAAGTAAAAGCCAAACTGTCCACTAGCAAATGCAAACTTTGCATAAAAATATTTTCCTGGATGCACAGTTATGCTTGAAGTGATCTCAGGTATTTGACATGAGATCACTTCAAATAAAAGATAATATCCCCTTTTTCAATACTCAGAATGCAGTTTTATAGCTATATGAATATACACATTGTTATGTAGCATTTTAAGTAATGCGATGGGATACATTTTTAAAGAAATAAGATTTTACAATGCAGATAAAAGAGAAATTACTTGGTTCCTAACAAGATTTTTAAAAAAATGTAAATGAGGATGTCTTGAGACAATGTTAGGAGTTTGCAATAGACAGTGAGTGTTGGATTTGCTTATGAATATGGAATAATTAGAGTAATAAATAGTGCTAGAAATTGTATTATTATGAAAGACTTTAACTTCTTACAGATAGAATATGTAATATCATTATTGATACTGATGAGGCCTTATAATTTTGGATTGTAAAAGCTTCTAGATTTCTCTACCAATAGAACAAGAAAGGGTTTAAACTTTGTTCTGATAAGTAGTGAAGAGATAAGAGAAAAGCCTCAATAAAAAATAATCCTGGAGCAGAAGATAACAGAAATTTCACTGCAGTTAAATAAAAAAGCTAAACAAAAAATATTAGCAACTATTGGTTTAAAAAACGTAGAATATGAGAAGCTCAGGGAAACCAACAGGACAGAATATCTCCTGGAATTAAAATTTGAAGAAACTTTAAATGAAACTGATTGGAGTTGGCCTTGCGAAGGAGGAAGAAACACTTATAAGGAATACTTTTCAGGCCAGACTAATTTGACAGTCACCTATGCATGGTAGTAGAAGTTAGCAGAGAATCTCTTGCTGCTAGGAGTAAGTAGAGAATCTATAAAGTAGATAAGAGAAAGAATAGTACAGCAAAGATTATAATACTCTGGATATATAAAAGTTAGAGAAATGACATGAGAAATGCCAGATTATAAAGAAGTTAAAAAACATTAAAAATTAGAACAATATATAAATGCAAAGAGATCAATACAGAGATTAAATAGAATTTGTAGGGCCCCCAATCTAAGTAGGGCCCCCAAGCAAATATTTTCTTTAGTTTTAAACAAATAATAATAACAGGGACAAGGCAAGTTATTGGGAATGAGTACACAGAAAAGATTATGACTCTGTTTGAATTGGAGATAAAATATATGGAATTTTGTACACCTTAATCAGGGAGCCTGAAAATTATGGGGTCTAGATTTTGATACTGCAATTTCAGTAAAAAAAAATAAAAATGTATGACTGGTGGAAAGATGTATATGGAAAGTCTCTAAGTTACTAGATCTGTTTGACTTCAAATTCAACTAGACAGAAAAAAATCAGGACCTGTTGCAGAGGTTTTTTACTTCATGAATGCATTGTTTACTCTTCTTCAACTGAATAACTCTTATTTCTTTTAATATACAGGAATACAGCTTGATTTCCTTTATACTACCACAGAGAAAGGAGAGAGAAAAGAAAAGGGAGAGAGAAAAGCGAAGCGAAGAGAAGAGAAGAAAAAAAACAGGAAAAAGGAAAGGGAAAAGAAAAGAAACAGAATGGCAAGGCAAGGTTTCTTTGTGTTGCACTAGGGTAGGTAAGACATTGCTGATTTGCCTTTTGAACCCCTGAATTTCTGTGTTACTAACCAGGCTGGCTGCTCAGAGCAGTTGAGATGAGCCTATTGTTACTGTTAGTTTCACAGGTCAAACTCAAAACTCACACCTCTGTGAAGTACGTTGTCAGCTTTCCCAGCTTTTATGACAAGCCATTTAAGAGCAAATGCCTGTGGGACTAAAACAGTAACTATTGCTTCTCAATGTGATGCTCAGTACTTCAAGCTGTACTTGCATCGCTCTTTGTCCTTTTCCTTACTCTTTTCTTTTCTTTTTTTCTTTTGACTCTAGTGTGCCTCTCATTAGGATTTCTGTTTAACGCCCTAGGAAAGGCTTATGCATTTATAAGGAGCAGATAATAGATGCATGCACTTCAATGTTTGCCATCTTGGCTTCCCTTTAATGTAATTCATTATTCCGCAAATATACGGTACATAGTGCTGCCAAGTTAATTTGTATAATAATAATGAGCTATTAATTAACATCCAAGAACACATGTTTCTTCCAACAATTTGTGGTAATAAAGTAATTAATGAAATTCAAAATTTCATTCTACACAGGAAGTCTGACTCTGGTATTTGGAACATTGCAACCAGTTTCTCTGTCAATATGATCGACAAACTCTGACACTAATCTGCTAAAAAGGGGGGGAAAACAATATAAGCATAAAGACAGCCTTATAGAATTGTTGTGTGATGCGGTTCTTAGAACAGTTACATTACTTTTTTGGTTTATATCAGAAAACTTGCTCAAAAGACGTTTCCAGCAATCTAAATGAGATCAGCATGCAATTCCCTACTCATTGGAAAAAATTCCATTTTTTTCTCATCTAAACAAAAACCTACCATTTTCTGACTCCTTGTGCTAGTATATCATGATCTTTAAGGTCTTTGAAATCCCAGAGACATAAGTTGTGAGAGAAGTGCAATGCTCAATAGCTGTACACTTTGCTGCTTTTTGGGACACTCTGGGAAAACTGTGGGTCATGATGGTGGTATGAATCTAAGGGTAAAAGTAACACTTATCTTCATTGCTCAACCTGATCTGAACCTCAGCTGTCTCAATGGCACCACTTGCTTTTCTATCAATGACAGTCTGAGTGGAGAGGATCTATGTGTGGTTTAAAATAAGTATAATAACAAATTCTGCTCAAAATGTGTGCAGTCCATGAAGCTTGTACAAAACTTGGGTCTAACGTCACAGAGAATTCCATTAAGTTCAGTGGAGATAGGGACTGAATTTTCTGATGGGAAGCTCCTCCTGAGCTTTGTTACATTAGCACTTTGCAGAATGTTTAGCATATTATTTAAAAAGCCAAATAAATTCTCATTCTAGTACTCAACAAAGTATCAGAACAGAACTGCATATATTTATTGTATATCTGGCAACTAATTCCCCCCAAAATGAATCACAATATATGGTATGAGTTGTACTTATAAAAAAAAATCAGTCTCCATGGAAATTTTTGTTAAAATAAATCAGTTTTTAATCAGTCACAGAGGATTTTTTTCACCATCTGAAATTCTGAGAAAATAATGAGAAAAACATCCATATGACTCTTGTAACAATTTTCCCTTTTGGGAAAGTAGATTCTCAGCACTATAGTACATTTGGGATACACAAACTATTTACCAACTTTTCTTTAAATGAACTCTTTAGTTGTGCTTTTAGGCTCATCATGAACCATCAGAATAGTTTCTCCTCCAATTATTTATAGCAGTGGTTATTTCTTTATAAGGATATTTGTATAAAATGTATGGCTTACAAAAGCTTGAGTGAAGTTATGTAAAAAAGTATAGATTTGGATTCCTTTGCCATCCATCTTGCTTAAGACATTTTTTCAAAATCAAGACTCATATCTTTCTGAAAAGTCAAAAAGCACGTCGTATGATTTCTGACCAGACGTGATAAGAAACAGCCCTAAACAAACAAACAAAAAAGTATTGTTAATTCCAGTTTAAACACAAACTAGAGGTGCAGCAAACTGGAGGTACAACAAACACACAACCATCTTTGTGAACCGTTCATAACTTCAAGGAAAGCATGGACCATTTTCTTGCTGAGAGGTATTCAACTGTTTCTACTAAATACTGTTAGCTTCCACTGAAAAGAGGGGGAGTATGTCCAGCCCAGAGCTCTTCTGAATGATGATGAGAGGAACAGTATGTATTACATAACATATACAACATATATTTCATTCATATCTTGTCTGGTGTTGGCCTTTGCCTTGTAGGTAGACATGTTCAAGAAGCTGTTTCCTACAAACAATTTGTAGGTACAGGTGTTGCAGGAAGTGGTTGTAGAGATAAACCAAGACTTACACATGTAGAGCCTCCTCTGTGTGTTTGTAGTGCTGGGAGGCTCTGGTGATTCATCTCACTGATGTGAATACACTGACTATTTTATTTCACCATAATATTTAGGAGTGCTGTCCATGTATAAGATGCTGTAAAACATGAAACAAAACCTCAAAGCAGTTTGCAGTTGAGAGAAGGGAGATATTGACAGGCAGATGGTGAAACACAGTAAATCAGTGTTGAGAGTATGTCAGAGAGAGGGAGAAAGAGCAGCTCTGTGGCTGTTATTTCTAAAACCAGTTGCTGCACAACTTAAACACACAAAAGTCTTGGCAAAAATATTGCTTAGGAACATCACACTGAAAAATGTGGTGACCAGTGAAGAGATTTGTGAAGGCAGACAAAACTTCCTACATCTCCCCTCAGCCATCCAAAGTCAACAAAGAGTGAAAATCATTGCTAATTCTCATCTTTTAACCACTGGTCTAATCTATCTTATCTAAAGACCCCATGTGAACTGTGTTTGAATGATATTATGATACTTGATATATTAATCCTGCATTTATTTTTAATTTAACTAATGATGGTTGATTGTTATTAAAAAGAGGAATGTTAGTTTGTAGACGGTATTATTTGTTAACTTTTGTATCCAGGTCAGTGTTTTTAATTTTTTTTTTCTATTTGTGACCTTCCTCTTCTTTCTCTTTGAAATATCATGTATTGTGAACTGCTTTTCTCAGTCAACTTCTGTCACCTCTTAGAAGTGCAGAATGCCCAGGCTGCAGGTTGGATACCTCTGGTCACATTTTACTTCTTGTAATCATGGACTATGGAAGTATTTCCTTTTCAGAAAAAAGAAACAAAAACAAAAAAAGAAACCTTGTGGCTTTTGTTCATTTTTTTAAATTCAACTCTAAGGCTTTTAGAGAAAGTTTATTGTTCATGAACTGTCACTTACAGAGTTTTTTCCCATGTTTCCAGAAACTGATATTCTTAAACATATACTTGGTCTAGAGTGTCTACTTTGGAGACAGGTAACAGCTGGGACAAAAAAAGTATGGATTTCAGAATTCAGATGTCTTGGTAGGTATTGATTTTTGAAGTCTTGGTGTTTATTCAGAGAAATGCTGTTCTGTTCAATAGTGTAAAAATGTGACAGTTACGTGCTGCCAATAATGCTACCTGTTACCTGCTATCTGTTATATACCAATAGTTATCTGTTTCTATGACCAAATTATCTATAAATGTATACTGGCAAGCCAACAACACAAATTAGTCTTGGATCAGCTTGATTTTTGGACATAAGTTTCTGTTCTTCCACTGGTAGTCATCTGATGGGCTCCATCAAATTGCGCATTAGTCTCAAGAAGATGGATATAAAAGTCTTAGCTAGTTTTTATAGTCTTTCTTTATAGATGAGCACCAAGATAACACTTCCAGAAAAAAACAGTTGTCTGGCTTGTTTCATTTTTTTGTTTATAAAGGAAATATAGGATGAGTAATTTAGGTGTAGATATCACATCTAGATTTAAAGGATCCTCCTCTGAGGTAATTTTCTACTCCAAAACCAGTGAGTTCAGGGGGAAAAAAAAGTTTCTGAAAAGTTCAAAAAGTGAAGCTAGGCATTAACTAAGATATGAATTGGTTTGCAAATAAACCATCATAAACTCTCAGCTTTTGTGTCTGAGTTTGGAAAAGTTAAACCTTCTCCTTTGGAGGAAAACCGCCTACTCAAAGCTTCCAGTAATTATAACAGAATCTTTCAGTAGAAAATTTAATAGCCAGTTCTTTGAAAGAAGCTGCTCTTCTGGTCTTTAAAACAAACACCCCAAAAGATGACAAACTGCTGAACCTAGGTTTTATAAAAATGTGAAATGTTAAACTAGAACATAGCAGTATAAATTCAGAAAGAAAGAAAGGTAAAAGTAGGGGAGGGAGAGACAAATGTTCCCCACAATTATGTCTCAGTGTCTTCCTGCATTGCACAATGCCTACACCTCTCCTCAAGGTTTCCCATCACCTCTGAAGGGGGCTTCCTGCTGGGTCAGCTCCTTGTTGCCAACAAGTTCATACTCCTCTCAGGTATCTCCCAGATAGGCTGCAAACAAGCAGAAATGGACAGTACTTTTCCAGAGAGGATTACTCCTGCTTTAAAATTAACCTCTTAATAGCATGGCTGAAAAGATAATGAAGATATGACCATATGATGCTCTTTCTTGAAAGCTTCTGTTTTTCCACTTCTTTCCTAAGAACCAAAGGAATTCCCTGTATTTTCTTGGAATTACTTTGCTCCTCAAGAAATGGCTTTTATATCATTCTTTTTGCTTTAGAAAATTCAGGGATATCTAACAAGTTCCTTCTCAGAATGTTATTATTTTACTTTTGTCCTTGTTTTTTTCTCTTTGTTCCTGTCACTTCATCTTATTTTCTCCCTCTGCTGTTCCGAGGAGAGAGGAGGTAGGGGATGGAATGAGTGCATGAAGGTAACTCCTCACATGAACCAGAACTATGCCATAATTCAAAAAGGAAAACAGCTGAGAAAAAATAAATCTTGTTTTAATGTGCCTGAGCTTGTATTAAAAAATACAGATGTACTGTATGCATATGAAATTTTTGATTAAAATGTCTCTCACCAGTCTGTCTCTTTAATTAAATAAAACCTGCTTGGTATTAATCAAGGCATAAAGAATTTATGCCCCAAATCCAGATTAATTAAAAGCCCAGAAGCTTGAAGAACAGACTGTGTATAAATACTAAAATAAATCAATCTAAACATAATATTTATGGATTGGGGCTGTGTATTCCAAAAATATAAATAATTCCAGGAAGTGATTTATGGTAGATTCGCTGTGGAAATACGTTGCTTATTAGGACATATTTAAACATAGAGTTAAAAAAACATTGATTTACAAATTCCTTTTTTAAACGCTTAGTTTTTAATTATAGCTCTATTTGTAACACTTTCTGATGGTTCATTTCTTAACAAATCGTGAAAAATTTACTCTTTAGTCTGCCATATTAGTAAAAATTAAAAAAAAAAGCTGCAAAACATCTTCTGTGGTCCTGTAGATTCGACAAAGCGATATTAAAACCCAATATTTGTCTTTCCAAGAACAATGGAGCAGAAACACCTTCAATACTTTTGGTAGTATTGGTTACCAATACTTTGGTTTTGGAAGCAAAATCTTTTGATTTTGGTCTGGAATTGAAGTCTAGGGCAGAAAATATGCATGAAAATGTTGTGAGAGCTCTCTGAAAGAAGGGAGCTGATACTGTGGTCCAAAAGTAGCCTTTTGTAATGCACAGCAAGCCACTAATGAAAAAATGAATCAGAAAGCAGAAAGCATTCAGAGGATTTCCTAATCCTTGCCCCCAGTCGTAAATCTGTGCCTGTAAATAGGAAAAGTTTGCCTTGACATTGGCGTTAGAACCCCTTTATGTTTGGATGTGGATCTGAGCTTCAGTGTCTATCTAAATCTCAGGATGGTGATTTGGAAATTCTCAGTTTCAAGTGAAAATTCAGCTTTGAGCCTTATACTGAAAGGCAGTAACCAGGAGAACATTCTCTTTCAAGGTTGGAGAGAAAGGTCACAGTGGATGTTCCAGTCTCATTCCACCATTAACTACAATAGCCTGAAGATCTCATAACTCATGAAGCTGCAGAGATTATGTTCACACATTTACCTAATCCACTAAGTAACAAGTTGACGCTAAGTGCCAGTTTGCAAGATAAATGGACTACTGTCTCCACTGATACAAAAGATATTGAATACTGTGCCCAGAGAGCTGACTGATGGCTGCAGTGGCTGCACAATAGTAATTTCTATGCAATTGCAAAATAATGCAAATTATTCTTTCAGTTGCCAGCCCTTCTTATGGTAACAATGGTTGCCAGTTACCACAGCTGTGAAGACAATGCATGTCATTGCTATAGCTGTCAAATACCAGATTTAACACCTGTTTGCTAATTTTGAAAGTGCACAGCATGGGCCACAAGATAATGGTTTTACTTGGGATGGGATAGGAATGGAAACCTTTGAAAAAGAAAGTTCATATATATCATGAAGACATACATTTTCCTGCTGAGGCCACCTCTTTTTTCTAGCATCCCTTTCCTCCCTTTGTCCATGGTAGTGATACTGCTTGTTGTTAAAATGATATTTTTGTTCCAAAGAGACAAGCCTTCTCTTCAATGAGTTTTATACAAGGAGATAAAGTACCTGACCCAGGCTTTAACAGGTTGTTTGTGGTTCAGGTAACCCACCTGAAAATCCTAATTTTTGACATCTGCACATAACAGCTGGTAATGAGTATTTGTATTCTGAGTGTCTAGTTTTTAATCTCTTGCATTAGACTTGTTAATAAGGATAGATGGAAAGCAGGTGTGGTAGTGGTTGAGGGGGTTATTGGAAGACATAATTGCTTAAACTATTGTTTTAAGCTTTTCTTTTTTTTTTTTCCTTCTTCCTGCACAGTTTGTCCTTCTTGCAGCTGTCAGTTGCAGCTAAGTGTGGAATGTACAGCTTTTACATTTTCTTCACTATTTACAAATCGAAATGAATACATGGAGAAACTCCAGGATTAGATTTTTTTTTTTTTTTTTTTTAATGAAAAATCTGAACATTCAAAGTGAAGCATCTAAGCTGGAATGTGTGAACACACACTGTTTAATCCCTTCACAACTGTGATTTAATAGTAGCTGAGGGCCAGGGCTGCTTGTGTTCTGCTTCAGGCTCTAATATTTACTTACTATGAAAGACACAGGCAAGTTGTTCTGGGTCTGTCTACACTGCACACTGCAGCATAGTGCAGAAATCCCCAGACATAGCTGGGTACTAGAAGTCACAGTGGTATGGAGTGCTAGTTTACCCAGCAGAGAGCAGTGAATCATGCATCATGCATGGTCTGCATCAACCCATTTGCAAACATTGCATGGCAGAAACAATCATGTCTCACCTCCTGATGAGGACAGACTAATGACAGCATGAGTATTAATGCCAGTACCAGACAATAAGGTACAGTATAAATATATATTCGGTTCATTTGATTCATTTTGACATCTCAGACTTTCATAAATCCCATCCAAGACTAGCAATGAGTTTTCTAATCTGGGTTTGGTAATTAATGCATAGATTAGAACCTGCCTTGCAAAGCAAAATATGAAAAAAGCTTTTAAAAAGGGAAATATAATCATGCCAAAGCTTTCTACAATAACAGGCATGCGAACAGAAACAGTTACTCATTTGAGAGAGCTAGCTAAATGTTTTGTTATTTTCTATACAGAGGGTTGGGGCCTCATAAGAGCAAATAAATATTAACAGTGTACATTAGAAAAAAAGAATTTCCTGCTAATGAAATAAAAAGGAACAACTAGATTCAATAGTGAATGTATGGGTTAGTTTGAAATCTCAAGCTAAGTATCGGAATACCATAACATCAAATACCGTTATAAATATTAATGAAGTCAGTAAGTGTTTTTGAAGCTATTTCTCATTTCATTGTACATGTATTGTTTACATCAAGTACAGTGAGTCATTTACGCAACATATTTAAGAAAAAAATTCTTACATACCTTGTAAGATGTTGCTGCATGACATTTGGCCAAAGACATTTTAGCCCAGTATTTTGCCAGATGCTTGGGGAGAAGTTCTGAAGTGGATGACAAAAACATGTTCTTTTCCAGGTGTTCTCCTAGCTCCCAACAGTTGTGACTCAGGAACTTCATGGTGCAGCCTTTCTATTTAATAATCCCAGTGGACAGTATTGTTGTAGATCTGCCCACTCACTTTTTAATACCCATCCTCCACAACTGGTAACAAGCAATTTCATAGCTCAGCTAAACTCTCTTTAGTTTAGTCTCAACCTATCACCTTCTAGATGACTTGATATATCCTGTTTATTGCATTGGGAGAGACAACACTATTCTTCCCTATTTGCTCTCTTCATGACACTTCTTGTTTTATAAAGCTTCTCTGTCTTGAAGAATCCTAGTCTGCTTCACCAGAGATGTCACCTCATGCCTCTGACTGTCCTTACCTTCCTTCTCTCTACCTTTTCCAGTTTTACCAGATACTGAGACAGAGAAACTATAACTGCATTCAGAATTAATTCAAGGAGTATATAAAATCACGTCATTTACATAGTTGAGGAATAAAATCAGTATAGTTAGGAAGCATCTTTCCTGACATCATATGCTTGCCCTTTTTTCCTTATCTTGTGTTAACAGAGAGAAAAACAATTTCTAAAAGCTTGATATTAATATTAATCATAAGTTTATCTTGTTGTTTTGTAATAATTGTTAATTTGTCATATGACTGTTTAGAAATTGATGTCTCTTTTGCCTATCCTTATTTCCATTCCATAAACAGTTAGATAAAACAGAGAACTTAGCATTATAATTATAGCAGTGTGCACAAGAAACTACAGTGGTGCTGGGTTTGTCTTTCATTGCAAAAACAAGTCCTCCAGATTTCTTAGGTTCTAAGCATGGTGCGTGTATGGAGAAAGGATGGATCTTCACATGTTCACACAAGCACTTGAAATGGACCATGAATCATAGCAGTATTGCTCATGACTTCTCTTTGGAACATGGAGATTGTTCATGATCATACTGGCATTTTTGTTTTAATAACATGTATTTACTCTGCAACTGGGATTATATTATTTAACTTTTAGTTCTTTGCAGCATTTGATGTTATCTGCGTATTCAGAGAACTCATATCATCCACACCCCTAAGTGCAGTGTCTGTCCAGCTTTCTCTCTGCGTTCCACTTCTGATGTCTGTTGTATAAAAGACAACGTTGACTGGAACAACAGGTTGACTCAAAGGAGGGTGATGCTACTAGATCTAGTAGAACTGTCAGCCTAATCATGCTATTTCTTGATTGAAAGTGAAAGATGGTATCTCAATAAACACTCTGGAAAATCTGCTCTTTCATAAAGGAATCCACAGATACCCAGTCCTTCTCCAACAGACTCCCCATGGGATTCAGCTAACTAAATGTAGACATCTATCCCCAGCTGGTCACCCCAGGCTCCTTCTACAGCTAATGAAGGGGACACGGAGAAATATGCTGCAGAATTCAGTTTACTAAAGTTGATGTCTCAAATATTTAGCATGAATTGTGCCTTAATAAGTGCCTACCTAGCTATAAAGGAAGCTCCTCCCCACCCCACATTCTGCAATTGCACCTAGTAGACTTTCTGAAGTTACTAGAAACGAATTAGCTCTCTCTGTCCCTACTGTTATGGCTTTCTCAACACCATGAAAACATGGAAGCCCCATTTCTTGCTCTCGGAAATATTTACTGTGAAAATGTCAGTGCGGAGAGGAGAAAATAAAGAACAATTGTCATTCTTCAAACATGTTTTTGATGGCATTTCTTATTGTCTATCTTAAAATTGTTCTTTGATGATGATGTGACCCACACAACAGTTGTTCAAATTGCTAAGATTTCTTTCATGAGAAAATTTCATCATGGTTTTTATGTGTGTTTTCCCCTTCCCTTCTTCTGGATGAATTATAACAGCTTTTTCAATTTGTTCCACTACTTCCTTCAAAGAGGTTTGCAGGTTTTTTTCCCTTTTCCTTTGCTTCTTCCCTTGCCCCACCTCACCCCACCTCACCCTGCTTCCTCCTTTCCTCGCCTAATTGTTTTATTCTTCAACCTGTGAATAGCTGTTCTGAATTCTCCACAGACAATTTCCTCAGAATTAAGAGTCTTTCCATGTTTCCATCACATTATATGAGGTTGGTTTTTTTTTTAAGTTAAAATTCATATCAGGCAGGGTCCTGATTAATACAATGCAAAATGGTTCCTTTCATCTTTGGTATACTAACCAAACTATTTTAGCTAAACCTATACAATTCCATTGCTTTTAAAAGGACTGTTTAGGTAGTAGTGAGCAGAGTTTAGTTCAATACTTCGAGGAGCTGATATGGTGTCCTGGTTTCAGTTGAGATAGAGTTAATTTTCTTTACAGTGGCTGGTATGGGGCTATGTTTTGGATTTGTGCTGAAGACAGTGTTGATAATACAGAGATGTTTTAGTTGTTGCTGCACTGGTCAAGGACTTTTCAGCTTCCCATGCTCTGCCAGGTGCAGAAGAAGCTGGGAGGGGACACAGCCAGGATAGTTGATCCAAACTGACCAAAGGGCTATTCCATACCACATGACGTCATGCTCAGTATATAAAGCTGGGGAAGAAGAAGGAAGGGGGGACATTTGGAGTGATGGCGTTTGTCTTCCCGAGTAACCATTACGCATGATGGAGCCCTGCTTTCCTGGAGATGGCTGAACACCTGCCTGCCCATGGCTGGAACTCTGGTGTGAACTCGAGTCGAAGGGACTGTGACCTGTGGATGAATCCACGTGGGAGCGGGACACCCAAAGCGTCTGTGCCCATGGATTAGCCCATGCCAGAGCAGGTATATCTTGAAATGTCTGTGGCCATGGTTATGTCTGTGCCACAGCAGGTATAGCTCTGAAGGGATTGTGGTCCGAGGATAAGTCCACGCTGGATAAGGTGCGCCTCGAAGCATCTGTGGCTGTGGATGAAGTCCATGCTGCAGCAGGTACACCTCGAAGCAGCCATGGCGTACCGCGGGCAGGGCCAGAAGATGCAGAAGGTGATGGTGCATCCCATCAACCTCATCTTCCGCTACCTGCAGAACAGGTCCAGGATCCAGGTGTGGCTCTATGAGCAAGTGAACATGCGGATAGAAGGCTGCATCATTGGCTTTGATGAATATATGAACTTGGTGCTGGATGACGCAGAGGAGATTCACTCCAAAACAAAATCAAGGAAACAGCTGGGTCGGATCATGTTAAAAGGGGACAATATCACTCTTCTACAAAGTGTTTCTAACTAGGATTTGTTGTTCTTCACTTAGAACAATGGCTGCAGTGCTTCAGAGTGAATAAAGTGCTAATGAGAGCAGGACCAGCTAGTAGGCAGGAAGTTATGCGTAGCTGGGGTCGCATGCAGAGTTGAAAATTGCATGTTCCTCTGTGCGAGTAATTTTGAGATAAAAACAGTTTAATAGGTAAAGCAAAAGCCACGCACGCAAGCGCAATTTTTTTTTTTTTGTAGTTCGAAGCGATGCAAAATGTATTTCGCAAATAAACATTTTTTACATTAACTGTATAAAAAAAAAAAAATTACTCCTTCTTCTTCCCCAGCTTTATATACTGAGCATGACGTCATGTGGTATGGAATAGCCCTTTGGTCAGTTTGGATCAACTATCCTGGCTGTGTCCCCTCCCAGCTTCTTCTGCACCTGGCAGAGCATGGGAAGCTGAAAAGTCCTTGACCAGTGCAGCAACAACTAAAACATCTCTGTATTATCAACACTGTCTTCAGCACAAATCCAAAACATAGCCCCATACCAGCCACTATGAAGAAAATTAACTCTATCTCAACTGAAACCAGGACATATGGGAATGCAATGTATGCTGAAATCTGCAATAAGAGTGACAGGGGTGTAGACAGCACTTCAAATACTGTCTCACTGTCACAAATGAAGTTGTGATTTCATCATTGTCTTTCTCAGAGGTATTCTTAGCAAGACTATTACTACTGCAGGCAACACTAGATGCTTCTATTTATTCCTTTTGAGTATCTCACTGCCAGAGGCCAAATTATGAATTGTCCTTGTGTAGCTACACTCTGGGATAAAGAAAAAAGGTTTTCAAAGTGAAATTAATGAACATAATTTTTCTTTTCATTATATCTTTTTATGACTGGTTTTAAAGTGGGAGAACATGTATCCATTGTGCAGGGTAGAAAAATTAGAAAAATAATAACAATCATATTCTTAATAGTGTTCTGAGTTATTACTTTACCTGAAAAACAAGTTTTATCATTATTTTATTCCCTCTATTACTTCTTTCATTTGCTTCACTGTTACCAGTATAAAACCAATAGCAGAGTGCTATTCCCTGTCCATTAAAAAAATTATCAAACAATTGTTTCATTTTTATGACTGTCCTTTCTTAATATTAATTTTTTGATACCCTCCTTGATTATAGCCAACATTATCTGCCTGTACATATTTTTATGTCTCACTCATCATTACGCTATCATAATCCTATAGACTTGACAACATGTTATTCAAACATTACTCCAGCATCTTAATTTGAGTTTGATGTGTGGGAATGCAAAGAAGACATAACACCCTGAAGTTATCATAGTCCTTTGAAAGTGTCCGTCACTTTGATGGGAGCCAACAATTGAATCTCAAATGAAGTGAATTTTCTTGGCGGGTTGCTTTTGTAATAGCTCATCTGTTTTACAGTTCTGCTGTCTAGAAAACTGTATCTTGCCCCCAGTCTGGAAAGTAAGAACCACAACTACGGGACTATCCTGATTATAAGCATTTACAAGTAATTTAAGCCATCTGTGGTCTGATTTTCAAAGGTATAGAGCACCAACAGCTCCGATGGGGACTGGTGACCAAAAGAAGGATACTTGTGAAGAAGCCCCAAGGACTGATGCCATTGCTTCCTCTCTCTTTCTCCTTATTTGCCCACTTGCTACCTGTTTCTGAGCCCTTCCAGGAAAGAGGAGCTGCTGTGAGCTCCTGTACTCATTTTGGCCAAGCTAAGAGCCAAAGTTAATCCAGATCCAGTCACAGCAGGGTCCAGCTAGTTTATTACCTTCACCTCCATATTATGGACAAAGTAGTGATAATACTCCCAGCAGCTAGCACCACAACGTCACTGCGGCACTGGCTGCCAAGAGAGGAAACATATCTATAGTTCAGAGCTGATTGTGGTAGTATTGTTACAATAGATACATTCAGCTACCTTTAAAGAAAATATTTTATGCAATGTAACATTTTTCTAGAAATCATTTCAACTGTTTAGGCTCCTAATTGTTCCTGAAAAAAGAGGTGAGAGACTGCATATCTTAGTACCTTGTTTAAGGATATGTTATTGGTACAATCAACATGTTACTGTTTAAAAGGCCTTGCTAATCAGTGCTCCAGAACATGCCTCTGTATCTCAGTACTTGTCTGGTATTCCAGAAATAGCTCCTTCAGCATAATACGTGGAATTCCAATGAGTTTATACTTCCTGATTAATGTGATATTTTGTCAAGTTGTTGACTCTGTAACATTAACTTTTTAAACTTAATTGGAAAAAGTATTTCTGTGTCGCAAGGATAATCAAAGGCAAAATCAATCTTGCTTCTTATGAAGAGAATTATTCACCGTGCATTTGGTATTTTGCATTATTTAGAGGATACTTGTTTTTCCACAGCTAATTGATTCAATAAATGGTCTTTTAGAAGCCTGAGAAGGATATAGAACATCAAAGCAGGGATTTAAATGGTGCACATCTAAACTGTTGTGGGTTGATTCAAAGAATTCATTTTGTATAACTATTTACTTGTATTGCCTCTCTCAAAGAAAAGTAATTTCTTTAATTTGATGACATAAGTATCACA
Organism: Mycteria americana; assembly: GCF_035582795.1. NCBI lineage: Eukaryota > Metazoa > Chordata > Aves > Ciconiiformes > Ciconiidae > Mycteria > Mycteria americana. Next base: position 13,230,678 of record NC_134366.1, read on the forward strand.
CTGCCACTGACTGTTTAAATGTTATATATATTTTTTTCTGTGTTACTTTAGCAGGAGTCACAATACCCCACACGAGAGACTGAAAATCTCTTAAACTCATTGCTGTAGGTGGGTGGTTTAGCTGAATGGATACACCAGAAAGAAAGAGCAGAATGGTCTTGGAAAGACTTCAGGTGCATACTGGAGATAAGACAACGTGGTCCTGTTTGCTCTTCTGTGGTCCTGTTTTCAACCACTGTCTTGGCTCTGAGCCTAACATATCAGAAAAGTGTGGCCTTGTGTGGAACCTCCTGTGACTAAAGTTTATCTAAAAATCCATTGATACTTTTTTATTTCTCACTGTAAAAGTTTCTCAAATTAAGATACTTCTAATTTTGTACTGAAGTGTCAAAATGTGGCACAGCAACTTTAGAAACTCATCATTGACTGTGAAATCTTGTGTTTCAATGCCAAAAATGACTTTGAGAAGGTTATAGCTAGGTGTTTTGCACAGTGATTTCTCTTAACACACAAAATGATGCATATATGTTACTTTTTACTAATATTTATATAAAACATCTTTATACAAAAGCAGTATTTCCTATGGATTGACCATACTTACATTGTTGATCAACTATTACTTTTCAGTGATTTCATTAGTAGAAATTTAGTAGTCTTATAAAATATATTTTAAAATTAGTCTTTTCCCTTGTGCCAACATTATTAAGCATTTGGTGATATATTCTACATAAACATACTGTATTATCTTACCCCTTAGCCTTTATTTGTCATTTCTTAATTGCAAATTGATGAAGAAGGAGAGTAAAGTGACTATTTCTATTTGGCGCAACATAAGAGATGGATGGAAGTGACAAGGAAAATGAGGATGTTTGCTGCATGGAGGTTGGCTTTTGTTTTATGGGGTTACATTGTTGCTTGAGGGAGCCTTTAACAGAACATAAGCTTTTCTGTTGCATAGACTAAATATCTGCAAAAATTGTAGAGACTGGCTATATGTTAGCTTGTGCCTACTAAGAAGCCATTTCTTTACAAAATTCTTTTCTTCATCTAAGACTAGACGTACAACTAGAAGTGACTAGATCTATAATGTGCTTGAAAATGGACTTGATGGAAAGTACCAAACTTCTCTTTTTTTACAATCTGTAATGATTTTTTTTTGGCATCTAATGCTTTCTGTATGTTTTATCAAATCTAATTTCCCATCCTTTTTTTAAATTTAGCTAAGCAGACATTGAAAGAAAAATGAGCACTCAAAATGTTGATGGAAAAAATAAATGTAAATCATTTCAGAAGTTCACAGATTTATTTATTAGATTCGCTTATTTGAAAAAGTGACATGCTTGTTGCTAGTCAATGAATTAATAATATATTATTTTCACTTCCTAAGGGAGTCACAAGCTGCTGTCCTCAGACCCTGATGTCTTGGAGGCTCTTTGTAGGAAATTATGCATATAAACAGGATCTTCCTCTAGGAAAACTGGAAACACTGTGGTTCATAAATAGAATTTTTTGTGGGGTAAAACTTGGTCATGCTGGGCAAGCCTTTATGGAAACATCCTTGCCTTTGTAGGAACTTGCTGGAGAAATCTGTAGGCAGACTGACTATGAAACTATGCAGATACCCAGCCACATATGTGTTCAGATAGTGAAAGAATATTTCTCATGTTCAGTTTCAACTGCTGGAAGCCTTTCAGAGATAAACCCCATCTTCATTTTTGGAGCTTTACGGTTTTCTTTATTTTTCTGCCTGAAGTACATGATCTAAAATCTTCATGTTTGAACTTGAAGCATACAGTTAAAATGCTAATCTTTATGCTGAAAGCAGCAAGGGAAGGTATGCTAGACAGTAAGCATGGTAATTAGTAAGATAGTAATTATGAGAAAATTATCAGTTTCTGCTATTTCTTTTGGAAATCACTAACAAGTCACAACCAAATAAAGAAATGAATGTCAGGATAAGCCACCATATGACCATATGCCATATTGCATTGAAAGATGTGGATTAGATGCTCTTACTATGGGTTGGCTATGATAAAACTGCGATGTGGAAAAGACAGCTGAAGAAGTTCTGTTCCTCTGTCTCATAGCAGAAGAAGAAAATACATAATGAAATGTGAAACTCTGATTTAAGTCAGTGAATTTATTATTCTGCTTATTACAGTGACATTTTGCATTCCCCATATAGATTCCATGCCTTGCAACACAACACTTCAAACTGACAAAACTGATCCTAACTGGTGCATTTCTACACCAAGGAGAGTTCTAGTGGCCTCTTTGAGCATGAATGCTGAATAGATGATATTTCCAATTTCTTCTTTTTTTTTTTTTCTTTCTTTTTTTTAAATTGGTCTTACACAACTAAGAATTAATTATGCGGAAAATCATCTCCAGGAAGCTTATCTCAATGAAACTCTAGAAAAGGTAACATGCACAAATTAGGATATACTATATCCCTAGGTAAACTTTGTTATTCAGGTTAAGACAAAACACAGATAGACCTAGGATTATATAGAATTTTCACTTACATAACAGCATTACTTAACTTGGTTTAGTTCTCCATATAGACAAACTCATAGGTATGTAAAGCAAAAACCTCTGGTCCTAAGAGGCAATATAGATGACTTTAATATATGTGAAATGGTATGGAGAGAAATTCATACTATTGTAGTTAAGATTTCTTGATCTTAATAGATCAGACAGACTTTATTTGTTTCCAAAACATTTTGTACCAAAAATAGATTTATAAAAGAGGCTAGAAAAATGTATTGGAAATGTTAATCTCCACTTCAGAAATATTATTTTAACAATTTTAAACCAAAACATTTTCCAGACTTTGTTTGGGGAAAAAAAAAAAAAAGAAAAAAGAGCAATTTACCCAGAAAAATATGTTCACTGTAAAAGGAAGAATACTATTAATTACCTAACCAAACATTTTTACTTCTTGGGTTTATTAAAGCTGAAAAAAAATGCTTCTCAAAACAGAATCTCTTACATCCCACTCTAATTTTAATTTAATTTGCTGTGTAATCTGGACTTCATACTCTAGAAATCTTCTCTATCTCTGAGGAGAGGCTTGGCCTGCTGATGTCATGGCTCTGATGTTGAGGGAATGAGTCCTCAGGAGAGAGGAGGGACAGGGTGCTCTTCTCTCAGGATAGACCGAGACTCATGTCATTCACTGTGTGAATGTTAGGACCTTGTGTGCTTGGCTCCTTGGATCCTGGTGTATGGCCTCATCTCCTCTACATTCAGTAGGGATCAGTGGGAATCTGACCAGGTTTAAACACCCACATCTGTCTCCAAGGGAAGGCCTGATATTGTATCCTTCACATGTCTCCCTTCACGTGTTCATCGCTACTGCATTTTCTCTACATTCCTCTTTTCTGTTTTTCTTTTGAGGAGAATGCCATAGTGACAGTAAAAAACCCTGGAACCCTTGCTAAAAATACATTAGATAGTTCTGCATGTAATGGACTTCTGGACAGCATTTAGGTGCTTGCTGTGTCTGAGAAGGTATATCTCCAGGATTTCTCTAACTTTCTGCAAAGGATCTGTATGTAGTGATAAACAGCATTATGCAAATCAGGCTCGCCGTACTTGACTCCTATAAAATATGACATTCCTATAAAGAGCACCTTTGAAGGGAGAGAAAATACAAAGCTCAAGGGATTATATTGTACCTTTCTAGTGTTCTTCTTACTATTATATGCAGGTATGCATATTTATTCTTAATGCAGAAGGCTTATCGTAACCTCCCTTTATTTACCCTCTTGGAGCTTGCCTTCTCTGAGATGCGTGGGCAGGCAGGAGGTTGCTCTGCCCCAGGGGTCAGCCCAAACTGTGTGGCACAGGGTGGGCAGAGACGCCGCCAGGCTCCTGTTGGCTCTATGGATGTAGCTGTGGCTCTGCGTGTTTGCAAAGTCCTGAGGATCAAGGCTTTGCCGACTGCTCTGTGAGACACATGGCAGGGCTGGGGACAGGCTTGTATTCAGGGACTTAAGTCATTGCTGTAGTCTGGGCCAATTTGGTTCCAGTTAATTAAGTATGTACTTAACTTTAAGCATAATTTTCAATTGGAATCAATAATGTGCTCCACTTGTATGTATTGATTGTTTTAAATACTGGAAGAGACACATACATGTAAGAAGGCCATGGAGTAGCAACATATTTATTTCCCAAAGCTCTGTGTCATTTAGCTAGTTTATTCCCTTCTGGTAGTAGCATGAAATTTTATAATAATTTGTTGATATCCACCAATGCTGAAAGGAACCTTGTGAGGTTTCTACTTTTCAGGACTACTTTTCATCCTTAACTCCTAGAAAGCACCTATCTGCTTCATTATTTATCCATGCACCTTTCAATATCTGGTCCTATTGCCCTCAAAGGTGTTGAGATGCCTAAATCACATTTAGATGCTCCCCCTAAATGACTTCCCCAGGATCAGACTGAAAGCATCTGAAGAACAGAAATAGTCTTTTTTCATGCTATAATGACAAGTCTGTTTTAACTTTGTCAGTTAAATGGTAACTAGATCCACAGATGTGGATCTGGAGTAATGGTTCAAGGTACATCCTTCTTCCAACTCCGATGTATTACGCAGTCTTTTCAAACTGCTGCTGAGGTAATCCTTTTCTTTTTTTCTCTCCCTCAACGGAAGAGTTCAAAGCTCTTCTAATTGCAAACAACCTTGAAAGGTTCTCTCTAGACAAAGAAGGGACAAATTAAAATGCAGCTTTCATGGCATTTTCTGCTGACATCTCTTGTGCCCAGAATTCAAATATTTTCATTTATTTATGGAATTTTGTATTGTTATACTGAAGAAGAATAATAGCCTCTCACAGTATTTCTTTTTTTTTTTTTTCTTTTTTCTTTTTTTTAAAGTTAACAGTGAATAAAACCTCCTACTTTGGGACCAGGGGAGTCAGTTGATAAAGGATGGGAAACAGTCATTAAAATATATTTTAATTGAAATTTGAAAATGTTCTGCTTTTTTCTATCTCCTCTTCTTCTTAAGATCACTTAAAAGCTCATCTTTATTTTTTTTTCTTTTTTTTTCCTTCTATCTGGAGTTATTATAGATTAAAGATGTCAATTAGGGAGGCCAAAAATTGTCCTTATTAGGCCCTGAGTTAGTTGCTTATAGTGATTAAACTTTAATGCTTTGTTCTGAATACTTCATTGCTAGATATCTGCTTCAGGTTTTGCTTGAAAAAATTCTTTTTAGATTTAGCAAAAATAGTACAATCACCTCAGAGAGTGGGTGGCAGAGTGCTCAGTGGTTTGCCAGTTAACGTTGGTAAAACCTTTTTCCTGAGAGACGCTGGAGTCATGGAGTAGGGGATTACAAAACGGCGCAGGGAATTGCTATGAGATTTTTCATGAGAATCCTCTGTTTGGATGAGTTATGAGCTTCAGAAAACAGCCATTTACAAATACTCAACAGAGAAGATGTTGATACATTTTCTAGTCATTCCTACATGTGCTAAATGTACTCCACCTTAGGGATGCCACAGTGAACATGGGCCCTTCACAGGGAGCTGTAGAATATCCCTCTGCTCAGGGTGGCTATATCTAATCATAGGATAAGTGCCAAAGATGAAAACACAATCTTGAGCACTTTTTTTTTATCACGCTGCTGTGGAGACTGGTGGGAAAGATGTGACAAGAAGTGTTTGAGGCATTCCTAGTAACCTGCATGGCTAATCATGTCTAGGTAGAGCAGTTTTCCCCAACTTTTCTGCTCACAATCTCACTGTAATTTTATATTCATTGTGTTTTTAGGTTTGCAATCCAGTTTAGGGCTGCAATCCCTAATCTGGCAATTGATTTATTTTTTCCCTTGATTTTATACTTGTTGAAGACTTTTTACCCAGAAATCCAACAACACTCCTGGTAATCTGCACCCTATGTGCTACCTGCATAGATTTATATCACCTATAAATATCTCTTTATAGGTGATATTTTACTTGTCTGCTAAACACTTTTCCTAGGTTTTGCTAGACTGACTGACTGCTGCCACCTTTCCTGTACCCCATGCTGTGCAATAATCTGGGAGGGCTCTGTGTTTCTATAGATAACCCAGCTCTCAATACAACATCTATCTCATAAAAAATACTTTGATACAATTGAGCCGTGCACACATGCAGAATCCTCTGGTCCCCTATTTGCCACAATCAATGATCCTCCCTTCAAAGTCCAAGATTGCTTAATAGGGCAAAATACTATAATAGAAGTGTTTCAAGGTGGAAATATTCCATTTTATGTCGCAATTTTTTGTCCTTGATGCTCAAAGACTTTAAGTCTTGAGGGAAAGTCCGCATTGTCTTTATTTGGTGGCTACTGATATTTTGGGGCAGGAAGGAAAAAAGGTATTTACTTACAATCAAAGAACTCTGGAGATAAATGTGCTTCTGGGGAACAGGATATAGGTACGTGGAAAGCAATTACTAACAGATCAGTGAGTTTCACATGTTTCTTCCCTGTGCAAGTGACTAAACATATAATGTTAAGATTATACGTGGCCAACAAGAAGACCACATATAATGTTCTGATGCCTGCTCCTGCTTAATAGAAAAGTGATAGTATTTTTTCAGTAATATATCAAGGGACTTTGTTACTGGAGCAAATAGTTACTTCATTTTAATGCAACTTTCTCCAGTGCAAAGAGCACTGTGTAGAATGGACAGCTGAGAAGTGAGAACATATGTTGTCATTGTAATTCATGAAAGTTTTATTTATTTTTCTACTACTGTTATCAAGCTTCCTGCCTTTTTAGTTGGCTTTAATATGTTATTAAGGAAGACAACAGGAAATTTCAGATTTGTGGCCAAACATCATGTAATCCTGGTTAGGTTTCTCAGTATGTAGAATCAGAACCTGTTGCATAAGGATTTCAGCATGACCTTAGTGAAGACCCATCCTTTTTGAACTTTGCTTGTCCTGTTCATGCATAATGTAGGCTCTTTTACTCAGAAATCATCTCCTACAATACGTGGGTGTGTGCTGCTGACTGTAATGGGTCCTGGTTGTCCAGGACATCCAGGTGCTATAGTGAGATGTTTTACTGCTACTTACTTTTCATTATCTAAATTCTTTTGAAGAACTAAGTGTAGATGTTATATGATCACAACTAGATATATCAAGTAAATTATTCACTGTAAATTATTTATGTCATTTTCATAATTTCTCTGATCCTGTCTGGAAAAAAAAAAGTACGTTGTGAAATTACAGTTCAGAACTCAACTATCTAATGGAGCAAAAAGACTGCTGTTTTCAGTAATAAACAATGGCCTTCAGCATGAAGCCACATGTAATAGGAAAGAAACACAGCATCTACTATTAAAAATCTATTTTGGCTGAAGATCTGTGATCTTCAAATTGCTTTTAACAATTGCCAGAAAGTGTAACTGCAAACAAGAGATTCTCAGGTGACAGAGCATGCTTGAGTCTCGCAGCATGGTACAGGGGAAGCATTTGGATTTGTTGTGGTTAAAACACTAGTCAACAGAAGGAGTGCAAATGTACTGTACACCTTGCAGTAAATAAAATAAAATGAGCTTTAGCTCTCACCATAGAATTAACAATTCCTCCCAGGCCTACCCTCAGCTCAGCTCTGCTTCTTTCCTTGTGAAATTCATAGCTGTTCTCAGTTGCTGTTTATTCCACTGAATGCAGAAACTGTTTGCTAGGGATTTTGTATTCTGAATTTTAATATGAGGACAGGTCAGAAGTGATGCCTCTTGTTAATTTAGGGGAGCTGGTAGCAATGCCTGAAGTTAAGACTGCTTAATTGATTGTTACTGGTTTCCAATTGTTTTCCAAACTGAAAGTCCAGGCTGAATTTTTGTGCGCTGTGTTCTTGCTTCAGGGTGAAGTTGCTTGGAGAACCCTATTAGGAGTTTTAGAGAATGATTTAGAAATTCTTCAGAATGAGTTACTGAAAACTTGTTCTGTTTGCATTTCCTTAAATTGTTTGCTAAAATAAAGTCCTAGAAAACACTAAAAACCTGTAATATTTGTATATTAGTGATGCCTTCTCTGAAGTTGTAATCTATAATGTGGTCAGTTCACACAGTTTCAAGCAGCGCTTGTTAGACTTTGGTGGCTAAACCCGCAGCTGATTCCCACCAAGCTGGGTCTGCTCCAAGCCAAGCCTGCAATTGCATTCAGGGTTTTCCTGCTGTTCCATCTCCTCAGAGAGGAACGATTGCAGCTGCAGGTCTTCTGTAGCACATGCAGCAGACCTCAATGCATGTCTCAGAACCTGAGGTCATCTCAAATGGCACTAGATACCATATTTAGGCAACTGCATTTTACTTTAAGATCACGTAGCTTTAAAAATCTTCCATTTCATGTAAAATAATTCAAATGAGATATTTAGAAATGAGGTGCAGAGCAGCACAAATAAGTCTTAAAAAGTAAAAGTAATCAAAATATACAGGTCAGGTTTAACAAGATCACATATGTTAGGAACTAACCAAAACAACTCTGCATATTTATTTTGCTGGCTTTATCAGTAAACCAGCAGAGTAAACGATCTCAGGCATTGTAGCAAAGAGATGCTTTAAACTGCTGGCTTTTTACAAATGTAAAATGATTGATTCTCTGTAGTTTAACCTAAGGTTTCCTTCATTCTGATTTAAAAGATTAAACAATCAATTTAAAAATATTTTAGTCATAGCATTTTCTAAAAATGCTTATTCTGGTATTTTTCTCTATTTAGTCAGTGCAGCAAGCCTGCTCTTCCAGGCAAATTGATAAATTCTAAACAGAGCTGATTTTGCCAAAAAAACCCCACAACCCAACAAAACCCAGGAAGAAGAAGAAGAAGAAGAAGAGGAGGAAGAAGAAAAGATAGCCTATTCAGACTTAAAATAAAGTGAAAAGTTTTAAATAAGGTGTTTATAATTTTAATCCGCAATCTGTGTAAATTATGTAAGCCTAAAATCAAGCTTTATTAAAGATCAAGACTTACTGAAAAGTCCTAGTTTTTATGGAATTTAATATGAAAGTAGCATATTCAAAATGCCTCTTATTTGACGGTTACTATCTACTCCTTATTACTGGTGGGAATCAACAGAATCCACTAAAATTTTAAGACAAATTTTACACATGGCAAGAGATCTTAATTTCAGTTTCTCTCTTGGAAGCATTTTAAAACTCCTTTCTCTTCCTGTATTCTCTATTTATTGTATTTGAAGTAATATTTTCCTAATCTAACTTTTTTTTCTTATCCTGGATTTTCTAAAATTTGTTTCCATCTTTGTTAAAGTGTTCTTCCCAAAATTGGGCACAATATTTCAGCTGCTGAGTAGAGCAAAACAAATATCCCCTATGCCTTCTGTTTCTGAGAGTGACTTTTATCTCTTTTTTTGAGACCATGTTATGCCATTCATTTATAATTAGTCTGTTGTCCATTGAAACTTTCAGACCCTTTGCTGCCTTAATGGTGCTTGACCAACTACTTATTATCCCAGCAGTAAGAAAGATATCCAGGTCTCTGTCCTCTTGGGTATTTCTGCATAGAACAGTGGCAGAACATCCATTTATGTGGCTACCATGGCCAGACCATTGGCTTTCCAAGGACCTCCAATCATAGCCAGAACATCCAAATCAGTCTGATTGTCCTTGCAGCAACACCAGTAATGAGATGTCTCCTTACCTCTTTTTGTCAGGTCTGGCCCATAAAGGTTTTTACGGATCAGGCAAGCTTCTCTATATGGCCTGTTTCTTAGGCATGGAAAGTAGGACCCTATCAAGATGCTTAGCCATGACTGTGTTGGTGAGTGAAGGAGTAGCAGGAGAATACGTTTCTAAACAAGGCTCTGGGGGTGCTTCCATGCCTGCTTTGCTCAGGTTCTGCGGGATGGGGCTGCAGTCAGTTGGGCCCCTGCCCAGCTCCTTTTCCTGAGGGACCTCATCTTGCAGCTGCCTGACACTCACCTTTACCCGCAGTCATCTTTGCCTGCTCCAGGGTTATACTGGTATAGTCACCTGCTCCCAGGCTAACCCTGCATCTGGGACTTTTGGATGTTTATCTGAAATGGCATTTGCAGTTCATCAGCCAGCTCACCCGAGGAATGCTGAGTGTGCTCTGCTGCACAGGCAGTGACACAGGGTGACACTTTGCTCTGGGGGAGACTCGCTGCCAGCAACGGCCACTGTGCTAATTTGTTAGTGGAAACATCCAGAAAGCCTGATAAGAAACTTCAGAATGATTTTTTGGAGGCTTATAAGTTTAATGCATGAACTTTATGTATGTATGTATGTTTATGCAGAATGTGGTACTGCTTGCTCGGTTTGAAATATTTATAGTCTTGCTCCAAGAGCTGGCTTAAAACACATTAAAATGAACACAGTTTGGGTCACCAGTTGACAGAAAGGCACACACAGCTTTACTGGAGCTGTGCTAGTTTACAGCAAAGATCTGGCTGAGGCATTGCAGAAACTAGAAAGTAAGAGTCTGCAGATAAATACCTCTAAATTGTATTTTGGATTCCCCAGGTCTGTGAGATAGGGGGTATGTATAATGTTACTGAACAGGTGTAACTAGTGCCAACTGAAAAGAAACGAACCAACCTCCTCAAAGTAAAATACATAAGAAATATCAAATAATTAATTATTTTCCAGGGAAATCTCAGTGACTCAAACTCTCCTAGAATCAGTAGCAAAAAAACCTTGTAACTTTTTAAAAGGACTCTTGATTATTCAAATAAATTCAGTACACTTGTAATCTTAGCTTTTTGTTTCTTCTTGAAAGCACTTTTGGGATGTTTTAGGCCAAAATCCATTTGTCAATAAATGTCACAGGAAAAACTTTCGCACATCATTTTGCAGCTAAGAACCTGCTAAGAAGCATTTGATTCTCATCCTTGTTGGAGGACACATTGAGAATTACAGACACAGCAGGCTTGCTGCAGTTATCTGTTCATATGTGTTAAAAGCAGGTATACATGTCTCCATATTGAATTCTGGAGGTTTTTCACCTCATAAAACATTGTGGTGATTATAAAACAGCTTTTTCTCAATTCCAGACAGCATTTTACAGAAATCAGAAAGAATACAACTACAGGCTATAGCTTTGTAGCTGTCTCTACAGACAGTTGCCAAGGCGAGCAGCTCCGGTACCGGCACGAAGTGCAGCAGAGTGCTCTAGCGTGGTGCACAGAGGGGTTTCCTGAACCGGGGGAACTTCAGGGGCAACCAAGAGCTGCCAGGAGCCTGCAGCTCATGCGACAGCGGCTGATGAGACCTGGGCAGGGCCAGGAGCAATGGCGGCCAAGCCCCCCCCCACATATAAAAGAAGCCCTTAGGGAGAGCTTGCGACCAGGAGCGCCGCACCAGGGTGGGCAAACAGGACGTGGTGCGGCAGTTTGCATGGAAGGGCAAGCAGGAAGGGCGCTGAAGCTCTGCCAGCTCCACCAGGGAGCAATGGTATCCACCCAGGAGAAAGCTGTGGCCTCTCTAAGCTCTGCACTCACCACAACTGACGCAGCTTCCCAGACAGAGCTCCGGTGGGAACATGCTGCCACTGAGGTGTCATGCTGCAGGGTGTGCCCTCCTCTTATGACGGTATCAGATGGCAGCAGTGAGCACACCTGTGGGAGGTGTGCCCAGGTAGAGGAACTCCTCCATTTAGTGACAGAGCTGCAGGAGGAGGTGAGTAGGTTGAGGAGTATCAGGGAGTGTGAGAGAGAGATAGTCTACCGGAATCGCACCCTACCTTCCCTGAGACAGGCCCAGCAGGCAGACAGGACGCGTGATACGGACGATTCCCTATCCTCTCTCTGCCTGGCTGAACACAGTGACTTAAGGGATAGGAGGCAATGGCGATGAGTTCCTGCCGGGCGCAGCAGGTGCGTCTCCTCTGTGACTACCCCACCTTCCCAGGTGCCCTTGCACAATAGGTACAAGGCTCTGCAAATGGAACTGAACAATAATGAGGACGATGGTTCATCTAGCTGAGAGGTGTCCTCGGGGTTAAGTTGGCCTATGCCCTGCATCAAAACTGCTTCCATAAAGAAAAAAAGGTGGGTTATTGTCATAGGGGAGTCCCTTCTGAAGGGAACAGAAGGCCCAATATGCAGACCTGACCCACTTCTTAGGGAAATCTGCTGCCTCCCTGGGGCCCTGGTTAAAGATGTGAAGAGAAAGCTTCCTCAGTACGGCCCTCAGATTACTATCCATTATTGATTTTTCAGGTAGACAGCGATGAAGTTGCAAAAAGAAGTCTGAGGGCAATCAAGAGAGACTTCAGAGCCTTGGGATGACTGGTTAAGAGATCAGGAGCACAAGTAGTGCTCTCCTCTATCCTTCCAGTTGCAGGGAATGATGAGGGAAGAAACAGGAAGAGCCAGCAGATCAATACCTGGCTCCAAGCCTGGTGTCACCAGCAGGATTTTTGTTTTTTTTTTATCATGGGTTGGTCTACATGACACCAGGCCTGCTGGCAACAGACAGGTTACACCTTTCTCAAAGAGGGAAAAGGATCTTTACACAGGAGTTAGCAGGGCTCATTGAAAGAGCTTTAAACTAGATTTGAAGGGGGAAAGGGATAAAACCAGGCTCACTGGAGATAAGCCTGGGGGCAGCACACCAACGTTTGAGGGACAGTGTGTTAGCGAGGTCCTTTGGTCTGCCATCTCAGTGGAGGTAGGGGATGGAGGTCCATGCAGCAGCAAAGATGCCAGGGTTATTGATATGATAGAAACCACTGAAGTGCCTGAGAATGGTCACGTATGAATTAGGGCTTCTTCCCCCCAAAAAGTGACAGGATCAATAGCCCAACTGAAGTGCATCTACACCTATGCATGCAGCACGGGCAACAAACAGGAGCAGCTGGAAGACATCGTGGGGCAGGAAAACTGTGACATAGTTGCCATCACGGAAACATGGTGGGATGACTCGCCCAATGGGAGTGCTACAATGGATGGCTATAAAGTGTTCAGAAGGCATAGACAAGGAAGGAGAGGCGGTAGGGTAGCCCTGTAAGATAGGGACTGTTTTGATTGTCTAGAGCTTAATGATGGTGATGATAAAGTTGAGTGTTTATGGGTAAGAATCAGGAGAAAGGCCAACAAGACATATCATGGTGGGAGTCTGTAGACCACCCAACCAGGATAAAGATGCAGAAGAAATACTCTATAAGAAGAAAGTCCTGAAGTGAAGAAGTCCTGAAGGGCAAAGGAGTCCAGGAAGGCTGGACATTCTTCAAGAAGGAAATCTTAAAGGCACAGAAGCAGGCCATCACCATGTGCCGAAAGACAAGCCGGCAACAAAGAAGACCGGCCTGACTGAAAGGAGAGCTTTGTCTGGAACTCACAGAAAAAAAGGAGAGATTCTGACCTTTGGAAGAAGAGTAAGGGAACTCAGGAGGACTACAACGATGTCATGAGGTTATGCAGGGAGAAAATTAGAAGGGCCAAAGCCCAACTAGAAATTAATCTGGCTACTGCCGTAAAAGACAATAAAAAATGTTTCTATAAATACATTAGCAACAAAAGGAGGGCTAAGGACAATATCCAGCCTTTTTGGATGTGAGGGAAACATAGTGACAAAGGATGAGGAAAGGCTGACGTAATTAATGCCTTCTTTGCCTCAGTCTTTAATAGTAGGGCCAATTGTTCTCTGAGTACCCAGTCCCCTCAGCTGGAAGACAGGGATGGGGAGCAGAATGAAGCCCCCGTAATCCAAGGGGAAATGGTTAGCGACCTGCTACACCACTTAGACATACACAAGTCTAGGGGGCTGGATGGGATCCACCCAAGGGTACTGAGGGAGCTGGCAGAAGTGTTCACCAAGCCACTTTCAATCCTTTATCAGCAGTTCTGGCTAACCGGGGAGGTCGCAGTTGACTGGAGGTTAGCAAATGTGACACCCATCTACAAGAAGGGCTGGAAGGAGGACTTGCGGAACTACAGGCCTGTCAGTCTGACCTCGGTGCCAGGGAAGGTTATGGAGCGGATGATCTTGAGTGCCATCACACAGCACGTACAGGATGACGAGATGATCAGGCCCAGCCAGCATGGGTTTATGATAGGCAGATCCTGCTTGACTAACCTGATCTCCTTCTATGACAAGGTGACCCGCTTAGTGGATGAGGGAAAGGCTGTGGATATTGTCTACCTAGACTTTAGTACACCACTGACACCATTTGACTAGCCTTTGACACTGTTTCCCACAGCATTCTCCTGAAGAAACTGTCTGCTCATGGCTTGGACAGGCATACTCTTCACTGGGTAAAGAACTGGCTGGATGGCCAGGCCCAAAGAGTTGTGGTGAATGGAGTTAAATCCAGTTGGTGGCCGGTCACAAGTGGTGTTCCCCAGGGCTCAGTATTGGGGCCAGTCCTGTTTAATATCTCTATCAATGATCCGGGTGAGGCGATCAAGCGCACCCTCAGTAAGTTTGCAGATGACACTAAGCTGGGTGGGAGAATTGATCTGCTTGAGGGTAGGAAGGCTCTACAGAGGGATCTGGACAGGCTGGATCGATGAGCCTCGGCCAATTGTTTGAGGTTCAACAATGCCAAGTGGAAGGTCCTGCCCTTGGGTCACAACAACGCCATGCAATGCTGTGGGCTTGGGGCAGAATGACTGGAAAGCTGCCTGGCGGAAAAGAACCTGGGAGTGTTGGTTGACAGCCAACTAAGTATGATCTGGCAGTGTGTCCAGGTGGCCACAAAGGCCAATAGCATCCTGGCTTGTATCAGAAATAGCGTGGCCAGCAGGACTAGGGTAGCGATCATCCCCTTGTACTTGGCACTGGCGAGGCCGCACCTCGAATCCTGTGTTCAGTTTTGGGCCCCTCACTACAAGAGAGACATTGAGGGGCTGGAGCGTGTCCAGAAAGGGCAACAAAGCTGGTGAAGGGTCTGGAGCAGAAGTCTTATGAGGAGCGGCTGAGGGTACTGGGGTTGTTTAGCCTGGAGAAAAGGAGGCTGAGGGGAGACCTCATCGCTCTCTACAACTACCTGAAAGGAGGTTGTAGCGAGATGGGGGTCGGTCTCTTCTCCCAGGTAACAAGTGATAGGACAAGAGGAAATGGCCTCAAGTTGCACCAGGGGATGTTTAGATTGGATATTAGGAAAAATTTTTTCACCAAAAGGGTTGTCAAGCATTGGAACAGGCTGCCCAGGGAATTGGTTGAGTCACCATCCCTGGAGGTATTTAAAAGACGTTTGGATGAGTGCTTAGGGACATGGTTTAGTGGCGGACTTGCTAGTACTAGGCTAACGGTTGGACTTGATGATCTTAAAGGTCTTTTCCAACCTAAATGATTCTATGATTCTATGATTCTAATCATAAAAAGTACGTTAGATTTAGTATTTAGAAAAGATCTGTCATCATATGGACAAGAGGACATTAGGACCAATGATCAAAAAATGTGAAAGACATGAAGAATCTCAACAGGGGCTACTTGGAAATAGTGATGTAAATTGTAATGAAATACCAGTAGATGGGCAAAATGAACAGGTAGAGGTACCTATTGCTCTGAATAATTATATTTATGCAAATATTTAGAGATATATAGAAAAGCAACCTCCTTTTGAGGACTGAAAGCATCTTTGCTCAGAAGACACCAGGGTGACTAGATACTAAAACCTTCATTAAAAAGGCATAAACAACTTGTATTTTTTATTGATGCTACCTCAGTGGGACATGGTATCGGATAGTCCAGAATTCATTCCTTTCTTTGGGTTGTAGAAAGTTGGCAGCATGCTGCAACACCACGCCCCACCCCAGAACAGAAAACATAACACATTACACAGCAGAATATGAGTAAAGACAACACTGAAGACAGGGGCTGATGGGTACTGGAAATGGCCCCCTCCTGCCTGCAAGCAAAGCATGTTTAGGGCGGTGCAATTGCTTAGTTGCTCATCCACTAAAAGCTACGTCCTCATGAGATCAAATCATTACACTTTTCTTCCATCTGGTGTTGTATAATTTGTTTATTGGGAAATAGCTTGCAGAACTGGAACATTGTATACAGTAAGGGATCCTAACCAGGTTTATTTCTTTAGCTTAAATTAAAAACAAAACAAAAAAGAATAAACCCCTCCACCATCTCTGCTGGTGCAAAGCAGTTAAACTGCTCTGAAGCCTCTCACAGTGTCTGAGATAATAAAACTGAGGTGGCTGTTTAAGGGCAGCAAGTGGACCATTTCAGCTGAGCATTTTAACAGAAGGCCACCCGCAAACAGGTTGACAACTTCTCAAATTCATGTTACAATGGGATATATAATAATGGGTTATATATGATGTCCTCAGGAGGCCAGAGAAATCATAACATGGTATGTCCTACTGACATTATCCAAGCTCTCGTGGCCATGTTAAATTCAACTTTGTTAATGCAAAATGCCAGAAGACTTTGCAAGCTGTTTAGAATTCCCTGAGTTTTTAATATTTTTGGGTTCTGGCTATATCTTGACAAGATCAACATAAAATTATGCTTTTTTGTTCCATTAAATTTATATACTTCAGAAAACTAATTTTTATGCTTCCAATCAGAGAGCAAGTTAAAGTGATCATATTAGAGTTTACAAATTTCTGCAACATTATACAGGCAAAATTGCTTAGTTAATTTTCAAATAGCTTGGAAACGGATTTTTAATTGTATTTACATCTGAAATGGAGAAAGGGTACCTGTTGAATATTTGCTGTTATTTCAGATTGTAGTCTGCAAAAAATGCTAATTAAAGCAGCAGGTCATATCTTGCGGTGTCAGAGAGATGTGACGTTTCCTTTACTTGGAAACAATAACATGCTGTTGACTGCTACTGAATTACAAATCTGACAGCTGCCAGAAAAGGGCAAGGCAACCACATACTGACAAGATTTTCAATTGTTCAGTATTATGTTGAAGACCTAAGGAAAACGAGCATCCCAGGAAACAAAGCTGTTGTGCTGTGATGCAACCGAGACAAAGTGTTTACAGCTCCTCCTATATGGACTAGACTTTACATAAATGCACAGTGAGTTTCTAAGTTGATTTACAATACTGAAAACATACTCATATGGGTAGTAAGTTTGCACAAGTGACATCATTGTAATCGTGGTGGGTAATATTCTGTGAACTGCAGGATATCCATAAATGTCGACAGTATTGTCTTAGAGCCACTTATGTCTAATTTTCTCCAGAGGAAGAAAAATATTCCCCAATCTACAAAAAAAGCTCCGTTTACAAAAAACAAACAAGCAAAAACACCCCCCCAAAAAATGCAAAATACCAGAGAAATAAGCAAATGTGGTACAGTGTAATTTCCTAAGCTGACAGAGCTCTTGGCTGTGAGTTCATGGGCAGTGGCTTGGGTCACAGATGGACAGGGTCGGGGGCTTTGGTTCCTTTCCAGATCATCCTCCTCTGAACATAGGCACTGATATCCAGTCCTGCAGCCAAAGGTACAGGGCTTTGCTCAGAAAAAGCTTTTGTAGTGGGTCAGACAGCTCAGCTGCCCGCCAGGAGCCCCAGTTTCCTCCAAGACATCAGCTACTAAGTGGTTTCATTACTTCTCAGGAACATTTTCCTCTTAAGACTAATGGTGCCAGATATCTGGCAGTGTTTGAAGCTATGAGTCTTTAATTCCTCTCCAAGCTATACTTCCTGACACTGCAAGCTGTCAATAAAAGCTCCGGATCTTCCCAAACCATACACTAGGACCATGGCTGTAGATTGTGGAAACGGTTTTAAGGCAAATAAATAACAACCACACTTTTGCAAGTTCAGTTTTGCATAAGGCAAGGCCAATGGCTTATGCCATAAAGAGAAATTCTAGATCTTGCATTGACTGATGAAATAATACAGCTAGAGCTTCAAATGTTGATACAGTTGTGTACACTGTACGTGCAAAGATTCTGCTTTGAGAGAAGCATACTGCTAAAGCATTTTTCTTTACCCCAAAGATATTTTTTCTTTCTGTTATTTGTAATATATATCTTAGAAGCTTGAGAATAGAAATTGCTGAATTTGCTATACTTTTTGTCTTATTTTTATGTGAATTCTCTAGCTTGTCAGGAAACCTGGGCCATTGCCATTTGAATAGCTAGTTCTTCCATTTTTTCCTTCAAAAGGAAAAAAAAAAGTGGAAGAGGGAGAAAAATAAAGGAACTTTTGTTTTGAAGAAAAATCTTGAATGAGAATGTTTAAATAGTAGGAAGAAGGATTGTGCTTGGAGCTTACCAACTTTCATGGTGCCCCTCTGTTTATTAGGCAAATGAGATATGTTTGGTTTTTTACCATTAAGTCTTTCTTTCCTGAAGTTAAGGGGTATCTGAATGTCAGCATGGTCTTGTATCTGAATGTCAGCACGGTCATGTATTGAATTGTACCATTCTTCATTGTATTACAGAGCATTTTATTGATTCAAATAACACCTCTGCAGTCAGTCCAATTATGGGATGAAGTATTACATGATCTGAAAATCTAGAATCCACTCTATGATTTCTCTAAGAATTTAGTATTCTGCAATTCTTTGCCTTCAGATATCTTCCAGATCATGTGCTAATTCAGAGCTGAGGTCATTTTGCAATGGTCCTAAATAAATGCAAAATCCAAGGAGCTGTCACTCCATTTTTAATCCATTTTTTATGTTCTTGTCATAGTGGTACAGAAAAGATTACAACATGATCTTAAAATGACAAATGTAAATACATGGCATGTTTGGAAGAGGGTCAGCAATGTCTTTATAATTTACTGCTACTCTTCAAAGATATTGCTTTCCCAGCAGCTAAGGACCTGATACAACATACAAAGAAGTCAGGGAAAAAGAATATAATAGACTTTGATGATCGTTCTATCAGGTCATTTTATTTCATGTACTGTGGAAGTATTTACACTGTTTGTGAAAAATTTTGAAATTAGTAGATTGCATCCCCCAGTTTTTATTTGAATCCTTTATAAGGATTCATAAAGAAGTGATGTTAGCAGCTTTATCAATCCTTCTGATAGATTCAAAACTGTTTTCTGTTCATCTCAAAGTCTCATTTTTTTCCAAGGGGAAAAAACACACCAAATTCCTTAACCTTTGCACAAGATTTATAGTAAATCTGCTGCATTGAATCTATTGTTCAGACTCAGTTTCATTTGTCTTGCCCTACGCTGCACTTTCTGTAAGGCAGTAACACAGTTTTCTTTGGCTGATTTATGCTAGGAATGTAATTATGAAATTCCAAGTCTGGGTCCTGCACTTCCTTCTCAGGCTGTGCCACAGAAAAACCAAAAGCCCCTTTGAAACAGAAAGAAAGGGAGATGATAAGCCAAAACCAAGGCCATTTCCTCAATGTTTGGAAAATCTTTTACATTAGTTCATGCTGTGAAGCCCTGCAAATACATTTTAGTGGCCAACCAGGAGTCATGGGAAAAAAAGGGTAGGAAGATGACACAGGAACTGTGGGAAGTGTTCTCACCTCTGAGCTACATGGAAAGCCAAAGTCAGCGTGGTTTCCATGTACATAGTGGACCTGCTTTTTTTGTGGGTGGTTGAATGGCTCATGGATTTTTCCAAGAAAAACACCCTCATTTAGCTCTGATGTCCTAAGGGCATTTTTTGCTCCAAAGGTTCAATGGCTGGCAGAGACACTAAGTCCTATCATCCATGTTGCATTCCCCTTAGAAATTAAGACTGCTCTGCTGCTCAAAGAAATCAAGAGACTAAGCTAGTTAACCAATTATTTCAGGGGGTCTCACCATGAACCGTGTTAATGACGGCTAAAAATATAACAAGGAGATGAAGAAGGAAAATGTAAAGCAATATATTAATTAGGAAAAAAATCCTAATGAAAAGCAATAAAGTAGAAAAAATAGAAACACAATAGGTATTTTGCTCTTGATAGGGTGAGGAAAAGACAAAAGAAATAAAGAGTTTGACTATTATGATAAAATAGACATATAAAAGAAGCACTGAGGAAGAAGTGACAGATATGTGAGGCAGACCACAGTTTTCAGAAACAGCTTTCAGAAACTGAATAAGATTGCTTTACTTAAGATTGCTTTACTTGTCCCAGCATGTTGGGACAAAGCACAAGTCAGTGTCAGAGAGTTTTATTTCCATTACTAATATCCACATTGGAAACAATTGACACAGATGAAGAGAGGTTAGATAGAAAGCCAAGGATGACTAGAAAAGAGTTCTGGAGACTTTCTACTGCAGGACATCTATGCAAAAATTACAAGTCTGAATAGATGGAGATCTGTTTCTCTAGGAGACCTAGTGAGTGAAAAATGGAATACATTCACAATTACTGCCTTTGTGTACTGCTTAAAATTGCCAACTTAATTACTTATATATGCTCCTCCTCATTTAAACTATGTTTTAGAAAGGTACACATGGCATGAAATATTTGTGGAATATTGCCCCACTAAGGTATAAACATACATCCAGGATTATAGGTTTTGTTTGTGTCTTACACTGAAGGATTACAAAATAAAATAAAATAGACATCAAAAGCTGTTTAGAATGATTAAAAAAGAACTAGGCTGTTACAATAGGGCTGAAGATTGTAGACCTATTAATTGCTAAATGAACTTCATTTGTCAAATTTTCTGATATAAAATATAGAAAACAGATCTCTGGAAAGAATAATTTTAAGGGATTATATTCATTCACATTCAGAAACTAGTAGTGAGAATAGTAAATACTGTTATAAGAAAATGCCACCTTTCACACCTCAGCATGGAATCCATTTTAAGCATAACACTCATTTGTAAACTCAAATCAAGGCTGTAGCCTTGGGATTATTCTCAAAAGTAATCATTGTGGCTATGAATGTGTTTGAAAAAATTACAAAACCCTAACATTATAATGCTACAAAGATTAAACGGGGCAATCCAAATGCTCATTTTCATTCCAAGATGCTATACTCAACATAGAGCATCATTGTTAATGTGAAAGACTTGGTTAATCAAAGTCTTTCCTTACATAGAGTACAAGAGACACAGTGAAGTGATTTAACCTTCAGAGCATCAGCTCCTGTAATTGAACCACACATTTTTATTCACTGGGAAACAAGGCAGTCTATGGGTGGTTTATTGAAAATGACAGTAAAAAGAGGCCAAGGTTTTGTTAAGTTCAAGAAGAGACAGTATCATATTTTAGTATAAGCTTATGAATCTACCAGCCAGCTATTGAATATACCTATAAGAACATGAATACAATCATTGCCTTTTCAAGTGCAGAGAAATAAAATATAGTTACTATTATCAAAACAGAAATAGTCAGGTGCAGGAGGACATCCTTTTATTGATCTAACATCAGGAGACTCAATGTATTAGGGAACTGTAAACAAACCCTAGTACAATGAAAAACATGTGTTCTGTGATAATAGTACCTGAAGACAAGTAGTTTATTTTCATTTTGATTCAGTGCATGCTTGGAGAAAGACTTCTTCACAGGCAAAAAGTGTAATTGAGTAAAAATCTGCAATTAGCTGCTTATGAACTTGTGGATACAACCCATTGCAAAGAGAGAATGAAAAGTAGAAAAGATCAAGAAGAGACTAGAGGAATATTTGGGAATCTGAAAACTAAAAAAAAATCATTGTCAATCACCTTCAAAAATGAAACAGGAAAGCATGAAATATTTTTAAAATAAAATAAGCAAAGGAAAATAACCACAAGGGAAGCACTGCAGAATTCTAAGTAAGACTTCTTACTTACTAAGAAGCTGAGGTTTTCTTTGGCACAAGGAATGGGCTAGAACACAAAATAACAGGCCAAAATAAAGCAAGCGTAAAATGTATATTGATGTCAAGGGAAAATTCCCAATGGTAATCTGCTGGAGAATGGCTGCAGAATATTTTCCTAAGTGGAAGAGTGGTATTGATGTTACTTGGGTCATTTAAAACTAGCTTGTGTGATGCTTTAAAACTTACCGATCCTGAATTCTTGGTTTCACACCATGAAAGGTTCTTTCATTTTTTTTGAAGAGAAAGGGATGCTTTTCTCAAGGTATCGAGTGGATGAAGTCACCTGGCCTTACTTCAATACACGGGCTCAGGCACAGTCCCTGGCTCAGCACTTCAGCACCCACCTCAGCCAGGCTGCCAGACCTTGAAAGGTGCTTGACTGGGGTCCCCATCCCACCGTGACCAGTTACTGGAGGGAAGTGAGCTTTCCTGGGCTCCAGCACAGGTCCTGCAGCAGATGTCTCTGCTTGGCCAGATGGATGGGGATTCTCAGGAGGAGCTCATCAAAAACCCACATCCATGGACACATAGGAACAGCTGAGAAAAGGAGAGCTTTCCCCTGACTCAGAAACACAAATCAGTTCTCCAATGCTAGAAAATTTAGGTAATATTTTAGAGGGTTCTGAACTTTACCCAGATCTTTTCAATCTAAGGAAAGCAGGGAAACCTGTAGCAACTTAGGAGAGTACCTAAGCCATAAGGTAATTTTTGTAGGAATACTTTCCCACTGCCCATCTGAAACTGGGTAAATGTGCAAGCAGGAATACCAGTTTCACAGAGCCAGAAGACAGCAGGCAAAGAACAAACCTGACTCTAATCTGTAGTTCTGGCCTCTGCTTCTTTTTACATATAACATAAAAATGCAAAAAGCAAGGTAACAAAAAAAAGTATAGCTGCTGCTAAACAGAAAGAAAATGAAAAACAGTAAAGGCAAAGCCGAAGTGCTATAACTAATTTTCTTAAACTACTGTGCAAGATTCTTTATCTTTGAACACTTGTTCCTTTGTGAAGGATAATGTTAATAGGATGCTCAGAGCGATCATTGCTAATGAGGAAATGTTAAGTTCAAAATGAGAACAAGGAGTTACAGGCTCAGTGTCCTGGTTTCGGCTAGAATAGAGTTAATTTTCTTCCTAGTAGCTGGTATAGTGCTGTGTTTTGGATTTAGCATGAGAATAATGTTGATAACACACTGTTGTTTTAGTTGTTGCTAAGTAGTGGTTACACTAGTCAAGGACTTTTCAGCTTCCCATGCTCTGCCAGGTGCACAAGAATGTGGGAGAGGGCACAGCCAGGACAGCTGACCCAAACTGGCCAAAGGGCTATTCCATACCATATGACATCATACTCCGTATATAAACTGGGGGGAATTGCCCGGGGGCAGCGATCATTGCTCGGGAACTGGCTGGGCATCAGTCAGCGGGTGGTGAGCAATTGCATTGTGCATCACTTGCTTTGTGTATTCTATTATTATTATTATTATTATTATTATTATTATTATTTCTATTATTATTATTATACTTTATTTTATTTTAATTATTAAACTGTTCTTATCTCAGCCATGAGTTTTCTCACTTTTGCTCTTCCAATTCTCTCCCCATCCCACAGTGCGGGGGAGTGAGCAAGCGGCTGGGTGGTGCTTAATTGCTGGCTAGAGTTAAACCACGACAGTCCTTTTTGACGTGCAACGTGGGGCACGAAGGGTTTGAGATAATAACAGATTAACCGGAGCATATTAAGGAATTTATATCTGTTAACAGTTGCCAGTCACAATATTGATTCATCTGTTCTCAATATTAGTTTATCTGATCTGCACCATGCTCTTTTTTTTTGCTGTACTTGTAAAAGATTGGTGTTGGGTTTTGCACTTTGCTGTGCTCTGCAGTGATTAGTGATGTTTCGCCTGTGAGATTTGTTGTTAAAACACTGGCCTTGAGCTTAATCGGGTATCTGAGCTTTGTACTGAAGCCATTACTGTACTTCAGGTCCCACCTCAATGGAGAAAATTAGCAACTAGACCTCTTCCTCTGAGAGGTGTTTTATGGAGGAAATACAGAATGGCACCTTCGCTACCTTCTTCTATGATGTTTCCTCCTTCATTCCGATAACTTTTCAGTACCTTGAACATCCTTGGATAGTTAAGATACTTCTATTGGTATTTCTTGGGAATATTGTTTCGGTTTTGTCTAAGGTTAATAAGCAATTTAAGAATATAATCTAGGGATCTGCCCCAAGGCTGGATAGTTATGAGTGGCAGGGTATGTGGGATAGTATGGGCAAGTACTAGGACAGTGGGCACCTCCAGTGTTTTGGAACTTCACCCCTGAACAAGTGCAGAATCCTGAAAAACTGGTAAAGTATTTGGAAAAAGAATGTTGTCACCCTGGCAACTCCAGAGAGACACAATGTGCTGGGGCCTGGCCTGTGCCCACCGAGCCCTGTTCAACACTATTCAGTACCCTCAAGGGGAAGAGAAGGTCTCTGGATCTGACGACAAAACAACAGGCACTGCAGCTACTCCAACCCAAGTGGCAGGCACTGTGGCTACTCCAACCCTGGCAGCAGGCACTGCGGATACTCCAACTCCCCCCACAGGTACTGCAGCTGAACCAGAGAACCAACCCGTGCCAGTATCAGTCGCCCCTATACACAAGAAGAAATACATAAGAAAATCAGCTCATTTAGTAAGGGATGAAGGTGAACTAGGGCCATCACAAGAACAGGAGGAGGAAGAGGCAGAACCCATAAATGAGGTGGTAACCACCCAATCCCTATTCCTGAGTGAGCTGCGAGATATGCGAAAAAATTTCAGTCATTGTGCAGGTAAGCACATTGTCACCTGGCTGCTCCGATGCTGGGATAACGGGGCCAGTAGCCTGGAATTAGAGGGTAAGGAAGCCAAGCAACTGGGATCCCTTTCTAGGGAAGGGGACACTGACAAAGCGATTGGAAAAGGGGCACAATCCCTCAGCCTCTAGAAGTGACTCCTGTCAGGTGTGAAGGAAAGGTATCCCTTCAAGGAAGATATGTCACCCAGGCAAGTGGACCACCACGGAGAGAGGTATGCAGTACCTGAGGGCATTAGCCATGCTGGAGGTGATTAATGATGACCTGGACAACAAGCAGTTATCCAAAGACCCAGATGAAGTCAGGTGCATGTGACCCATGTGGCAGAAGTTGGTATAGAGAACATCATTGATATATGCCAACTCATTGGTGGTAATGACCTGGAAAGACGGAGAGGGACAAACGGTGGATGAATTGGCTGGCCAACTCTGGCAATATGAAGGAAGTCTCTCTTCCTCCCTACAAGCCTGCATCTTGGCTGTGGAAAAACTGTCCCTGGAGTTCCAACGATTCAAAGAGGATATGTCCTACCCCCAACCTGTACGGACCAGTATCTCAGCCATTAGGAGTCAGTGTTCCTCTGCTCAAGAGAGAGGATATAGAGGTACACACCACAGGGCACCGTATCGTTTTACCTTCATGAACATGGAGAGGACATGAGGAAGTGGGATGGAAAACCTACCTCGACCGTAGAAGCATGGGTACATGAGTTGCAAGGAAGAACAATCACAAATGAGGGTTCTTCCAGGAAAATTGCCAGTTTACAGTGAGCAGTTCCCCAGACAGAGCAGAAGGGCTGATCTTACTTCCAATCTTAATGAAGGGACTCCTCACTCATATCTACAAGAAGTGGGTAATGAATACTATGACCAGGACTAGAGGGACCCTGCCTCCACCCAGATGGAGGAAAGGAACAATGGGGTTTACTGGGCTGTGTGGATTAGATGGCCTGGCACATCAGACCCACAGGAGTATAAGGATCTAGTAGACACCGGTGCACAGTGTACCCTAATACCATCAAGCTATACGGGGGCAGAACCCATCTGTATTTCTGGAGTGACAGGGGGATCCCAACAGCTAACTGTATTGGAAGTCAAAGTGAGCTTAACCAGGAATGAGTGGCAAAAGCACCCCATTGTGACTGGCCCAGAGGCTCCGTGCATCCTTGGCATAGACTACCTCAGGAGAGGGTATTTCAAGGACCCAAAAGGCTACCGGTGGGCTTTTGGTATAGCTGCCTTGGAGATGGAGGAAATTAAACAGCTGTCCACCTTGCCTGGTCTCTCAGAGGACCCTTCTGTTGTGGGGTTGCTGAGGGTCAAAGAACAACAGGTGCCAATCACCACCACAGCGGTGCACTGGTGGCAATATTGCACCAACCGAGACTCCCTGATTCCCATCCATAAGCTGATTCATTGACTGGAGAGCCAAGGAGCAATCAGCAAGACTCTCTCATCCTTTAACAGTCCCATATGGCCAGTGCGACAGTCTGATGGAGAGTGGAGACTAACAGTAGACTATTGGGGCCTGAATGAAGTCACGCCGCCGCTGAGTGCTGCCATGACAGACATGCTAGAACTTCAATACTAACTGGAGTCAAAGGCAGCCAAATGCTATGCTACAGCTGATACTGCTAATGCATTCTTCTCAATCCCTTTGGCAGCAGAGTGCAGGCCACAGTTTGCTTTCACTTGGAGGGGCATCCAGTACTCCTGGAATCGACTGCCCCAGGGGTGGAAACACAGCCCTACCATTTGCCATGGACTGATCCAGATGGCACTGGAACAGGGTGAGGCTCCGGAACACCTGCAATACATTGATGGCATCATTGTGTGGAGCAACAGAGCAGAAGAATTTTTTGAGAAAGGGAAGAAAATAGTCCAAATGCTTCTGAAGGCTGATTTTGCCATAAAACAAAGTAAGGTCAAGGGACCTGCACAGGAGATCCAGTTTTTAGGAAAAAAAAATGGCAAGATGAGTGTTGCCAGATCCAATGGATGTGATCAACAAAATAACAGGCATGTCTCCACCAACTAGCAAAAAGGAAACACAAGCTTTCTCAGGTGTTGTGGGGTTTTGGAGAATGCATTTTCCAAATTACGGTCTGATTGTAAGCCCTCTCTATCAAGTGACTTGTAAGAAGAACGATTTCAAATGGGGCCCTGAGCAACAACAAGCCTTTGAACAAATTAAACGGGAGATAGTTCATGCAGTAGCCCTTGGGCCAGTCTGGGCAGGACAAGATATAACAAATGTGCCCTACACTGTAGCCAGGGAGAATGGCCCTACCTGGACCCTCTGGCAGAAGGCACCAGGGGAGACGTGAGGTTGACCCCTAGGGTTTTGGAGTCGGGGATACAGAGCATCCGAGGCCCGCTACACTCCAACTGAAAAAGAGATATTGGCAGCATAGGAAGGGGTTCGAGCTGATTCGGAAGTGGTTGGTACTGAAGCACAGCTCCTCCTGGCACCCCGACTGCCGGTGCTGGGCTGGATGTTCAAAGGGAAGGTCCCCTCTACACATTACACAACTGATGCTATGTGGAGTAAGTGGGTCACACTGATCACACAGCTGTCTCAAATAGGAAACCCCAATCACCCAGGAATCTTGGAAGTAATTATGGACTGGCCAGGAGGCAAAGATTTTGGAATATCACCAGAGGAGGAGGTGACACATGTTGAAGAGGCCCCACTGTATAATGAAGTACCAGCAAATGAGAAGCAATATGCCCTGTTCACTGACAGGTCCTATCGTCTTGTGGGAAAGCATTGGAGGTGAAGGCTGCTGTATGGAGTCCTATTTGACAAGTCATAGAAACTGCTGAAAGGAGAATGGGAATCGAGTCAGTTTGCAGAGGTGAAAGCCATCCTCATAGTTCATACTGACTCATGGATGGTGGCAAATACTCTGTGGGGGTGGTTGCAGCAATGGAAGCAGAGCAACTGCCAGCGCAGAGGCAAACCCATCTGGGCTGTCCCATTATGGCAAGATATTGCTGCCTGGGTAGAGAACCTGGTTGTAACAGTACGTCATGTAGATGCTCATGTACTCAAGAGTCGGGCCACTGAAGAACATCAAAACAACCAGCAGGTGGATCAGGCTGCTAAGACTGAAGTGGCTCAGGTGGATCTGGACTGGCAACACAAGGGTGAATTATTTATAGCTTGGTGGGCCCATGACACCTTGGGCCATCAAGGAAGAGATTCAACATATAGATGGGCTCGTGATCGAGGGGTGGACTTGACCATGGACACTATTGCACAGGTTATCCATGAATGTGAAACGTGCGCTGCCATTAAACAAGCCAAGCAGTTAAAGCATCTCTGGTACGGAAGACAATGGATGAAATATAAATATGGGGAGACCTGGCAGATTGGTTGTATCACACTGCCACAGACCTGCCAAGGCAAGCGCCATGTGCTTACAATGGTGGAAGCAACCACCAGATGGCTGGAAACATATCCTGTGCCCCATGCCGCTGCCAGAACACTATCCTGGGCCTTGAAAAACAAGTCTTATGGCGACATGGCACCCCAGAAAGGATTCAGTCAGACAACGGGACTCATTTCTGAAACAACCTCATAGATACCTGGATGTGGCCTTGAGTGGGTATATCACATCCCCTTATCATGCACCAGCCTCTGCAAAAATCAAACGATACAATGGACTGTTAAGGCTACACTGAGAGTAATGGGTGGTGGGACGTTCTAACATTGGGATGCACATTTAGCAAAAGCCACTGGGTTGGTCAACACTAGGGGATCCGCCATTCAAGCTGTCCCTGCCAAGTCAAAACACTTAGGTACTGTAGAAGGGAATAAAGTCCCTGTAGTGCATATAAAAAATATGCTGGGGAAGACATTCTGTGTTATTCCTGCCTCAGGCAAAGGAAAACCCATCCATGGGATTGCTTTTCCTCAGGAATCTTGGTGCACTTGGTGGGTAATGTGGGAGGATGGGGAAATCCGATGCGTACCTCAAGGGGATTTGATTTAGGGTGAGAATAGCCAATAAATTAAATTGTATGATGTTAATTGCTGTATAATACTGTATATCATCACTCCTGTGGTGGCTATATGCCATATCAATGGTATTACAGTAAGAATCACCCAGATTAATGAAGAATGAACTTTGATGAAACCGAGCAAAGCACAGTGATAATGGAACCAGAATTGGCTTCAGTAAGCCACAATCCAACACCGCACGCCATCTCTCCTGCCCTGAAGGAATGTTTTGACAGATGGAGCCCAAAGTCATGGGCTAAATGAACTCAACGGACATTTTAGAGGGATGGCCCATAGACCAAGGGAATGATATCTGTGTGTATATATTAAAAGACAGGAAAAGTGGTGGTGATTAATTGGAATGTATTGGAAAGTTTGGGACCTGGGCATGACGTAGATGGTATAGAATAAGGGGTGGATACTGTCCTGGTTTCAGCTGTGATAGAGTTAACTTTCTTCCTAGTAGCCTGTATAGTGCTGTGCTTTGGATTTAGGATGAGAATAATATTGATAGCACACTGATGTTTTAGTTGTTGCTAAGTAGTGGTTACTCTAAATCAAGGACTTTTCAGCTTCTCATGATCTTCCAGGTGCACAAGAAGCTGGGAGGGGGCACAGCCAGGACAGCTGACCCAAACTGGCCAAAGGGCTATTCCATACCATATGGCGTCATGCTCAGTATAGAAACCGGGGGGAGTTGACCCGGGGGCAGCGATCGCTGCTCAGGGGCTGGCTGGACATGTGTTGACAGGTGGTGAGCAATTGCATTGTGCATCACTTGCTTTGTGTATTCTATTATTATTATTATTATTATTGTTGTTTCACTTTATTTTATTTCAATTATTAAACTGTCTTTATCTCAGCTGATGAGTTTTCTCACTTTTACTCTTCCAATTCTCTCTCCCATCCCACCGAGGGGGAGGGGGTGAGCAGGGAATGAGTGAGCAGCTGTGTGGTGCTTAATTGCTGGCTGGGGTTAAACGATGACAGTCAGGAATATGTATACAGCTGTTATACTATGAACTCTTCAAGACAGAGAGGGGGACTAGATCTGGCAAAGAGAATGTAAACTGTACTGAATGTAGACTGAAGTGTTGTTTAATTGCCCCATAGCTTCCCTAAGTGCGACATATGCATACTAATAGTTGCTACCAGTGAGATGCTGTAGGCCTACAAAAGGGTTCACTGGGATATGTTCAAAGTATAGTGCCAAAGTTCTATATAGGTATGTTCTCATCATTCATTCCAAAGTCTTCTTAAAGTATACACAGTGAAAACAGAATATACTATTGTTTTCTTTATTTCTATGCCCTCATGGGTATATACATAGGTAGCATGTGTTAGACAAAAATATGTGAGACTAAATAGCTTCCCCTCTTTTCTTACATCAATAACCCTTGGGGGTGACTGATACAATATAAATTCATTGAGCATTTGCATTTGCTGTTTTATACAATGCTTCCCTAACCACCTGTACTTGTATAATTGTTCCAAACATATGCTACCTGGTGCGACATCACCTGCTGAGTAACAGGCACATTCCCTTTGCAGTTGTAAGTGAGGGCTGAGAGCGATCAGGCAGGATCTGAAGCCAGGAAGGATGTCCATCTGTCCTAGTAGGTATAATAATGCTGTAGACGTACTTCCATGCTTTCATAGTGTAAAAAGATTGTGAGGTTGGAGAGGTGAAAAGATAAAAAAACCCACACCTTTTAGTTCTCACATAACAGAGCCAAACCATTATAAATTTATGAATAAATCTGTTCTGGTATGATTCCTGCCTCTCAAGGAAAAAGACAAAAAAAAAAAAAAAGAAAAAACCAACAGAACAATGAGTGTCAGAAACCTTGATAAAAGACTTTTCTCACAGAATTTGTACTCTGAATTTGCTAACACAAGAAATGTGGGTAACACAGATAAGCCTTTTACATTGTAGGTACTGAACCATACTGCTTTACCCTAAACTTTTGAAGCATCCAGTAGTTCCTGTAGTTATGAGTGTAGCTTTAATATCAAATTTATAGAGCAGAGCTATTAAGGAGTTATTCAGACACTTATATTTTTCTTCACAAAATGCTGTTTCAGCAAAATGTAAAGCTGATTTCAAAGAAAGTTTCTGCTCTAAGTGTTTCTCTGAGCCAAAAAGTTTCTTTAAAAAAAGAAAAATGAGGTTTAGCCTTTCATGTCAGAATAGCCAATATTTTGTCATTAGGGTATAAATCTCTCAGATAGCGATTTTTTTTTTTTTCCAGCTCTGACTGACAAAGGGTAAAACCTGATACTGAGCCCTGAGTAAGTCCCCTTGCTGTTCTGACATTGGTCTTCTTCAGTTAATCCTGCCTCATTTTTTCTTTTTATGAATACATAGAGTCCCAGCTGGACCACATTAAGGACAAAAAGATCATGATTTATTTTTACAGGAAAAGTTATAAGCCACTTCCCCACCACCACATCCCACCCTGATTTAGGTTTCTAAGTGGTGAAAAGAGGCAGTGTAACTTTTACTCCTGGGATCAAACTGCTGTAGCACTTACTATTGGGATCAGACTGGGATGCACTGGTTGCTATTGCTAAGATCTGTATCACTTTCTCCTTATTGTTTGGCTTGCTTTGGATCCGACACTGAAATAAGGAAGTCTTCCCATACCCAGGACTCTAGATGTCTTGCTTGTTAAGGGACTGAAATGCTCAGAGATGAGATTTCTCCTTGGATCTTTAATGTACTAGGATGGGACCCCATTCCTCATTTTAGGGTAGTATTCAACTAACCTACAGCCATTTGATAACTGGCTGTCTAGTCTAGGCTAGTAATTGAAGCCCCGCTCTATAGTCAGTGCAGAAATTTAGACTCCACCAGGTGTGATTCACTTCAAGCGCTATCTCATGATAATTGGAATTGCCCTCTGAAAGCAACTTACCTCTCTCCATTGACTATGAAGAGAGTTTATCCACCCTTCTTAAACTATGCTTCTACTTTATAGGTGGAGACGAATCACAACTTTTGTGTTTCTGTTTTCAAAACAAAAGGTGGGAATAGTAACACATTCCTACATCCTCAGAGCCTTGTAAAGATAAATACGTTACAAGGATGGGAGAAGCCATACGTAATTACTGCCATCAAATAAATGTTATAGAAAGAGAGGACTCATGCTTTTAAAAAGGTTCATTTAAGAGCTTTGGCAAATACCGACCCTGGGACAGCACTACAGCTTCAGGTCTGGCAAGACCTGGGTAATCATAAACCCACCAGATACGAAAGAATGAAGAATTAGAGTTACTGAAATAGTTCTCCTTACTTCAGCTTGATGACTAAAAAGTAATGTATATACACCTATCTTACATGTTTTCTTCTTTAAGGAAAACATAACTGGATTGTATACTCCAGTATTGTCATGCTTCAAGTGTCAAAAAAACTGAAAAAGGAAAAAGAGGAATATATTTTTGTGGCCAGTAAGAAGTTAAAAAGTTCACCAGTTGCAAAACTGGTGAGAGTCTCCAAGACCAGCAGAAATGTTTGATCCAGTACAGTTGGAATTTTAAATATTGGAGTGTCTCATGTCCCTCGTTTAAGCTTGGTATGTGACAACAGAAATCTAGGTACAGGAGAAATCTCTACATTTTCAGAAGTGACCTACAATGTTATGCAACATTTTTCATTTCTCATTTTTAGATATCCTAAGCGAGAATGACTAAACACATTTCTGGGTCAGAGTTCTTCAGACTGTATCCATTTAAATGATAAACGCCTTTCATTTCGCTGAACTTTCTGTTTCAGATTCATTGCCTACACTAAATTGTCCCCCATGTCCCAGTTTATTCAAGATCCATTCACTCACAAGGTAGCCCCAAGCCACTAAAACTGGTCAGCACATTGCTTGGAAAATAAATCCTTTGCTACTTTCTGAAACACATTTGTCTCCTTAGCCCTGAAACTTCTTATCCAAATCAATACTGGTATCATGATAATTAAAATCTGCCATGTTTAAAGTTTTGGCATTCTTGCAGGCCTCTCTTATCTATGAAACCATTTCCTGACAGACTTTGCTTACTGCCCTTGAAATCCATGGCTACATTTTAAAATCATCTCAACACTATAGTGTGCTGTTCTATTTAAAACCTTCTTAAATTAGCTGAAATACTCTGATAATTGATTAGTCTTTTTCTCTCTTACCTACACTGACAATCGTCTTCTCTTTTGTTGCCCATATCTGTCCCATCATTTTAATTTTCTAATCATTTTCCCAGTTTAACCATGATTGTGTTAGTCCATTATTAAAGTTTCATGGAACTATATTTCTGGCTCAGAAATGTTGACATGCCATCTTGTTACGTTTGCATCAACAACAGTTTAACTCTCTTACTGAAATCCTCATTTGCACAGTACAACAGACAAAACAGAATATTACATTGACAAGACACTGAATGTTTAGGTCCTGTTCAAAATACTTTGGTAATTACTAACTTTAAACATGTTAACAGGTTTATTGACTTGAGAATATTAATATGCCAAAAGGTAGATGCCTGATTAAGTGTCTTGCTGACTTGGCATCTCAGCTTTTGTGCAAAGGGATTTAACTTTAACTAGTACAATGTCTACTGTCAACAACTGACATGTCAAGAGCGTCAGCTTTAAGAAGTAAAACAGTCCACATGTTTGGATGTAGACAGTTTTCCTATAAAATTGTCTTTTCTCACTTTGCTAATCTAAAAACTGGTCCAGGTAATTTTCCATATTAGCAGGAAAAAAAGAAAAATCAATACATGATTATAAAATTGTATTTCTTATCTTCTAGTGCTTGCACTATCAGTAAAAAATCTAGTTATCACAAGCTATCCAACCTTCACAAGGTTAGTGTGAATTTGCAGTACAGTAGTTGTATCTGTGCTATTTTTTTATTATAGAACTGCTGCATGTACCTTTTAATTTGGTTGTCAGGGGAGACAGGAAGCAATAATTAAGGCTAAAAGATGGGGTATAGAAGCTTTATTAAAGGATATATTGAAGATGGGAATTTGATCTGAGAATTAGATTATGATTAGAGTTGTTAATGCAGCTGTGCCACTCTTGAGTGACAGAGCAGCAGATGAACTGAACAGGCAATTATAACTACAGGAGTCTCCCTAATCTTTACAATCCCAACCTCACAGTCACATCCATTTAAATTAATTTTCATGAAGGCTGCAAATTTACAGCTTCACCAGATTGGAAATTTGTTTGTTTATTATCCACAGGAAATATTTTTAGGGAAGTAAATAGCACTGAAAGCCATCTTGTCTTTCTGCTTGTCTTTTTAACTTGCAGAATTAATAATATGAGATTAATCTGAAGGCTGCTGCCTTTATGAAAACTGATTGATTCTCAGCAGCCCAGCGTTATTATGATTATCTGTGGGAAGGTCAAAGGGAAGGCATGTAAAAGTCATAGCTGATTCATGAGTTCCCTATATTAAGCACAAGATAAAAAGGAGGCTTGTGTTGGTCAGCATTATAAGTGAAGAATCAGTCTTCCTTGCATTATTGAAACTGAAATTCTAGGAAAAGGGTTTTAAACAACTTTGGACATAGTTATTTAAAGATGTCTGTTGAGGAGAGATAGCAATAGTTCATTACTATGCATGCTGAAAACCTATTTTAAGGAGTTCTTTGCTGCACAAAGATTAATTTACCACTACGTTTTTCCTCCTTCACTACTAATATAAATAATGGTTGTGGCTTAAATTGGCATTATATTTTGATAGCCTAGTTTTGAATATACAAAAGAAGATGCTGCAGAACTGCTCAGAAACTTGGAAATGGAAACCATGAAGCAGTACTCCTCTGTTCCAGAGTTTTATTTTGGAATGTCAGTAATGAATGGAATAAAGTATGAACATTTATAAACTAGGCATTGTTTTTGCAAAATGTTGAGCAGATAACTGTGGAAAGGAAAAATAAAACCTTGACTTGTAAAAATCAGTGACAGAAAAAATATTTCTCTAATGGTTGTCATTCAAGAAACCTGGAAGATAATTCCAGAAAATGATCAGCTGCAGTTGCCAGATCAACAAGATATTTAAACACCTGGCTTTAAGCATGTAAAAACATCCATCCAAGAACAGTCAGTAGATATGCCTAATCTTCCCATATCCTGAAGTGTGTGCAGCCCTGTCTTAACTCCCTAACAGGATAAAACTCAATCACATATCATCTTCATTGCTGACTTGGTTTCCCTCGGAGGGAATCGTGGGTCAGGACGCTGTCAGGAAGCTGTGGTACGTCCTTACTATGTCTCTGATCTGATCATCTAGGTGACCAGGTCATGTAAAACACCAGAATTTAGCTATAACCAAGGTGAATTCATAAATTTAAAAGCTCAGAGACCGTCCAGTCAATCTACTTGTCACAGAAAATACTTACAACCTTGAAGTTAAGTATATTCACAATTAGCTGAAGTGGGAGTCTCAAGCTTGGTCTAATGTGGTTTTAGTTGTATTGCTAGAAAGTAATGTACTAGAAAGTACATCTCAGACTTGGTATTTAGCCATTGAACTGAAGTGCATTTATTTTCCTGTGAACTTGGAAACTTCAGTCAGGTGCCATTTTATATTCATATATATTATTTACATTCTTTTAAAGAACATTACTGAAACTTGCTATAGGAACAATGTTGATAATACGTCCTAATATTTTTGTTCAATGTCAATATTGTCACTCATATTCTCAATTGATCTGAGATGGGAGAGTAGGTGCCAGTGAAACAGAATACTTAATAAAAACAGCTGACATGTGAATGGTTCCTGCAAAGAAGCCATGGTGAAATATATATTAAAAAAGATGAAAAATGGTGCTGGAATTAGACAAGCAAAATATATTAACAGTTGGAAATATTGGAATTCCTTTTGTTATGACATATATTCATTTTTCCAGAAGATTAATATATTTGAGAATTGTACTTTTTCAAGATTTGGATTTATTTAAGAAATGTTGAATAATTGCTGTCATATTTGGAGTATTTACTCAGCAAGATAGCCTGCCTTCCTTGATCCTAGCTTTTCTGGGTCAAGGCTTCAAGGACAATATCTAGTATATTTTCTCAGATGATCTTCTTTAGTAGGAGGCTCCGAAATTCAACTTCTTTTGACTCAGAATCCATGGGGGATAACAGAAATATGTCAAAATGGACACAAAAATAATTTTGAGAGTTTTTTTTTTAAATCTAAAAACTTTACCAGCTCCTAAATACATAAATTGATGTCTTCTTGCAGAAACAAAAAGTTATTCATTGATCTAAAATATGATGGCAAAAATCAAACAAAAAATTAATGTAACCAGAGTTGAGAGAGACCTTGTTTGTCCAGTTTTTTTGAGGAAAAGTCATTCAAAAGCAATTCTTGCAATTTATTTTAAACATTTGTTTCATTTATTCATGTTGCTGTTGACTCATAATTGGAAAACATTCATCACATGCTTAGTCAGGTCACATAGGCAAATGAAAATTGGTATTCATAAATGTCTGGAAAAATAATCTGAAAAAACTCTGCTCCCTTTATTTTATTTTCTCATCACTCTTCCTGTCTTTGATTAACATTGTGCAATTATGACTCCTCAGTATTTCCTCATATCCGAATATTAGTTGATTAATCTTGATGATAATGGATTGAGAACTGGGTTTAAAAACTAAGTATATGAAGTATTTTATTCAAGAGGTTATGACTAATCTTTTTAAACATCCTTGACTTATTTGGTAATTATACTATTTATAGGAGGTGAGTACTTATCAGCTGTTGCTATTAAAGTGTGGAGTAGATGAGTGAGATTTTTTTCCTCCAGAAAGTATTGAATATTTTAAGTCTGAAGGTGATAGGTTTTGTGTTGAAACGTATCTTCCTTGTTTAATGATAAGAAGCAACACTATTTAGTTAGCTGGAGTTTATGCTGCACCAAAGCTCTGTGCCAAACAGGAGAGAGAGATGCACCACCACTTCCCTGATTCAGAGGACTTCTCTGGGAAGAATTGTCATTACAGCTGCTGCATGTTTTTTTGAGTGTCTCAGTGGACCTGGCACCACCAAAGGGTAAAGGATTTCTCCTGCTGCTGTTCCTGGGCTTCTGTGAGCAGGAAGCATGTGAAAGTGAGTTCTTTGAGCATTTTCACTTGAATTATGGCTCCTTTGTAAGAAGGAAGAAAAGGACCTTAAAGTGGCTGAGAAGTCTGATCCACACAACATATGTATTTATGTGTAAAACCACATTTGTAGGTTGGGATTGCTCAGTCCGTTCTCCTTGTCTTTTTAAAAATTATAGTTTCTCAGATAGGAGTTTTTCAAGACCTGACTCAAAGCTCATGAATAACAGTGGGAAATCCACACTGGTAGACTAGTAGGTCAGTTCATGATATGTTAAAATGCATATCTGGCTACAACTTCATCAATTGTCATTATGCATTGCATTTTTAAAGTTTGGGGTTTTTTTAATGCATAGCAACTAATACTGAAGTAAATACTTTGCTATCTTATTTATGGGTTAAAAACACGGGCATTTGAGTAGTTTTATTCTGTGTCATTGCCACCTGGTGTCTTCATTTACTATGATAAAAATCCATTGCCCATCTGCTTGAAAGATATTGAAGATTTCTGAAGATCAGCCATAAGATGCAATGGAAAGGTCAAAACACTGCTGGATGTACAAATCCATGCTGATTTCATTATATTAATAGTTTGACCTAATACTGACATCATCAACAAAAAAATGTAGGTCAATATCCAGCCTTTAAGCTTGTAGCTGGTAAAACACATGGACAGTCTCATTCCAAAAAAACCCAGAAGCTCTTTGATTTAGATCTGTGGACAGAGCTACACTCATTATCAGAGGGACAACTTCTCTGAATAAAGGAAGGCAAAAACATCCTTGGTGTTACCTGAAAGTTTTTTGTGAGGATACACATAGATTACTGCCCAGTTTAGGCACCTCTATGTGTTAATGTGCCTTACCACTCAATCTATGGAAAGTGCATGTTTCTTCAATGTAACCAAATGATTTAAATACATTTTTAAAGGTACTAGGCTTTGTATGCTTTTGAAAGTGCCACTAGGTAAATATCTTTTTTATCTGCCCCCAAAGCTTTCTGAAAGCAGGGAATAGATTTATTGATTAATACAGCTGAAATAGCCAGGGTAAAATCCTACTGATCACATCACCAGGTATTCTTTGATTTCTTTTAGTCCCTTGATACTTCAGAAAGCTGCTTCTCTCTTCATACTTCCAGTCACCCAATGATCAGCTCCAGATCGTCAAAGCTCCCAGTTTAGTCTCTGCATTTAATTTGAGAGAGAGAAGCTGCACCAAAAACATTTTAAGTATGCAAATACCCCAGGACAGACTTCTAAAATGAACTTTCATTAAGTTCATAAAATGCTGTCCAACAACAAGCTGCCTTCTGATGGCATGATTAATTTATTGGTTATGATAGATCTTCAGGGGGAAAAAAAATATCTTTTTGTATTTTCACAACCTCAACAGCAAGGGGAGAACCTGATCTGAACCAGGGGCATGCAGATAATACTGAAACAAGGGTACAAGCAGAAATGAAGTAGCAATAGTAACTTTGAAAATCCCTTGACACATTTAAGAGGAAGAAAAAGTAGCATATTATAGCTTAAAGAGTCTGTGAGCCTATGATGTTTACTATGTTCAGTATTTAAAAACAACCAGAAACTGAGTGGCACATGAGATTTATAGCTGCATGTATATTTCTGTATTTACAGTAGAACATCGCTCATGGGAACCAGTTGTGCCACATATTTTCCTGTTGAGCTAAGACAATATTTTTATTTTAGTTTTCTATGATAATTGAATTGTGCTACCTCGCAGGAAAAGATGTAATACATCTTAAAGTTATTTTCATTTTTGTATAAGTGTAGAGAGATTCTTCACCACAAGTTAGAGCTGAAATAATATCCTCACACTCAGTGCATCACCCAGATATTATATGCATTCCTAGAAAGTAAATAGTTTGTAACTATTTTTTTCATAAAGGAGGAGGTTTGGTGTGTTTGAGAGATGTAAATCAGAGCACACATGTTTTAAAAATCACAGAATAATAACAATAAAAAGTATAATAATTGTTAACAATTAAGTGAATAATCTATTCAGCAGAAAGTAGTGAATCATGCAGCTCAGTAATTCCAGGGTTAAAGTGTTCATTTCGCACATATTACGAAATATCTGCAATAAATTCAAGTAATTATGCTATTAAGCAGTTCCTCATCGATTGAATTAATTAAACTTTATGTTCATTTCACAACCTCTTTAGAAACCCTCAGTTACTGCAGATTTAATCCTCTTTGAACCTTTCTATATTTAGTTTTCTGAAGATTGACTACGACCAATCATTCAGTGCTGTAAGAATGAGATTGTTTTCTCACTTCATTGTACTATTTTTTTCCCACACATGCCACCTCTTTTTTGTACCCTGGGTTGTGAAATCAGGCAACCTGTGTTAAAATTTTCTGAAGGTCTATAAATGGGAAGAACTGTTCCATATGTATAGGAGGTTTTGTCAGATTGCAATATATTGTCATTGATTTGCTTTTTTCATTTTCTTTTAAGGGATGTGTCATCTTCTTGCTTAACATATTCTGAGATTAATATCAGTAGTACAGTTAATTGGAATTAAAAAATTGATGAGCTGTGCCTTCTCTCCTAAAAGGCAACAAAGCTTATATTTTCCCAATATTTTGCTGTCTATCAGTACAGCTTGCTAAGACTGTTCAGTATTTAAAGAAAAGATGTATATGTGCTTATACCAGATGGAATCAAGCTTATTTAGATTCCTGACTTTCAGCATCCAGGTTTCCACATGTCATCATCAGTAAGAGAAGTAAACATATAATTGTGTTTAGTATTAAAAAAGGAGATTATTATACATAACCTGAAGGCAAACAAAGAAACCAGCAAGTAACTGACCTCTATCATTTGTCTTGACTTGTTACGGCATTATTCGTTCCCATTACTTGTTGCTCTACCTGAGGAGAAGAATTGGTGCCCCTTATGTTGGGATAAAGGGCATTGTGACAGTAAAACCGCAAAATCTATGTCTTTCTCCAAAAGAGGTAGGAATCCTCTCTGCACCTTTTGCAAAAGGAGGGCAACTGCTACTTCTCTCCAATTCATATGCTTGTTGGGTCAGAAGCAAGGCTAGGCATCAGCACAACTTCATATGTTGCATAATTACTTTTATTTGGGGGGGAAAGATCACAGATATAAAATGAAACAAAAGTTACAGTACTGGAAATTAATAAGCAAGAAACTGAATCTGATACTGAGTTTCTAAATGCAAATAATACAGTTTCCTAACAAAGAAATTAAAACTTAGTTGAAGAAAATCTTCTATGTCCTCAAGTCTATCTTTATTCAGTAATGTGCTAAAATCATGCACATACATTAAGTATCGCTGAATAAGAATAGAAAGTTGATGGTCTTGGAAGCTCTGATTTGTAACAGCTCCACATTTTTGAGTTACAGGGGAGCAAAGAAGATACCTTAAAATTTACTGAAATGGGAAGAACATTTTATTTGCCTTGCTGTAACTCAGAAATGGCTGAATGGGTGCTGGAACAAAATTCAAAGGCTTTCAAAAAGTCATGGATAACTGGAAAAATAAGGGGCATATAATTAAAGACTTGAGAGAATTCTAACCATTTATGGCAATGGATTTAATGTTCTCATTATTCCAAAGAAAATAAAAAACACCCAAAAGCATACTATTTAGATGAGTAGCCAGATTACAAAATTCTAAGTTCTTCACATCAAGCTGTAAGTAAATTGACTGGAAGTACTTATTAAGTATATTTTCATTTAGTTTCTGGACACCAAATATTTTCTCAATAATTTAATCAATTTAGCTGAATTTGTATCAGAAAATATTTACTAGATGTGAGATAGAAATTTCAATTAAACATAAACTTAAGAAATATACCCTGCAGTCAATTTTTTGGCAAAGTGTCTCATCTTCATAGATTGTCTTGAATTTCCTTTTCTGAATACTTTCCTCCCAGCCAGACATGGAGGAAAATCTTTTATTTTGTGGAAAACTATTTCCTGACAACTTTTAAATCCCATGTTTATCATGTTTTGTCTTATTTGCATAGAAAATTTATTTACTTATTTTTATGTAATGATACGTTCCTGCAGGTTTTAGATAAATTCATGGCATGCTGTCTATTAATTTATTGGATTTGATTCTGTTCATTTTTACTGCTATATGTGTTGTAATTCTAGAAAAGAGCAACGTGGGCAACAAAGTGACCAATAAGAAGGAAACTGCTGTTTCTGAACTCTGTATGATGGGGAAAGAAACAAACCCAATGCCACTCCTACCTTGCTACAGTTTGGTGTGTTTATCGCGGCTTCTTTCCAAACATTATCTCAAAAGTGGATATTGTGACAGTTTTGAAAAAACAGGATCGCAACATGTTGATTAGCCTGTGATGTTGTCACATTGGGAAACGTTTGTACCTGTTTCTGGAAGCAGCCATCGAGTTGTACATTAAACAAGAGAGAGACATAGTATAGGAATGGATAGTGCCAAAAATGTGCTGCTTTGCACAGTAACAGAAATGGTGAGTTAACACTACTGAACTTCATTTTGCGTTTAGTATGTTTATAAATATAAGGGGAAAATCTGTAAATCATTGGGTTTTCTTGTGGATAACTGTCTCTAAGTAACTTTGCTAAAGCAGGCACTTGACAAATAAGTCTTTTTTTGCTAAGGATTTCTGTATCTAGATGACAGATCAGGGTCTTCAAATCACCAAATTGCAACCGCACTTTAATCAACGAGATCCTCAAGGAGACCGAGTATCCAGGCAACCATGCAAAAAAGAAGCAGCAAAGGAAATTGCTCAGCTCTGTAGTCTGCTAGAAGAGACCTTTGGAAAGTTGGAATTAATGTAGATTAAAAGTCAAACTGTGGTTTTTCAGGTCTGTCTGGCTGCAGCAGGGCTGTGTGCAGGAGCCGAGGGACTGCTTTCTGCCCGGGGTGCATGGACCTCCCCTGGAAGGAGCAATGTCCTCCATTTGTGCTCATACCATCTTTCAGAACACATAAGGTGCATTTACCCTTGCTCTTACTCAGTTCCTCTGAACTCAGACCTCTTTGTTCCCTTCTCTTTATGCAGGGTGAACGCTGGAGCTGAGACCTGTGGCATACTACCAAGGTCTGTATCTTCAACAGAACTTAAGTAATTCCCTCACAGCTTAAGGGGAGTTAGGAAATTCACAGCCGTGTGTGCCTTCAGTAATGTCTCTTCATGATGACCACAGTAAAGACTATTACACACATATACCCACTGAACGTTTAGAAATATCTAATTCCACAGTTACCATAACTTTTTCTAATGTTTATGCCAAGGAAAAGAAAAATTGCCCTGTGCTTGTTGCTACTGTTAGGTTTCCAACAGTGAAAACAGTGGAACTATTTCATATTTACTGAACATTATTTAGGGCAAGATTTAGTTCATAGTACCTGAGAAATTGTCTCAGGATCTGCACTGATAGATTAAGCCCTGAAAGTAGAATATAACCCCACTATATTGCAGGAAAGTATCCCTTAGTTAAATGGTACTCTTTAAAGCTTTGTTGGGACGTAGGATAGTCAGTCAAAATATTTGCTGCTGATCTAAGTCCCTTGTCAATAGCACTGTAAGATAAAACTCTTTCCTCTCCCAGCTGACTTTCTGATCTAGTGAATTGTCTTATGAAATCTTAGTAATGCAAGATAGAAGAACTGATATAATAAATGAAATTAAGCTTATTTTAAAAGTAACTAAAGATTTAGTGCATTTGTTCTGTGTTCACACAGAAAATATTGATCCGACATAACACAAGCTGTAGGTCTGTGAAGTCCTGTAAGGCGTAACAGTAGAAATATGCACTGCAGAAGGCTGATTTCCCTTGCTTGGTGACATTTGCAGCTTTTTGAGAAGTAAGATACTGAGATTGTCTTTCCAGCTGACAAGAAATCATTTCAGTGGCAGACACCTCCAGAGGATCAGTTTATCCCCAACCTCAGCTGGGGCCCATCCATGCCAATTTGTACCTAAGCTTGGAATATTTGTAGTGTCTATGTTAATCAGCCCAGGAGGTCTCAACCAGCTCTTCTGTTGGCTCTTGAAATGAGCAAAGAGGAGCAGAAGCAGCTGAGGAGCAGTCAAGTATGACAGGAATGTGCTTCGCACGGAGGAGCAAACCCGTGGTGTGACAGGACTGCTTAGACAAGTTTGGGACTGTAAAATAGTAAGGAATCATGACAGAGAGCCCCCTGTGCTGTAAATGAAGAATGAAGTTAAAGGATGTAGTTAGCAATACCTTGAGTAAGAAGAGGCAAGGAAGCTCATGGGTGGGTGCACAGAGTGGACGAGGTAGGAAGCGTTGTGGAGAGAAGGCCATGAGGGAGGGTGCAAAGCACCCGTGCGCTGTGCTCTGTGTCAGTCACACTCGGAGGGACCTATATGTAGCGAGTGGTATCTGAAAGGTGTGCATTGCCCTCCTGGCCCTTTCTGGATTCTCCATAAGCTTTGCTTATCAAGTTCAGGTGATCCAGTGGGCTCATGTGTTTCAGTCACGCCTCCAAGCCTGCTAGATTTATTGGACAGTATTGTGTCCAGTGCCTTCTACTTCCAGCTGAAATAGGCAACTACACACACACAGCTGCCTCATCTATAAACACACAGCCTATAAATAATATGATTATAGCAATGACAATAACAGAGCTTCCATCTCTATGCCAAGTGGGAGGGGGTGCTGTTGAGATTTTGGAGAATAATTCTACCCTCTATGGAAAGGCAAGAGCTCTTTGCTATTAATTTTTCTTCATCAAAGATGTTTCAACATGAAAGAGTTCTCATTTCACTGTTGTATTATTTTATAACCTAAATGGATCTTAATGACAGTCTTTGGTCTAAGATGTTACAGATATGGAAACTCCACTCCTCAGGGGTGTGGTGGTGGCAGATTGTACTGTCATGTAAAAAACAGCTGGGCTTTTGCTTTTCAATGTAATGAAAAGACAATTTGTAGACTGATACAGTTGTGTTTTCCTGGATTCTTTCAGAGAGAGCACGTCTACTGTACAACTGTTGTTTTCTACAACTAGGAAAGTTTTCCTGTGATGTACAGTAGTAGCTTATATTACAATAAAACATACAAGAACTCTGATAGCTGGAGGTGAGATGCCGTGGCAGCTACTATTCTGAGTCTCAGCAAAAGAAGAGATTAGCAAAATGTTTAAATAAATGGAAGTGCTTCTGTAAGAAGACAGAAAAGAAGATAACAGTTGAAAGAAACAAATTGCAAGACTACAGTTTACAATCTAATCCTATAAACATCTTGATATAGCTATTAGTACAATTCTCATCTGCATCTTCACCTAAAAACACTCAGAAGCCCCCAAATTAATGAGAAGATAAAGTCTTTCTTAAAAGAATTGGGGTAAATTTCTTCTATGCAATAAAGAAATAAAGGGTCATCAGGTTTCTTTACGTATTTGCAAAAATTACAAAATGCATACATTTAGACAATCTGAGAAAATTATTTTTGCAAATTTGTTTGCATTAGAAAGATTTGTAGAAATGATTGCCATTCCTTATCTTACAGAATGTACTAAATACAAATGGCTTGTATGCTTTTTACAAAGTGCTCATTTATTTTCTGTAATAAGAAATAACTGCGTATAATGGCTGAAGAATGTGTTTTTCTAATGCTGCTGTTGGTCCCTTTCTGATTTCATCTCATACTTCACTATACCTGGAGTTTGCCCTGGGAGGTATCCATTTTCTCTTTTCCAATAGTCCTATCAAACATATTTTTTTGAACAATGGAGGCATTAGCTCATCATTCTTATGTACTATTTAGCAAGTTCCCCATATTTTTACCTGGGAAAAAAACTATTTTCACTTTTTGCACTGAAGTCCTTTTCATTCTTAAAGCAGTGGTGTGATTCAGCCAAGGGCTGGTTAGCTATGGTAA
This sequence comes from Mycteria americana, assembly GCF_035582795.1. Taxonomy (NCBI): domain Eukaryota; kingdom Metazoa; phylum Chordata; class Aves; order Ciconiiformes; family Ciconiidae; genus Mycteria; species Mycteria americana. Next base: position 13,275,218 of record NC_134366.1, read on the forward strand.
ATCAGATCAATCAGCCATGAGGCTCTTCAGGAATGAAAGGTGTCTTCTTATGTGAGAGGTGTCAGTGTTAAATCATTAACTCTGTGCATCAGTATTAAAGAATAAAAAAGCTGATTCTGTCATTCTTACCTTATAGCACTTCAGCAGCATTTAATGGCAGAAATCTGCAATGTTATTTATTAGCTCCAGGAACCCAGGGGTTCTTTTTCATTTCAGTCAGCAAGCTGTGAATCACCTACCGGGCATCTGACATGTACTGCAGGACTTCAGGGATTTAAGACAAATTAGACTCAGCTATTACAGTCTCATCTTAGAATCTGTGTTTGTTTATAGGCTACTTAGCAGCTTTGAGTAGAAATTTACAAACCAAAAGTTATTTTGCATGTACATAAAACACAAATTTACTAAAATAGGCTGGTTAATGAAGTTACCTCCTGGAATTACTCTAACTACTCAAAGGCAAAGCCTGCTTAATTGTGGTAATGAGATACTTGATGAAAGTCAGGGCACTTCTTTTCAGGCACAAGCAAGTGTTTTAATACCATGAGTATGTCTGCTGGAAGCTGCTGAAGCATAAGTAGTATCTCAAGATATTTTCTGTTTGCTTTCCTTTGCATTGCACAGAATTTCTTCCTCACGACAATACTTAGGACTGCAAAAGGTCTAGGCTCTGCGAGGAAGTTAATTGATGAGCTTGTAGATACTAACAAATACACATTTTTTTCATTTCCCCTTTTCATATTTAAGGACTGCAAAGAAGCCAAGTTTTGGGGTTTGAAAGTTTTAAACATTTTTTAAAGTATAATTTATTACAAAAATGATAATGATTTAAATAAACAAATAAAAATTAACCTGAATGTTATGTTTGACTCCGTCAAACTTCCATCTTTCATGTGGTTATTGTAGATCAATGGATTCAGAGAGACACTTTCTTGGGATCTATGGGTTACCTAAGCAGCTGATCACTCCATGGTGTCTGTCAGGGCAAGGCAGTGTTTGAAACTTGCACGATAGGTGCTGCTAGACATAGCAATAATTGCTTTGTGGCATCTGGAATTCCTACTGATACACAATACAAAGCTTTGGATTAAAATAATTCGCTACCACTTCCAAATGGCAAATTGTCTACCTACAGTGTTTCTTGTATAGAAGTATGCAAAATAAGATAAAGACTGCAAATTTTAATTATACTAAGCACACAAAAACTTGGCAAGGAACATGATTTTCCAAATATAAGTACTATTATGTATATTAAAATTGTGCCTAGGAACCATCATAAAAGATAGCTTTCCCCTGCTAATAACAAGTAACAGGAGACACTTGCTACTTCACATACCTTCAGAGGCAGGTGTCAAACAAAACATAACAGAAGAGCTACAGGCAGAAATTATACAAACGAACCTTGAAATAGAATCACACAAGTCTAAGTAAGACTGCAGGTTTCTGTAGGACATACCTGCTATGCCTTTTTCTAAACAGTATTCTCTATGTCACAAATAACAGAAGTCCTGGTCTTCTGAAGTATGTGATTGCATGGAGACATAAGGAGCCTTATTGTAGTCATAGTCACATTTTAGACAGATAACCATGACTGGGAAACAGTGCTAGAAGCCATGCAGAAACAGCAGATAAACACCAGAAACAGACATAAATGTCAAGCTTTGCATTTTCATTTCAGTACTTAAAGAACAGTAATCCTTCACTCAGTGTCCTAGTGACAAGATTTATTGCATATGTTGCAGGCCACCTAAAATGGTTTGGGGTTGCAGTATTCTGAGGAATAGCAAAAGAGAGATCTCAAGTGTGTGAGTAAAGTAGATGAGAGATTGGATTTAGCTTAGACATTGGGAAATAATTCCTAGCTGTAAGGACAGATGAGTGCTGGGATTCATTGTGTGCATACACTGTGCAAGGTTTCTCACTGGGGGTATCTGAGAACAGGTTAGAGAAATGCCTGCCAGGAACTGTTTAGGGAAAGATGGGGATCCTGTTAGGGGAAGGCAGATAGCTTAAATGATACTTCCAGGTTTATTCCATGAATAATTTTATGATGTGACATATAAAAATCTGGCAAAGGGAAATATTTTTTTTCTTTGTGTTCTATTTATGGATGTGTTAAACGAGTGTTTTCCTAAGTCTGTTTTGAAAATATTGCTGGTCATTGTGGACCATTGTGTAATTCTGCTTTATGGGCACAATTAGAAAACATTTATAGTGCTAGTACTAGGATTTAAGCCTCATGATGGCATATGCCACTCATTTTACCAAGCAAATATGCTCCTATTCAATGGATCCCATGGCTCTGTCATTAAACGTGCTGTCCACTGCTCATTTTATGGACAATTTGGAAGATTCTCACTTATTAAAAAAACCCACAGGTCATGTATCAAAAAGGAGATCATTTTCTCAGTCATAAAATCTTTCTTTCTCATCCTGAGCTTTCACAGATTTACAGCCCATGAATTTCACTTCATGTTCCAACATCCCAGAGCAGAACTTAGTTGAACTGCCAAATGTCACCAGCCTTCATAACAAATTATTTTGATTCTGACCCATAAATTGGCCAATTCACTCCAAAGGTTCATCATCCATATCAAATTTCTTGAAAAACTGGTCTGAGATTTGAGTTTGTCATGAAAATGTAAAGTAGAAATTACACAGAGCAGTTTTGCACATCCCTCTTGAGACAATCTACTTACTTATACTACCTGAAAGCATCACCAAAAATTCCTGAGTCTGATTTGACTCTGTTCTTGGGGAGAACAATATAAATCATTCAAGCAGCTGCTCTGAAAAGTTGTACTGACTTTACATCCATTTAAGTGAGACCAAAATCATATTGTTCAGCTGGGTCACACATTAAAAAAAATAAAGTAAACCAACTGATTATAAATACAACTACCACTGGTAGTATACAACAGTAGTGTATACAACCAGTATACAATAACCATTGAAAATATCTTCTTTCATTCTTATGTTATTATCCTAGATTTATCACTCTCCCAAGGTATTAAAAGTATCTTTACTCTCAGAGATTACCTGATATTCAAGTGTTTCCTTGTGAGAGAGGAAACCCAATAAGAACTTATCACAGCTGGAGTGCTCCCCTGTAGCTAATTTAAATACACAACAAGGTAATGACCTTTGCATGTTGCGTGCTTCTCACCTGAACTTTCTCTCCACAGGTGTGTATTTAAAGCCTGCCAGATTGAACCTTGCCGCCTGTCACCACAAATATATGGCAGACTTCCAGTTAAAACAAATACAATTGTGTGGTACCCGTAGCCATTTGATGAACTACAGCAAAGGAAGCTGATACTCATGACAATGGCTAGCTTCTGCTGAATCTTATAAAGAGCAGAGCTGCTCCAGCTGATATCTGAAAGTTCACTAATGTACGACTAATTACATGCTTTTCAGAAATGACAGTCAGCCTTTTCTTTTAGCCTTGCAAAAGCTCTGTCAGTGGCAATGTGTATAAAAGACAAAATGAGACAGAAGTTGACCTAAGTCCTTTAGAGAAACCTCCTTAAAGGAAGTGAAAGGACATAACTTGATAGTCACTACTGACATGTTTGGAGCACAGTTAGCCAAGTTTATCCCCTTTGGCCTCTGCATTTTTTATACTAACCCTGCATTTTTTACACTAACCCTATCACTTAGTGAATAGTTATTCTCTTAGTTACAATGTACATAATCAGAGGATGCAAAGCTAACTTATTATCTTGCTTTGAATTATCTGTACTGGCCTCAGAAACAGCCATCTACCTGCTTTGGACCATTTGTTTAGTGCTTAATAAATGGCAAAGCAGGTTCATGAAAGGTGCTGTGACTGATTGCAGGAAATGGTCTTCTACAAAAGCAATATTAGTCTGAGGACATCTTGAGAATTAGCAATAAGTATAGATGGGGAGATGGTTGTTTGAGCTCTATAGGGCAAATCATAAACTCCTGTTTGTATGGAGAGAATTGGAATGTCAGTACTCTATTTCTGTACAATTAAAATTAATATCCTTATCTTCTTAATAGAAATTGTATTCCATAAAACCTGCAGACTCATTGCTCAAATGCAGTTTTAAGAATGAGGAATAGCTGAAGATAAAGATTAAAAATACATGATCTTAAATTTTGTTACTGAGACAGGGATTATATACTGCTGTATAAATATATAATAAATTTAGAGTAGGTATTATATAGAAGTCTGAAAAAACTAGAAATGTGTTCCACGGATCATATTCATTTTATTAACATCTGAAATTCCCATTTGTGATAATTGCTGCTTTCTCCCTGAATTCCCCACAAGGAACACTGGGCACATGGGCTGCTTCACCAGCATTGCAAGGTGATGCCACGTAGGTGAGATTTGTCACTCTTTTGTGCCGGACCCTGTCATTAAAGTGATGGAAAATACTGTGCTGTGAAACGTTGCCCTATCATGTTATTCAGTGAAAGAAAAGTGCTATCTCTTATTGCACAATATGTACAACAGGGCAAATTGTAAGACAGAGGAGAAACCCACTCCACTTTTGTTAGACCAGGCATTCAAAATTCCTCTTGATGTGTTCATTACAGCAGTCTTTACAACTAGTGTTTGCTTTTCTTATTGCTAAGAATGGAGGATTTGCTCTCTAGTGATTGAATATATTGGTCTGCATGGTACTGAGTGCTCCTTCTGGACAACATTCAAACTTGGTTCTATAAGCAAAGTTTCAGCCTCAATTCCAGTCACTCAACAGCAGTTCATTGGTAATGTCAAAAAACTTGTGAGCTACATACAAAAATAATGGGGACAAGACAAACTGGCAGATACTGGACAAATATAAAGCACTGTTTTCTAAAGGTTCTCTATATATCAGATGAGTACTGGTAATAACTTTGTGGCAATCTTACTGAGAAAACCTACGTGAGAGGAAATGAAGGTCAAAGATGACACCTAGCCTACGGTCCTAAGAAACAGAGGATGGTAAGCTCCGTATATCCATTAGAAATGTTAGGATAATTGCTATTTAAAAGCCTATGTAAAAGTGCCTCATAATGCCATTTCCATTCTCTCTTTTCATAAGCCAGCTGTACCTCACACCTTACAATAAATATATTCATAGAAATAAATGGGAAAAAAGACATTTTTCTCTTCTGTAGAAAACCGTGGATGGCAGCTTACCTTTTGCCAAGGCAATCTATGTCTTAATTTTTTAGCTAATAATGTCATGGGGATATACAGGACATAAGAGAAGCAGACTGTTTTTATTTTCATGTGTGCCACTTCAACACAAATGCTGCAAGCCTAACAGTAAAATAAATGAGGGGAAGCTAATGATATTCAGTTTTCCACAGTTGTAACAAGGCCTGCAGTCTTATTGCGGCTGATATGCTTCTTTAGGCAGATTAGTACCTAGTTCTTCTCCCAGACTACTATAAAATTGGACTATCGCCACAGACTTCTAGAGAACTGCTAACTTATACTAATGTTACTGAGCTAGGAATTAGAAACAAAGAGCAGATTCTCTGTCCTCCCCCACCCCGCAGTGATATTTTTATTCAAGTTAAAGGGCAAATTGGTGAAAATGAAGAATCCCTGATTCTCACTTATATGAGAATTTTTGTGCCTCATAATGAAATTGAGAAGCTAAGACTATACCCCCAAAAGCAAATATCTTAATTCATTTTATTGAAAGAAGTGTGTTTCTCCTAACCTAACCTGTCATAGCTTTTGGGTGTTGATGCTATTCAAAGTTCGGCAGTATGAGATGCAAAGCGTTGTTCGAACTCCTCGTAGCAGTCAGTGCTCATGTCTCAATACCAAAGTGTGTGCTGAGAGAAGAGAGTAACATGACTTACATTTTATTCACCAAATCTTAAAGCTTTTCGGAAGTGATTTTCACCTAGTTGTTACTAAGTTATGAAGACACATTCAGATCTTGTGATCATTGACTCGGTTTTATCACTTAAATAAGGTCTGAATTTAGGCTGTTAAAGAAAGCACATTTTTATACTTAGGGACTTCAGCAGTGGAATTACTGGTCTCTTTTCTGTCATAAAAGCCTCTGTGGCAATTCACAGAGAAAACTTCATTAGCCTGAATTGTCAGAGAATTGCTTATACCCTAGTTACAGATATCACTTCCTATTTTGGTTAATGCTGAGAGACTCTGATCCTTTTCTTTTTCTTCTGGGAAATCTTCATTGTAAAGTAGGACTTTGAAGTAAAGTCAAAGCCACTGAAGTTTTAAAGTTGATAGTGACACAATGGCAGTTCTTTTATCTGCAGAATAAGAAGAAGCTGATGGCTAGATTTAAGGTAAGCAGCAAAAAAAAAATGCAACCCACAAAACAGTCAGAGTAATCAGTCAGCTACCTGAAATACATCTGTCACTGGACTCCTGCAAAGGTGCCGAGGTACAGCCTGACCCCAGCCACCTTCCACAACACAAGCCAGCGCAGAAGGTGTTATAAAAGCTGCAGTTTGTTCATGAGAAATACTCAAAGTGAAAAGGTTGCATAAGCTCATGGTAATTAACAGTAATTTTCCTTCAGTGGTAACTACAGTAAGAAAGGAACTATAAAGGAGTCCAACGTACCAGTTTAATAACAAAATGTAGCTGGAGCTACCTTCTGTAAGCTACAATGGTAGAAGTCTTAGTAGAAAGAATGGATGAACCAAGAGCATCAGATTAGATGGAAAGGCTTGCCCAGCAATGGACTAAAGAAAATGGAGAATAAGGATATAATTAAATTTTATATGATATGCCATTAAACTCTTTTTTTCACCCTCAAACAGAGGTCTGATGCAAAGACATGAAAATTAAATAATCAAGAATTAAATGCTCATTTCCAAGAAATAGAAATTGATGCAGTATCAAAATCAAGTCACTGACTGAAGTAATTTGGAAGCACTTACAGGTCATCTAGATAAAGATCTTTGGGTGTTTTTTCATCTACTTTATGAAGGCCGGTCCATAAGCACTCATGCATCAAATGACAGGCACCAGAGTTTGATTCTTCCCTCCTCTGCATTCATAAGTTCCCAAGGAAAACATGAAATCTCCTGCCCTTCTATATTGCTCCATGTGTGAATGACAGCTGCCAAGAATGAGATTACAGGTGTTTTGAACAACTTGAATGTCATAATCAAGAAAGCACTGTCATCACCTAATGCACCAACCATACTCTGTTCCAACCATACCCTGGTAAGCACTGTCTAGTCATTAGAGATAAAACAAGGTCCTGCATAGCTAACATAATATTTTTGTACTACCCTCCGACTGCTTACTGAATTTGTGAATGTTTTAGGAGAAGGGGGAGGCCACTAACGCTTTTCAGACTGCTGGTATGTTCAGAGTCTTGCATAACTCTGGGCTTCAATGGCTGTAATTGAAAATTATATGCAAACAGCTTCCTTCCATGTGAGGGCCAGAGCTGAGCTCTGTCTCAGCTGACCACAGCTGCCAGAAGTAAGAAGGCTGATGAAAGCACTTGCAGCAACATTGAGAGGATAAATGCTCTGGAAACAAATTAAACATCCTGTATGGCTGAAAAGCAACAGCCGGAGAGGAAGCAGGTGAGGGAGCAGCGCTACTTAGAAATGAGGCAATGGTCATGGAAGCTCTGGATGAAAGCAGCCATGATACAGCATTTTCTTCTATGCTGGGATGCACTAAGTCTCTGATCAGTACTTCTCTGTTTTCTGGTGAGGTCCAGCTCCCCATGACTCCTTTAAGAGAGCCAGCACTGCTCTTAGACTTAAATTGTCAGAAATGTCAGGGAGCTTACTGAAGCTCTACACCCCTATCTATGCTTTCATCCATGTCATTTTATTAAATTCCCAGTCACACTTCTGAGACGCTGGCTATCATAGGTCTGGGTAGTGAAAATACATCAGGCAGTGCAGAAGACTTCTCCCTTGTACCAATTCTTGCAGCTCAACACAGCCACAGTAGGTATAGCATGGTAGGCAAATTGGAAATATGATGCCCACTGCTACACTGAACTTGGAATATGAGATGTTCTGTGCTTGGGATAGCTATAACTGGAGGTCGATACAGTAGGCCCTTTTCCTCAGTGAGAGGAGTCACTGCAGGATATTTCAGATGATTCCAAAAGAAAAGAAGCTAGAGGAAATCACACAGGGAGAGATAATTTAGAGGAAATAAATTTTGGCACATTGCAGCAAATTCCAAGAAGAGTATTATTTTTATGAAAGAAGTGGCTATATGCTGATTTAGACTTTTTCTTTTACCTAATGTCTGCATTTTGTTTCTTTCCTTTTTCAATGTCAAAGATGACCCTGCTTTGACCAGGAAGTTGGACTAGAGACTTTGAGTTCCCTTCCAACCTGGATTATTCAATGATAACTGTGTGTTTGTAACTAATTTTTCCTGAATAAGTTGAATTGAGAATTATACTGGATGTTGAAAGATCAGCTGACTACCTCCCACACAGGGCAAGTGTTTATCCTTTCTCACTGGGCCCACTCCTATTGCCAAGGGCATCACCACTAGCCTGCAAATGACTTCTGTTCCCAGTTCAACTGAGCCTCGCTCTTCCTCACGTGGGACAGAGTCCTGTCCCTTTTCAAACCAACTCCCTCAATCCAGATACGCCCTTTTCAATAATATTTTATTTTATCACTAACATTTTTTTCTGCCCAGTGGAAAGTGAAGTTGCGAATACAGAAACAGTAATAATTTCTGAACCTGATGAGCAGGGAGACAGCATCACTGATAACAAGCAGAGTGTGGGAACAGAGCTAGTGAACTGCTTAGCCAGACATTGCAGACTGACAAAACATGTCTGAAATGTGTAACTGAGGTCGGAAAGGGGAAAAAAACACTGCAAACTCATCCTACTAGTCCAGGAGTTCTCAAGATTTAATCTATTCTGCAGCACACTGAGTGTTCAGAGAGTTTCTGTATCGCCTTTCACATTTTCTTGAGCTTTTTTCCAAGGCTGCAAAGTCTGTTTCACTTGGCTACGTAAAAAGGCAATCTGATTTTAACAACCACCACACCAGAAGGGTTTGGAAATGACTTGTGTAGCCCACAAAGTCGTTATGGATGCACAAGGAAGACTGAATCATACAGTGTTCCGAAGCCCCATTTACAGGCCAAAGGCTTATCCTAACAGCCATATAGCCACAGTGCAGAAACTCTGACTGATTTTGCTGAAACGAAATAAGGCTCTAGAGCTCGCTAACCCAGCTTTAGCCTAGGGTTAAGTTCCTTTTTCCAGCTCTGTCACACCAGTAGGAACCATTCACTCTGCCCTTCCCAACTACAGCAAAAAATGAGAGATGTAAATCAACTTCCCCTTGGATACATTTCCATTGAAGGGAATTTCCCTGTATTATTATAGCATTGTGGGAAAAGACTATGCCGTGTGAACTTTGTAATAAAAGTATTTTTTACAAATTACTTAAGGTGCCCATGAAAACAGACGTTAAAGTTCAAACATTCTTTGAACAGTGTTTCATTCCTATTGCACTTAAAATATGCTCCACCTGTGCTGTCAAGTTACAAATGGTGGGGAAAAGAAAGCCATACCACAGCGACTGTGTAGCCCATGGATTACTCCTGGAAGTATTTCTTCTTGCACAAAGCTCAGCAACCATCTCAGCACTGACACTGAGGAATAGGCTGTTTTTAGAGTAAAGCTCTAAAGTGTTATTATTATTTTAGTGTTCACTTCCGATCAAGATAGATAGTAATTCACTTGCTTTAGGAAAAAACACAGACAGTTACTCAACCCATCTAACAGGGCTGTTCCACACAGCACACTATTTAGTGCTGAGCATGGGGTTAGTTTTCAAGAAATTTCATAGCATCACTGTAATATTTCTATCACATGTTAATAAGATACTGGAGTGTACCATTTCAGGTCTTTCTAAAGAGATATAATTTTTATTACAGTTCATATGGTAGCATGAATGAAATTATATCAGTTTCCATAAGCTTATCTAAAAACACTTTTAAAGGACATTAGTATGTTGCAAATGGAGAAAGAGAGGAAAGATGAACTGATGCCTCATATATCAGGCTAAAGAACATCTCTGAATAGCATTATAACCCATTGCTCTAGGAGTTGTGATTGTGGCCTTTAATAGTACTCAACAGCCCCAAAAACAACAGACCTAATTTTGTCAAGTGCTTAGAGATGCACCATTAAAGCAACCTGATGTTAGGTCTTTTTTTTTCCTCTTTTTTTTTTTAAAAAAAAGCTCTTTTTTTTTCCTAAAAGGAGGGAGAGTCTTTGCTGAAAAACTATGTGCTTTTAGAAAAACTGTCCAACCCAAAGACATTTTTACTCTAAAAAGAGCACTGAGTTTTTATTGTGGTTTAACCTTTATATCATTTCCATCAACCTTCCCTATGACTGTGTAGTTGCCCATTCATAAATGACCTCACATATATAAGGATTTTATTCTCTTTGGAGTCAATGGAGGTTATGTATACTTTTGTGAAGGAGGAGTATAAAAGTCTGTGAAAAAGGCTGCTTCAGAGAATTTTGGAAGTTTGTTATTGTTATTTTCTGGTTCTCATGGTCAGATTAACTGCCTGTGCAGATTTCATAAATATTGCAGAAACTTTCTGATAGTTCAGCTGCGGCCTTGGATATTTTATTGCGGATCTGAATTTCTAGTAGGTAACTACTACCTGGGAAATGAGATTTTGTGGCCTCTCCATGGTACCTGAAATAATCCTTTCCTCTTGTAAGTTCCTGTGAATTTCTTTCTGAATGCCATGTGTGAGGAAATTTGGCAGAATAGAAATGGCTTACCTAAAATAAAGTGGGACATTTAGGGAGTCTGCAGAATGCATGTCACTGAGTAAAAGGGTTGTCTCATACATATGTCTGTAGCAGAGTTTCACAGCCTACCTCACTTATCATTGCTGAAAACCATGCTTACCCATTCTTCACTTGACTCACACACATGCCAGAAAATACCAGTACCAACTGCTTTCTTTTGATCCTGCGTTTTTGATGGGAGCAAACTCTGCTGACAGATCTACTTGACAGAATAGAAATCTGCCCAGCAGCTACATCTACCTAGCATCATCTCTGCTGTCAGCACACAGGGGACTGCTTCTCTTCTCCGTGAATGTAGTGGATCAGGGAACACATTTCCCAAACAAGACTTTCAGTCCTCAAAAAGCACACAGCAAAAAGACAGGAACATGAAACAATTAAAGAAGAAAATTCTGAAAATCAGGTTCTCTAATCTGTTTTGTGTAGAAGAGGTAAAAATTGAATAAATCAGGGAGCCGAATGGCAGCCCTTCTCCAGTGTTGTGACTTTGCAGGAATTCTCAGATGTCAAGCTGTTCTGTAAGTCGACAGTCGAAATGCTTAGGGTTACCTAGGAAACTCCAACAACAATGATATTCTGGGCAGTCTTAATAAATATTATTTAAATTAAAAGAGATTTCCACTCTTTTCTTTGTGCAATTATGCTAATTAAAGTGAAAGAGAACTCTGACGTTTCTAATTAGCATTTACCACAAAGGATATACATGCAAATATAACAGAAGGTAAATACTGATTTGAAAAACCAAAATACATGGTGTGGTATCATACCACAGCAGCACAATTAGACAGAACGTTATTATCAAACTTTTTTAATCCAAAATAAAAGTCATCAGCAATACATAGCAGATACTGAAAGTCTATGTAAAACATTTGAAAATAAAAGCAAGCCATCCAGAGACAATACAAACAAACATGTTAAAATATATTCAAGATTATAATGTAGTGCATGATGTTTCAAAAATGCAGGGTTTTTTTGTTCTTGGTCTGAAATTATTTTTCAAAGCAACTGATACTTACTTTAATTAAATTCATAAATCATATATAATATTTGGGAGGGAGAAGGGGATACTTAACCTTTCATTTAAATGTTCTGGAACTTTAAAACTCTGAAAGTATATTGAGGCTATTGAGGCCCTAGAACAATAAAAGAAACATGTCATTCCTGCTGTAAAAAAGCTTGCTGAGGAAGATGGAAAGCAAACTGCCTGGACACTAGTTTCTGGCCCTGCACTGCAAGATTAACAGTGAAAGTACAGCTAGATCACCTCTGGTGGATCTAAGTGGAATAATTTAAGAATTTAACTAGCTGCCATTGCTGGTCTTCAGAGCACGTCATGCTCGCAGCCTGCAAACTCAACCATTTCAGCCTGAACTGCCCAGAGAAGAGATCTGCAACAACTTCACTGCCATGAAGTGGATTGGGAAGCACTCACATATTCTGATCTGGTGATACTCATAATAATGGATAATCACTAGGGCATAATCACGGGACAATAAAGATACTCCATCCTAAATTGTCAGCAGAAATTCCTTTGCCATACAGACATTTCTGCTGACAAATCGTAGGGCTTGGAAGGAGCCCCTCTTGCTCTCCCCTTGGTTTTGCCCCGAGTAGCATGTGTGCTTTCTTCCTGGGCTCCGACAATACACTGCAGTGCTCATCATCCATCCTGCTGTGGCCACTGTTAGGGAAATAATTTAGATGACCCTACAGTTTATCTAACTAATAAAGCAGGAAAATGTAGGATAAGGAAGTGACAACCAAATTTTGATTTACACCCCCTAACCTTTTTGTTTGTCCTTTAAAAGGGCTCTGCAGAATCACTGGAATAAATTATTATGTTTTTGCGGTCTGTGCTGCATGATACTGTTAATTTTTTCACTGGTAAATAACTTAGACACTGCTACTGAACAGACTGACACTTGACATCATACTTTGTGTTAAGTGGAGCACTGAGATAGGTAGAAGAAGGTTTGAGAAACTGACACTATTTGTTTCTATCTATCTCATGTGTTTCTTAATATATTGAATTATTTTGCCATTAACCCCACAGGGATCCTATTTTATGAGTCATCAATGGCCAGGAAATCTCATTTCTAAAGGACTAGAGCTGGACTTGCTGCAGACACCCAAGAGTGTGTAGTCAGAGCCTTTCCTAATGGAGAGCAAATGCTCCCACAATAAAAGGACAGACAAAAAATTTTAAGGACAGTATGGTGTGACAGGAGAAGGTAAACCCCTGCTTCCCACTTAGCTAGTACTAGATAGAGTTCGTATGCTAGATTTTGTTCATTTTTGATGATTCCTTGGTGGCTTGACACAAAGTGCAAGTACCCAAGCTTGGTAAACAAGTGCAAACTTAAAGTACGGGCTTTTATTGCAGTTAGTTAAAGAATCTCCTCAGTGTTGCTAAGGAGATTCCTCACACAGACCTGCTCTCCACACAACAGTGATCAGACCACGGGCCAGGCCAGAACCTCCGGGCCTGAACTCCCTGGGGAGGACATCGCTCCTGTCACTCGGCAGGACACGATGAACCTTTGGATGACTCTTCCGATTTGAGAATTTCCATTGACTAGTTCTGTTACAAAGAAATGCAAAAGAAGATTTGCCATTTTCTTTTTCTTAAGATTAAATCACATTTTTGTACTATACCCTTCGCTAAATGTGATGTTTTGCTCCTCGAGTGGCCTTGAAACATTGTGCCCCAAAACTCCTGTCTGAGACCAATTCCTTTTCAAATTCCTCCTTCCTGGAGGAAGATGTTACCCCCTCATGATAAGAAAGATGTTTTCTCCTTTCAGAAAAACTGGAGAAATTGCTTAGATTCACCCTCAAACTCCGGTCACTTTACTTGTGCACCAAAGGTGGGGGTATGATCCCCGGGACATACTTAGTGGGTGATTTGGACCCAAGAATCCAGCAACCAACCTCCTTGCTCCCTCCTCTTTCTTAAAAAAAGGAGCAACCGTATGGTATGGGACTGTGCTTTGTCCAAGACACAGATGCAAACTTGGTGGCTGTTACCAACAGACTGGTTGGGGTTGGACTACTTGATCCAATCCTTGCATGAGTAGGCAGGGTTCCAACAGCTCCTCTGTAAGTTGTTATAACACCCTCCCTCCCTGAATATAAAGGTACATTCATTCCAGAAAGACACAAAGAGCAGTTCCCTACTGCAGAAAGTGGAAGTTTTCACATGCACGCAAAAAGATACTGGTAAAGGCTGAGTTATACTGGCAAAAATACACTCACTGTTATTACTAAGAATTAGTTTTAAAAATGCACTTCTGTTTATTATAATGAATCCATTTTTGTTTTTTGCAAGGACCATAGCTGGCAACTATAGAATGTTGATCAGAAAACTAATTAACCTACTCATCCACAAAAAAACCTCACATGTTTTTGCATGGCTTTAAGTGAAGGAGAGTAAAAGTACACTATAAATTATCAGACTTCATTAAAATAAGTGTAATTCTTTGTTAATGAACAGTAAAACCCTTGATTTTTTATATGAGCAGACAAAAAGAATCTGTACGCTCTTTAACCCTCTCATACCACAAGCATGAGGGCTTTCCCAACACAGAAGACACACATTTCATACTAATGGCAAGAATATCAGCTCACCACATTTAAATTGGCTTAAACTGCAGAAAAGGTGATTTAGGTTAGACACCAGAACAAATTCCCAAACCTATGCATGGGAGCAGCCTGCTCAGGGGGCAGTGGACTCTCTAACGTGAGAGCTTTCTAAAATAAAGTGGGAATGTCTGTCAGAAATTACACAGCTGATCCCCCTTCAGCAGGGAGAATGAATTAACTTTCCCAGCTCCCTTCCAGATCAATTTTCAAAGATTTCTTTAAAAAATAATGATATTTTGCTAGGCTACTTACAATATAGACCTTTGCCACCAGAAATAATTTTATTCCAAAACATATAAGATATTGAAATAATTCCTCGTACTGAACAGCCACCCCCACTCCAACCCCACCCCCGCAGTTCTGGAAACTAAAGAAATAACTTACTCTGGGTTGTGGCTGGATGGTAAACTGTAAAGGTAAACTTGGAAAAAGGGAGGTAAGTACTTACTCATTTTGTGGTTTATTGTCTTCAGCCCACTATTCAATGTAGAAGCATCTGGAGAAAAGAACATCTGATTGCCTTTGTGAAGACATGTATTTCTTTAATCCTTTCTTTTGTTCCTAGTTTTACACTGGACTATGCAACAACCTCAAGTAATTCTAAAAATCTATCCACTTCTTTATTAATGTGGACCTGACTAGGGATTGATTCTTTCTCCTAGTAAAGTTAGAAAGAGTTGAAAAACCTGAGAAACGGGGCTGAGAGCAATTACAAACACCTTGAAATACATGTTGCAGAGGTCATACATTGCAAGAAAGGTGTCTGAGGTTACATATTAGAGAAAATTTTCTCTAATTTGTAATCTCCCTAATTTAGGGATTTTTGAATTTCCAGAACTGGAGTCTTTTAAGACTGAATCAGGCAAACATCTGTTCGCAATAACAGACATCCTGCCTGAGGGCAAAGAGGCAGACAAATGGCCTTCTGAAGTCCCTTCCAGCAATATTTTTTTAATACTCTGGATTTACTGACTAACTAGTTACTGTTTGCTGTGGAGAAAAAAACCTTACACCTTGAATTACACTTTAATCCTAGATGCTAAATCAGTTTAAAGTAAATTAAAAGGTGTTTGCTGAAAAGATTTGGCCACTACTGCAGGTTTTTCTTTCACTAGTGATAAAAGAAATATATTGCTATACAACCTATGTTGTAAGCTAAAGAAATTAGCTACTAAAATTTGATAACATAATTAAGCAATAGGCCCTGCTGTTGATGTCTCTGCTAGGAGATAATAGATTGCAAGGAGAGTTATATATGCTGAAAATATATTTACAGCACGTAAAGTTGCAATGTCCTATTACTGTTTGGTAGAGCCTTCAGAAGAAGGGATCTATTTTTCTGTAAGAGCAAGGATTTTTTTTTTTTTTCTACTTGCTGTGGTTTAACCCCAGCCAGCAACTAAGCCCCACCCAGCCGCTCGCTCACTCCCCACCAGTGGGATGGGGGAGAGAATCAGAAGAGTAAAAGTGAGAAAACTCATGGGTTGCAATAAGAACAGTTTAATAATTGAAATAAAATAAAATAAAATAAAATAAAATAAAATAAAATAAAATAAAATAATAATAATACTGTAATGAAAAGGAAAACAAGAGAGCGAGAGAGGAACAAAACCCAAGTGATGTAACCGCTCACCACCCGCCAACCAATGCCCAGCCAATCCCCAAGCAGCGATCGCTGCCCCCCGGCCAACTTCCCCCAGCTTATATAGTGAGCATGACGCCATATGGTATAGAATATCCCTTTGGCCAGTTGGGGTCAGCTGTCCTGGCTATGGTCCTTCCCAGCTTCTTGTGCACCTGACAGAGCATGGGAAGCTGAAAAGTCCTTGACCAGTGTAAACACCACTTAGCAACAACCAAAACATCAGTGTGTTATCAGCATTATTCTCATACTAAATCCAAACCACAGCACTATACCAGCTACTAGGAAGAAAATTAACTCTATCCCAGCTGAAACCAGACACTAATTAATTCAAGTTTTTTCATGTTGAAAAATGCCTCTGATGTTTCTGTTACTTGAAGCTTTATGATATTTAAAGTCTGGATGCCATCAGAACATGAGGTCAGGGCAGGACAATACACAACTCTTTCCAGTGCTTTGGAAAGCAGTTGCTCATGACAGCCTGTAGGGCAGAGAACACAGAGTCACTGGAGCTGCCAAAGGGGGTCTCAATGCATTTCATCTGCACCTGAAAAGTCAGGCAAACTGATAGGAGCTCAACCATTTTATACAATCATCTCAGTGATTTAACATCAATAACCATGCTTTAAAAGCAAAATTTGACAAAAAGTTTCTGGCCCAAAGAAGGAGATGGACAGACTTCTGCAAGAATAAAGGTTCTACTTTCCAGAAGGTCTGATTTTGACAAAATGGTTATCCCAGCTGAAGAACATTATAACAGAATCACTTCAGCTATATAATTTTCTTGACTCTGGGATCTTTCTAACGCATGCCATTTGGAGTCACAAGAAGGTTTATAGTCAAATACGTACGCTGTTTTGATGAAATACAGCACGTATCAAATTAGAAAAGAGAGAGCTATACAAAGCTTTTTTTTTAATCCTTTCAAGCAATACCTGTGAAAGTTCTTTAACGCTGTGGCTAAATACATTTACAGATAGTTTATAACTATTTTTTTCTTTTAAAATAATTAAAAGAAGGAGTTACAAGAATAAGTTTCTGGAATAATCTTCCAATATGCATTCAGTAGGCAAAGCTCCTATTTCTTATCCAACAACATGGTAAATTTTGTATAGAATTTTATGATGTGATCACATTTGATATCTAGATGGGGGAATGCATAAAGATCTTTTAATTTTATCCTTAAACTCTTCATAAATTGCCTCATTCTATCTGAGCCACTGGACTGGGTTACCTGTGGTAAATGAATGGATGCAATGATCTTATTTTTAAGATCAAGTACTTATTTCCTAAAGGATTTTTTCTTTTTTTGTCTGGTTTGTGTATTTTATTCACCATTATCTCAAGATATCATGGGGACAGAAGCTGTGACATGGGAAGACAACAGTGCTGATGTCAGGTTGTGAATACAATTAATAAAGTTTTTATGTCTAGGAAAAGCCATTTTTTCAGGGGGTACGTATGAAAAATCCAGTTGTAATAACATTAACCCTCTCAATATTTGCAGTGGCATATGTTAATTGCGTCTAAATAATTGATAAAAGTACTTTAACAAATCAATTGGAATTACAGATCCTTAGTGCAGGGAAAAAGCCCTGAAGGAGAAAAAAAAATTGTTTTAATCCGATAAAATAAAAACTGATTTTGTAGTTTTGGTGAGGTTTTTTTTGACATTGGTTCTCTATTTCCTCAATAGACAGACAAAAATAATTAAGGATATGTATTCCAAATCCTCTCGTGTTACTCATTTTAATAACAGGAGATACAGTAGCATATCTTGCAATTATTAACTGCCTTATCTTTATCATTTCATTTTCATGCTGAGCAATATTTTGCTGCATGATTGCTAAAGGCAAAATAGAGCAATATTTTTAACAGCATGTACCAACTTAACTGTAATATTCAGCAGCCAAAGGGTCATCTAGAAGAGATGCCTTTGTAAAAATATAAATTAGCAAGAATTGGTTTATTATGATAATGTCCTTTCTAGGAAAAGAACCATTTTGCTTTACATTTGTTAGGTATATGGGCAGAGGAAGATATTGCTTACATCAACTGAATAAGAAATAACTCCTGTAAAAAATATTTCTACATACTATCAAGGTTTCAGACCATTCTTCAGCTCTAACAGGCTGTCCAGATCCAGGCTGTAGCTCAAAGGAACAGGAAGATGTGGGAGAAAATAGCACAAAATATGTGAAGAGACAAGGTGCAAGAAAAATGTGGTACCCTAAACATTGAAGAATCCTTTTACCTGAATCTGTTACCTGAAAGTTAGGTGTGCCCAATAGGCCTGAAAAACTGAGCACAGGAAACACATCTATGTCATTCAACAATTTTGTCAAAATAGCAACAACTGTTCAGAGCAATTTGAGGTCTTCATTACGTCTAAACAGAATTGGTAGATATCTTTGTCTATGCAGGTAGCTTCTTGATCGTGAGAGGATGCATCCCAACTGTGCTGTAAGAATCCTTCATTTGACAGATGAATATCTAAGAGAGCTTTTCTCTGGGAATACTGAACCACACAGGTTAGTGACTCAGCTTCAGCTCCATCAAACCCAGTCCTGGAAGTCAAATATATGCAAAGAAACTGCTTCATCAACATCTCATGTGTCTTTCCCAACCTTATAAATGCCCCGAGTTTCCAACCATATTTCCAGACTTTTTCAGAACTTTCTTTTAAGCTTTACACATCCACTTCCAATTTTCTCCTTGAAAGTGGAACCTAAAAATGCAAAAGTATTTTCTTCCAAAACCTGTGAGAGCACTCCCTAACTTCCTGGTGAAGAAAATCAGCTCACCACTCATTCTTATCATATTGGCATGCCAAATTGCTCAGGGTCTCTCAGAGAAATCAGAACTTGGCTGTCCCACACCTGCCAAAAGCATAGCATACCCATCAGTGGTTGCACATTGCCAGTGATTTCCAGAAAGGCAAAACAATCTAATGCGTGTAATGGCCTTGCCCCAGGTGAGTTAAACACTCTGAGAAGGCAGAGAATTTCTTATTCCTGACTGCATTATACAGACCCAGAGACCAGCTCGTAATGCAGAAATGAAATCTCAGGCACGCTGGTATTGATGGGACATTAACCACTGATTGCAGAGAAATCAGGATCCTCCTTAACCATATGAACGTAGCAGAAGACAGGGTGGAGCTTATGGCTCAGGACTGACTCGTCTTAAGCCTGGTGACTGGGAAGAGACAAAAGGTTCTTCTGCACTTGACCTTGTACCCTTCAGGTTTTTTCTTAATTAGAGACACTGTACTGTACTGTACAGTATGCTGTATAGGCTGCCAGTCTCACTGTTCCTGTAACCTGGGGCTATTATTTTGCAGATTACAAACTCCAGAAACAGTCTCTGCCTTTATGTTTAATTATAAGAACTTCTTTGTTCACTTTTTCTGCTCTGCTGAGTTAGGGCCTGACATGGCTGTGAAATGCAGAGAACTAAGATCTGTCAGTTAAATAATTCCGAATGTCTCCACAAATAAACTGAAAAAATAAAAAATAAAAAATTGACACTTGAACAAAATTAGATCATTCCTGATATAATCAAGCTCCTACTGAAGGTAGTATCATGTCAGTGACGGCAACTTCTGATCTTAATTATAGAAGAGTTGAGCCCTTGAAAATCTTAATAACTAGTGTCTGTTTTCTAAACTTTTCAAGGAGAACAGGATTGCATACTGATCAGAAAAAAGTTTGAGAGAATTGGATAAAATGTAAAGGGACTAAAAACCTATGTTCCCCTAAAATATCCTACACTGGATTCCCCAGATTGGGGAAATCCTAAATGTTTTTCTTTTTCCTTATTCTTTCAGAAATTGTCATCTTAACTTTTACAGATGACTTTGCTATTGGCATAGTTTATAAATTTGAACCAATCCAAGCAACCAGCCTTTACATGCAGCAAGGAAATAATCTTTTCCAGATTGCTTTCATAAAACACCAGGAGATCATTAGGTGAAAACGCAACAAAGATGAAAACTCTCAGTTCCTTTTTATAATTATAAATCAGTGGTTTTATTTTTGCAGATTTTCTGTTTGCAAAGATTATGCGTTGTTTAGACCCTGCACATTTCTTAATGAAGGCTTTTCAAACTTACTTAATGCTTTTCAAACCTTTTCAAACCTAAATTATAGTAAGAATACATATTTGAAATTTATTTTCTTCAGGCGTTGAGCCCATTCTATTCTACTATATCAGAAAACTGATTTGTTGGCATTCCCTTCCTCTAGCTCTGGCTTCTCCACAATGAAAAGATAAGACATAATTTTGATTGAATTGCAGGTCTGTGTGGGCAGACAAATTGCCTTTAATCTTCTAACAGGTTCTGCAAATATAGAGAAGCCTTCTTCTGCCTCATAACCAATAACAGAATATTTAGTAGGCAATGTGTTCTACAGAGTGCTGGTTGGTAAGTTTTTGATTTTAGACTCCAGCTCCAGAGAAGAAATCATATATTTTGCTGACCCAATGCACTAACAGTTCAGTTTAATGTGCCATGCAATGTGCCTTTTCTTGATGCAAGGTAGTCCAAAAGAGATCCTGAAATGCTGGTATTTTATGTAGACAAAGAGGAAATACAAATAGCACTCTTGATAAAATATTCAGGATTATTTGCGAAAAAGCTTTATACCCTAGATTGCATGCTAACCTACCATATATATTCATGTTCTTTCTCCATTTGCTTGTCCAATAAAAGCTACAACATCCAGTGTTATAAATTTGGAACATATCTGTCCTCAGGCACATTGGATTGTCTTAACTCATTTCAACATGAACACAGGGATTCACTCTCAAGGATCACCCTGGGGCACCTAATATGTTTTTTTATTTTTTACTTTCCTAGGAGATAAAATCAGCTAGCAGATATTTGTTAACTGGATTCTTAACACGATATTTAAAGTGTTGCATCATCCACATACAGTAACACAAAGACAGCTGGAAAATAATAAGGTAACCTCCTCTTTTCGTAGTTCAAATTTGAAAGACGGCAGAGGAGAGAAACTTTTTCAACAGCCAGGACCCACACTGTCATAACCAGGAAATGTTTCTATGCTGGTTTTGGCTGGGATAGAGTTCATGTTCTTCATAGCAGCTTGTAGGGTGCTTTTGATTTGTGATCAAAACTGTTTTGATAACACAGGGATGTTTTAGCTATTGTTGAGCAGTGCTTACACAGCATCAAGGCCTTCTCTGCTTCTCACGCTGTGCTGCCAACGAGTAGGCTGGGAGCACACAAGAAGCTGGGAGGGGACACGGCTGGGACAGCTGACCCCAGCTGACCAAAGGGATATCCTACACCGTATGATGTCATGCTCAGCATATAAAGCTGGGGGAAGAAGGAGCGAGGGGAGATGTTTGGAGTGATGGTGTTTGTCTTCCCAAGTCACCATTATGCATGATGGAGCCCTGCTTTCCTGGAGATGGATAAACACCTGCCAGCCAATGGAAGTAGTGAATTAATTCCTTATTTTGTTCTGCTTGCCTGCAGCCTTTGCTTTACCTATTAAATTGCCTTTATCTCAACCCTTGAGTTTCCTTACTTTCACTCTTCCAATTCTCTCCCCCATCCCGCTGGCAAAGAGCGAGCAAGCGGCTGTATGGGGCTGAGCTGCTGGCTGAGGTTAAACCACAATATATGCAAACCTTGGAAACAGATCAAAACTAAGAATTGCATTCCTGAATGCAGCACTTTTTGCTTCAAACTTTCTGGTCCATCCCAGCTATTCTGTTTAAGAGAAGAGGTGTCTAAAAGCCAGCCCAACTCCTTGAAGCTTCATAGCTGAGAATCTAATTACCAAGTTGAATTTTAATAGTGAGATTTAATTGTAGGTAGGAGAGATGCATAAGTGGGATAATTCTTACTTCATATAATTATTTGTTATTTTTCTTCTTTGCCTAAAGACTTGAAGTAGTCATTCCTGAAGATTTACTTTACGTTGAAAATTTAAGCAGGAAAGCACAAGTTAAAAGAATTTCATATGAAATTTGCCCAGTGAGTGAATGCTTTGAGTGTGTAATAAAGAACACTGATTCACACTGTTTTGAAAAGAAAATCACAGGAAAGTCTTTCTCTGAATACCCATTGGAAATGTCTGTCCTACACCGTCGATTTCATTATAGTGTTAGAAACACTTTTGCCCTGAGTGATTCTTCCAGTCCTGGTTCTTAATTGTTGTTATTTGGCAGCGTGAAATATTGATGACATTGGTCAAAAAGATTGACAGCTGCATGAATTGTTATTAACCAGCCTGTTGGTTGTAGCTTAGACTTCAATAAATACCAAGATGCAGCATAAGCCTCAGGGAGCCTCTTTCTTTTCTGAACAACTGGAAATTAACTATTTGATGTCTTTATAAGCTATCTGTCTTTTTCCCGTCATCCCTCCAGATAATTTTTGTGACACTAAAAATAAATGTCTGATTTGGTAATGCTTACTTCTCCATCCAAGTAGTCTCTCATAACTGGGGATTGTGACCCCATCCTCACCCTGAAGGAGGTAAAGACCAGACATTACAGGAGACGCGACTATCCGGTCTATTGTTCTTATTGGCATTCATCACCACAGTAAACAACAGAAAAATCATTCAGAAACATCAGGAGCTGGAAAAGAACATGGGACAGAACAATTTCTGAAGTGAGTCAGGAATAATTTGTGTAATACTGATACAGGAGAATGTTTTTCAGCCCCCACATACAAGGGTTGAAGTACTTTTACAATGTGTATTGTATATACATGCATCCACATAGTAAGTTGTTGAAGAGCCTTATTAATCAGCTATCAAGGTGGAGAGCAAATCTTTAACAGTACGCAAATTATTAACAATGCAGCCTTAAGTTTTTTTACTTGTTTGCTTTTTTAATGGTATTTTGTGTACATTTTCTTTTTAAAATTTGAGCATCTGCTGTCTTAATCTTAAATCCTGGTTGAATTAATCTTTTCAGCGTATATATGCTATATTTCCTGCCTGCAAGCACACTTAGATTTTTACCACTTGTTTCTCTGCTGGTTCAGAGATATCTGATATCAGCCCCCTTCTATACTCGTTACTTATCTAGCTCAATTCCCTGAATGTCTTAGCTAATCAGTATTCTTTATTATTATTACTTGTGATGTGACATATCTTCTCTTGGTCTTTGATCAAAATAATGTAGTTGTAGTAACAGGAAGAATCTATTAAAGTTTCTCAATCTCTGATTTAGTCAGGGTGGAGAGATGGGAAAAATGCCTTGCTGAGTCAGTACATGCTAAATTATACTGATTAGGGAAAAATATAATTAGTGTATATATGTAAAAATTCTAAAGCTTCATCCTTTCAGATGTACTTGAATAAATCATCAGTTTGACTTTGCATAAATGATTCAGATGAACACAATAGTGTCCCATAATTTTTAATTGCTGTCACTAGTCAAGCAGGGTTTGTCTGACTAATAGTGCGGACCTACTTAACCTGTATTTAGCACATCACGTGTGGATAATATGACATATGATGCATAGGTTGGGGATGAAGCTTGGAGGCAGCACTGTACTGAAGCACGCAGTAGTTTTGACATTTTGGATCACTGATCAATTTTTTTGTTTGTTGTGAAGGGAGTTTTGTCACTCATGGGTTATTTAGTCTCCTGGGAGATTTCGCTATTAGATGCTTTGTCGTGGTAGTTAGGATGGATATTTAATGTATACTGGTAATGACAGAAAATTATCTTTTTTATTGAGATTTAATTGAACAATCTCTCTCCATGCCACATTCACATTTTTCAAATATTTTGAAGAGGTAAATATCTAATCCACTTTTACAGTCTCTCTATTAAGTTATACCAGGGCAAGGTTTTAATTTTACTTGCTCTGATATCAATCACTTACTATCCCATGAACATTTTGAATTCTCTCTTATGTTGCAAAAGTTAACGTTTTCCCAACTTTACTGTACTGTACACATTAGCATATAGTAGAAGAACTAATAATATGTCTTGCAACTGCAAAATTAAATAACCTTATGTACAACTTCCCAAATGTTTTATTATTTGAGTATCCTTTTGGTAAAGCAAGAAAATGTAAATATATGCTAAAAATAATTGATAAGTAACTTGTTTAACCAATGGTTACAATCTCCCTGTCTTTGTTCTCAGCGTCTGTAGCAATAGAAACTACTGCATTTCAATGCTGACATTTAATCAATGCATGTAAATCACCTTGGAGGCCTATTATTCTTGTATTCATTAATCCAGTCATGCAGAATACAAGCATGTAGGAGAATTATATACAAAGTTTTTGCAGCTGAGGTCAAAAAGTGTCATGTGTAGTGTTTTGCTCTTAAAGTTCCAAACTGCTTCTGACAAATGTCATGTGATATACCACAATGTGTCTGAATAAAATCACAAGATTGCTGAATTAAAATTGTATCAGAATTTTATTTAAATGAATTTTTGTGTTAGGAAGTTCTCTGCTGAGCAGCTGTTTGGATACCCTTCCCATTGACTGTGTAATACATATCTTCTGTTTACTATCTTCTGGGGTAGATAAAGATGAAAATAAATACATATGTAGCTCCTTCTATATGAAAAGACTGAACTTTTAAAATCAAATACCTTGGCTGTAAAACAAAGAAACATGATAAAACAATACATAGCAAGGAATCAATCCAAATAATTTCCAGTTGGACAATGGTATCTTAACATTTTTAAGTCAGTATGCCACAAGAATTTTCAGTTGCTGGTCTTTGTGAACCTCTATAACCCATTGGAAGCGAAAAATGTGTTTATATTCAGGCCAATATTTAGAGAGAGAGTGACTGAAAGCATCAGAGAAAATAGTGAACAACCAACAACAATGACACAGCAGACAGACATGCTTTGGTACCTACCTTTCCGCATATGCAAGTCTATCTTATATTCCACCATCTTGCAATAATGTTTTATTTGTGAAGCACCAATTTGTCAAAATAAACATGTCATATAGAAACTACCTAAGACACAACCAGTTTTGGCCTACCTGTTAGGTGAGCTGGCATCATACTGGGAGCAGAGCCCAGAATTTGAAGGTGGCCTGATACCAACAGAGCAGACGTAGCAATACGTGAAGGGCAGATAGAGCAACACGCTGCTCACCTGCCTCCCGAGTAACTTCCTCCATTGAATGGTAACTATGGCAACCCATGGAAGAAATCTGGAAAAAGCAAATGAAAGCTGCAAAAGACATGGATTTTCTGTCCTTGATCATCATCCAAAGTTTGCCTTTCCACTTTTCTCTCCCTTCAGTTTCCATAAATGAGCCATTCAACACAAAATTTCAGATTGACGCATTTTAAACTTTTAATAGAAATAATTTTGAAATACTTTCTTTCATCTAGCTATTTAAATGTAAATACATTCAGTTTTAGGTGAAATATAGCTTGGAATTCAAACAGAAGATTAGTAACTCTAAAATCTGCTTTTCTTTGTTATTTTGTGAGAATGACCTTTTTCTTTGACAATTTCCATTTTAAGAACTGTTTTCTCATAAGGAACATTTCCCAATTTTTAGTCATCAAACATTTTTGCCATGTCAAATATGAGGTATTAAATTATTTGAAATTTTAGGTATTAAATTTTAGGTATTCATTTTTTTTAGAAAATATTACGTGTATATAAAATTAATGATAATATACCACATTTCTCCATGGACTTAGGATAAAATTAGGATGTATTATGTCTTCTGTTGTTCTGGTCTATAAACAATGAGAATAGAATTACAGAGGGGTAGTCACTCTTGATTGTTAGCCTGGTGTGAATAAAAAGCACCAGGCTACCTACATCATAAAGTAACCAAAATATGGAGTTCTAAATTATTCTAAACTTTTGAATGTGGGTGTACAGGTCTCTGCTTTGCATTTCAGTGGGTGCAGACATGGTAAGTCTTTCACAGGAAGATTTAGTTTAATGCGGTGTAATTACTGATTCTCCAATGTAA